>NC_090654.1:246812598-247158098 GCF_040937935.1 Hyperolius riggenbachi
GGTGCAGAAACTCATGGTGTCACCTCTCTTTTACCCCATGAACCTCCAACCTCACCAGGTTAAACAAAACAACAATACTTTTTTTGTAGTAACATTGCTTGTTACCGAGTCGACATTTGCTGAGAATGAGGTTGGGAAGGGGTTATATTGAACCTATTTGCTATAGGAGAAGAGAGGAGTTGAGGATTGTTTAACTGGCCACACTATAGGGGGTAGGGGGGGGGGGGCTACCATGCTGGACACACTTGATATTGGGGGTGGGTGGTTGGATGGGACACCTTTGCTGAGGGTTGAATAGGGAGATGTTAAGGTGATCATTACTTGGCCCAGGGGGCCTCTGAACATCAGGCACTAGACTACCCTATATTTACCTAGCCTTACTCCACTCTCACTTAGTTTGGAGCTTGGTGTCACCCCTCTGCTGGTGACACTTGGTGCAGTCTACACCTATCGCACCCCCTTAGTGACGCCACTGCATGAACGCACCTGCACAGTAGCAGTAGTTTCTGCCGAGCCTGAACTGTAGCTCCATGCTACTGCTCAGATGCAAGCTGTACTGCGCCGTTCAGTCATGCTCGTTGTTTCTTATTTTGTATAGCACCACGGAAAAGGTTGGCATTTTATAAATCAATATTAATAATAAATAAATAACCTACAGGAGCAGTAGAACAAAGATAGCCTTTATTTTTTTATTTTTCAGCTGGAGAGACATTCTACGCAGTACACCGAAGAGGTCTAAAATAGCTGAAAATAACGGTGTCAGTTAAAAATGGCGCACAGCGCCAGGGGGATAAAAAGGGCGCCCCATAGACTTACATTATATAACGCTATTTAGCGTTATAAGGCTTAAAAAATGGCGCAGGCAGTGTGCCTTACACTTATAACGCTAAATAGCGTTATAAGTGGTAAAAAATGCAGCGGGGGTCGGGGGAGGAGAGAGAGAGAGAGAGGCAGCGGGACGCTGGAGGGCGTAGGCATCGGGGGAGGATGTGCAGAGCCATACGTTACCTTGTCCCGGCCGCCGATCGCTCCTTCCCTCCGCTCCTTCTCTTCCTCCATTCGTTTACTGTAGTCCTGCAGCCGGCCAATCACCATGTGGCTTCAGTCTCCGCATGGTGATTGGCCGGCTGCAGGAATACAGCAAACGAATGGAAGGAGCGGAGGGAAGGAGCGATCGCCGGCCCAGGACAAGGTAACGTATGCCTCTGCATACATCCGATACCTATGCCCTCCAGTGTCCCGCTGCCTCTCTCCTCCAGCCCCCCCCCCCCGCTGCCTACACTAACAGCCCCCGCTGCCTGTACTACCGAGTACCGACCCCAGCCCCCCGCATGTTTTTTCATGGTGCACCGCTCTGCAAAACGGTAAATAGCGTTTTATTTATCGGCAGAACGGTGCGCCATTTTTCTCCCTGCGCCATTTTCGCATGTAAGCGAAAATAACTGTATGTCCATTGGAATGAAAGACTCTGTTTAGAGGATAAGTGCACTAAATCAACCCCAATCCGCTCGCAGATCAGCAATGCACTTATAATGCATTACCCATTTTACTCCTCTGTAAACAACAGACAGGCAGAAGATCTACAACAATCTCTTCACACATATTTCCTTCACCGAAACCTGTATACTCTTAAAGTGTACCTGAACTCTTGCTCAGGACACAAGGAAAACATAACAGAAATGCACCCTGTATGTATTTAGAGAGTTTAGCCTTTGTAATTTCCCCTCATTTGTGCCTAATCACCAGTTGTCATTTGATATCCCCCCTGTGTCACATGACTGCCTATTATAAAGTCCACAAGGACCAGCACACTCAGGGATTTCTTCCAAAACTCATAGAAATCTTTATTACAAAATCTTCAATATCATAAAAATTAAAATACATGAGCCGTCACAGGGACAATTCAGCAATACGATAACCGCCAAAGACGGTCAGTGTCCATCAAAAGCCTAGTCCCCAAGCAGACGGAGTATTTATTGCAGTCGAGCAGACAAAGGTCACCATCATATAGAAAGTCCAAACATCACGCCGCCTGACACCAGCCAAGAGCTAGTTTGTGGCGTACAGCCCGTCTTCACGCCAAGTAAAGTGTGCACAATCTTTGGTTGTGCACTTTACTTGGCTTGATGGTTTTGCACTTTACTTGGCTTGAAGATGGGCTGTAGGCCCGAAACAGCTCTTGGCCGGTGTCTGTTGCCGTGATGTTTGGACTTTCTATATGATGGTGACCTTTGTCTACCCGACTGCTATAAATACTCCGTCTGCTTGAGGACTTGGCTTTTGATGGACATTGACCGTCTTTGGTGGTTATCATATTGCTGGATTGTCCCTGTGATGCCTCACGTATTTTAACTACTTTACTCCCCGCGGTACAGATTTTTCCGTCCCTTTTTCCACCCTGTCACCATCAAGGGACGGAGAAATCCTTAAAGGGAATCTTAACTGAACGGGGGGTAAAGAGTTTCAATTACCTGGGGCTACTACCATTCCAGAGCGGCTCCGAGGGCACAGGACTGCTGCAGGGGGCTGGTAATAGCCCCAGGTAAGTGAAACTCTTTACCCCCCGTTCAGTTAAGGTTCCCTTTAACTGAGGAAGGCGTGGACTAACTCCGAAACCGGTAGTGACGCCAGACAGTAGAAGCTGCGCACGGCTCTCCCCAGACGGACGTCCTCCTGTAATACCAACTACACCACCGGCCCTGGCCAGGCTGGAGGATTTGATGCAAAGCGCAGCACAACCATTACAATTGTAAGTGTAACTTTTAATGCGTGTATAAATTACATACTTAGGTTAATGCACCATTGGAGCGCTCTCTGTCTTACTCCACCCTCTTGTTTTTATCAATAACTGGCTCCATCCAGTCCAAGAGAGCAGCACCTGGGGCATACTTAAAGGGCCATCACTATTTTGTTGAGCGCAAGTGCAATTTCTACTTTGTACGGAGAAATCCGTACCTGACGCCACTCCCGCCGCTGTCCGCGCTCCCGCCGCTGTCCGCGCTCCCGCTCGCTCGTCCGCGCGCCCCCACGCTCGTGCACGCCGCTCGCCCGGAGATCAATGAACGGGAAAAAACTTTCCGGTTAGTTGATCTAAGCCCCCCGCAATGATCAGCTGCTTGTACGAGAAGCAGTGCGATCATTGTGAAAAAAAGTTGCCCAGCCTCCCTGAACTTCCTGCAAGCGTACTTCCTGTACGCTTGCAGGTCGCATAAAAAAACCTCACTGTGACCATCTTGTGGCCAAATAGTAAAACTACACCCTAAGGCATTTTTCATATACAAATACATTAGTTAAACATTAAAAATTAACTCATTACCTCCCACACTCCCCAATTTTTTTTTTTTTAATAATAAAAAAAAATACAATTAAAAAAAAATACATAAATAGTTACCTTAGGGACTGAACTTTTTAAATATTTATGTCAAGAGGGTATAACACTGTTACTTTATAAACTACGGGCTTGTAATTAGGGATGGACGCAAAACTGAAAAAATGCACCTTTATTTCCAAATAAAATATTGGCGCCAAACATTGTGATAGGGACATAATTTAATCGGTTTTTATAACCGGGACAAATGGGCAAAAACATTTCATGGGTTTTAATTACAGTAGCATGCATTATTTAAAAACTATAAAGGCCGGAAACTGAAAAATAATAATTTTTTTCCCACATTTTCCCTATTTTCCCATTAAAACACATTTAGAATAAAATAATTCTTGGCATAATGTCCCACCTAAAGAAAGCCTAATTGGTGGCGAAAAAAACAAGATATAGTTCATTTCATTGTGATAAGTAATGATAAAGTTATAGACGAATGAATGGAAGGAGTGCTGAAAGGTGAAAATTGCTCTGGTGCTTAAGGGGTAAAACCCCTCAGTGGTGAAGTGGTTAATGTTTATGATATTGAAGATTTTGTAACTGGGTGACCGACCTGGTGCTCTGGCGGACTGACCTTGCACCTCAGTTTATGCTGTGGGGGAGTGCGGCCTGGAGACCACACTTGGACATTCACATGACTGCCTATGGCAGGTAAGCAGATAAGCCCATTTAAAAGTACAGGCTGTAAACAATATGTCTGCTTCCATCAGTGGTGTAGCTAAGGAGGAGCTATGGACCCCGGTGCAAGTTTTACATGGGCCCCCACAAGCACTCTATACATAACAATTGATACAGCGCACCAAAACCTGCCAAAGACAACACAGTGTCAGAGGTGCAAGTAGAGGATGGGAAACTGTTTGTTAATGATTACTACTATTTAAAGCATCTATAGAAGTGATTATTACCAGCACAGGGCCAATAGAGAGCTAAAACTGTGCTTGAGGGAGGGCCCACTCGGGGCCTCCCTGTAACCCGAGGGCCCCGATGCGGTCGCTACCTCTGCAACCCCTATTGCTACGCCACTGGCTTCCATGAATCAGGAAGCAGAAACTGTGCAGATTTATTTTAGTAGTTGTATCAGCTGTAACAAAGAAATGTTTTTTTGTTTAAAGCAGGGGTGTCAAACTCAAATACAAAGTAGGCTGAAATTGTACATTGGGACCTAGCTGTGGGCTGATATTGTACACTGGGACCTAGTCGCAGGCCAACCTCAATGTCTACTGGCCACCTTATAAAGTTCTCTGGTGTCTAGTAGTCCTCCCTCCCCTATACAGTTCTCTGGTGTCTAGAGACCCCCACCCTCTACTTTACAGTTTCCTAGTGTTGAGTGCTTTCCCTCTACCTCCCCCATATGGCTCCCTTTGTATTCTAGGGCTTCACCTCCAATATAGCTTCCCTGGTGGTTTAGAGTGGGCCAAACACAATGTAAAGTGGAGAAACCACTTGAGGGTCAAATTTAATGGTTCTGAGGGCCAAATCTGGCCTGTGGGCCGGAGTTTGACATGTATGATTTAAAGGTTATTATGCCGTTGTGTATCTTTTAGAGCAGAGAAGAGTTCTGAGTTCAGGTTCACTTTAAAGCAAGTCTGAAATGGCCTAAAATAGAGTCAGATGCTCACCAATTGCCATGTGCAGTGTTTTTTAATGCACAGTTTAAAATGACCACGTGAGCATAAAATTAGCGTGTGAGCTGTACATGGACAAATGCAATATTACACTCCCATCTAACTGGGATAGGGCGAACATTTTTGCACATGACCATTTAACACATGAAATAGCGAATTGATCGGCATACAATAAAATACACGGCAATGCTGTTGTGCATAACTTATAAAAAATTGTGCAATGTCGTCAGGTACCACTTACCACTTACCTTACTTACGTTAGGCTAGATTCATATTGTGCACATTGCATAGCACACACCATGGCCAGATTTGTACTTTACACGGCCAGCTGCCACCAAGCGCCCAATAACATTCTGTCCAACACCCTGACTAGGGATCAGTGGTTCCACAATAGATGGGTCAGCACCACCGCAAGTAATTAATGCTGTTTTATTGAAGTGGCAGCAATTACAGACTGCTGTTTCGGGCAAGCATGCCCTTTTTCAAATTGCATATAGCCAAGACAAATTAAAACACATGCATCACATCTTTAAATAATCAACACCCCACGCAGAGTGCCAATCAGCACCTCCGTGGGCGGAGTTAACATGCGGACCTGATGGGGAACTTATAAAAAAAGCAGGCAAGTGCATAGTAATCACTGAAGTCCGTTACACTTACCCAACCACCTGAACCGGCGCCAGACGCTCCTACGCAATCCCTCACAGACGAGTGAGTCATGTGGGGCGGCTTCCCCACGGCGTGATGACGTCATCGAGGCAGCGTTCCGTGTGATAGGCCAAATCAGCACAAGTAATTAAATACCAATCCATGGTCTCTACACCCCCATCATGTGGGATTGAGGTGTAGAGACTCTCTTCATCCAAGGTAACCAACAAAGAATCATCCCCAGGAACCTCAAGAGCACTTAGTTAAAATATATATATATTTGTGTTTCCTGTCAGAGCAGTAAGTCTCTAATGCCTGGTACACACCATGCAATTCGATTCTGGTAGATGGGTCAAATCGATTTTCACATCACTTCTATAAAAGGCATTCAGAAAAACGATCAGAAAGTAGATCGAACCTGTTGGAAATAATTGGTTTGACCGGTCTGTTGGGAAATTGCATGGTGTGTACCAGGCATAAGTAGTGAAGTAGCAGAGCAGCATTCATCTCCCTCTCTGCTCTCCTGTAATCAGGGACCTATTGCTCAGCTATCAAAAGGCAGCAATTAGCTGAGAAGAAAAGTGTAACCCATTACCCTCCATGGGACTGAAATACTGCATAGGTTATTTTCAGCAAGCAGCTTCTTTTCTGTTTTCTAAATAAATTAACAGTTAATGTGTTTTCTTTTTACCTATTAACATGGTCTGTTCTGGCAGCCTAATCCACTGCTGCTGACCTGATAGCACTAGAATTAAGCAAGGCTATTGGCAGAAAAAAAAAATCCACGCTGCTTTTATTGATAAGCATTCTTCAGACTTATCATAAGAGAACAGAGGCGCCAGCAGGATAAAAGGTAATACAAATTTTAAAATTTGCTGGGAGGCAGTGGCGGACTTACCTCTGGAAAGCAGACTCAAAATAGTGTCTGAATTAAACAAATACATTTATTATTGGTACCCCAAAAGATGCAACGTGTTTCGCAGGCACAGCCCACGTCATCAGGCAATAAGATAGGGGACAGACAGTAGCTCGTCAGTAGCATGATTAGCGCCTCTGTGGCAGTGGTGGAGGGGTGACCTACCCCTACTTTTCTGATCTACAGAGAGCGACATCTTAATCCTGAGTGAGGACAGGTCTAATCTCCTCACCTGCATCTACAGTGGTTGCCTAAGAGGTAACCCATGTTTGTGAGTATATTCATCTCACACTTACATTTATCCACGGTTTCCAATACATACTACACTATATTGGGCTCTCAGTGTTTCTTATTTATATTCTTCAGACTTAATGCCTTTACTGATTCTTTTACCATTTTTTTTCCTTACTAATGGCTAACACTGTAAAAATACTGTCCTGCAGTACTGCTACCTTTAGTCAGCAAGGGGTTAGGAAGGTAGAATTGCTCAAGTCATTAACAGAGTTTGACCAGCTATACTGTTCAGCTCAGCTTGAGTTGCAAAGCGGAGCTGATATTCCCATGAATGTAAACCTTACAGGATCAGAAATTCTTCTCTACAACCCTGGCACTAAACTGAAGTGTGTATGTTCCTGGATCATCAGGAGATAGCATTGTCTCATTGCACACCAGGAAGTAAGGAAGATGCACAGGGCTCTGGAATTCAGGCTGTGTGTGCAGCAAAGCAGGGTGGCCTCTTATCTACCCCCAAGTCCTGCTGCCCTTCTGCTTTCTCAGTACCCAAGGCCATGTCCTTTGTGGCCTTTCCAAAAATCTGGGCTTGGTACATACGTAAAAAAAAAAATCAAAAAGTCCTGTAGTTTTTGATCAAATCAATTCTAAAAATGCAAAGGAGAAATGTTTTTTATTCTCAGAAAAATGACAATTTAAAAAAAAAACATTTTTCCTTAGCATTTCTAAAAAACTACAAGGTCTTTTTGGTGGCAATAGCATGTATGGGGGTCTCACTATTAATCGCTAAAGTTAGCACAAAATTACAATAAAATTATGTAAAAGTTACGCAAAATTATGAATTTATTACACAAAATCAATTGAATGTCCAAATGATAATTACATATAGCCGGCACTAATCATTTTCTTTTAAAAAATATTTTTCAAATACAGTCAGTTAGAAAAATGGATTGTAATTCATAAACTGAAAAGAAATATAACAAATATGTATCGTGTGTTGCCGCCTTGATACTCCATGGGATGTGAAACCACTCTTCTCCTGTGTGTGAAATTCCCTCCTCCCCATAATGCTTTGCAGTAAGTTACAGCATTGTTATTGCATTTGTGCCCTGCTAGCTGCCCCTGTGTCTCTATTATTTAGAGCAGTGGCCACAGGAGACGATTGAACGCTTGATTTGTCTGTTCGCACTGTGAAGAAAAGGCGGATGTGAGATTTACAAGGTGCAGCATGCAGAAAGCCTCTAGGGTTTTTTTTTTTTTAGATGTTCTCTCATCTCGAATTAATTTCTTTATTTGGGATTTAGCCGAGTGTTTCTGCTGTGTTTGTTCATGCCAGGAACGCCTCCCCAAGATTTCATGAGCTTGTCTGAAATAAACACATTTTCCTCAAGTGTAAGCTCACCTTTGCACCTCAGAAGCCGGGATGAGAAACCATAGAGGCATCACATGCGTTGATATATTTTGCTTAGATGCAGGCTTCATTTCTATTAACGCTTATCCTTGCACAATTCCAATGTCAGTCTCTCATGCACCATCATGTTGAGGTACTTGCAGTTTTCCCTGCATGCACTGCTTCTCTCCTGAGGCTGCTGAGTGTGCAGGGTTGGCCTGTACAAGCTTGGAGTATGTTCTCCCATTGCACAGAATGTAAAAAAGATAAAATAATTGCTTGGAAATGAAACAGGAAGACTGCCATGGGATTGGTCGTAAGACAAGAATAACATTTGCACTTGGTGGTGGTGGTGTGAAACTTAGCATTTCCTCTTTGTTCTAAAAGATTATTTACGTCATAACATTTACTACCACAAAAAATTTTTTTAGAAATTGCATTCAAACAGTTAAAAACCATACTTTGTTCTTCAGCGGAAAGCTTTTTGCTTCATTTTAAATCTTCTGACCACATCAGAAGAGGTGATAACATTATCTTTTGTTTACATTCATTTGTTAGGTACATTTGGTAAAGATTAGCAAACTGCAGGAGGTGAGCTGAAAATCAGAAAGCTGAGACTTGATTACTAGATAGATTTTAATATATAAATACAGCAGCTATGCAATAAAATGCAATGGCAGCTTTGAGAGCAGATAAAGTGTACTTTCGGTATCTGTAATTTATAAACAGACAAAATGACTTGTGAACAAAAGCAAATATGGTACCTGAATGGGTAATAAAAAGTAGGAAAACACATTTTTATTGAATGTTATGTGAGAGTTTTAACCCACTTTAAGTTTTTAATTTTCTTTTTTTTCGGCGAACATCTCTGGGGCTTTTACTACTTCCGGGTCGCTCTGACCCAGAGTAGTACGCCTGCGCTGCCCGGCAAAGCGCGTCCTAGATCGCGCTCCTGTTGCCGGGTACTCTCTGCGCATGTGCGTGACGTCATGAACGACGTCACACACATGCGCAGAGAGTGCCCGGCAACAGGAGCGTGATCTAGGACGTGCTTCGCCGGGCAGCGCAGGCGTACTACTCCGGGTCAGAGCGACCCGGAAGTAGTAAAAGCCCCATGCATTTAGAGATGTTCGCCGGCGAACGGTTCGGGAACCGTTCGCTACATCTCTAGTCATCAGCCGCTAGAGATGGTGAATGAAATGGTAATTATTTTGAGGCAATGGAAATTGAACATCAATCGGCTTAATTATTTAATTTGGAGCTTGACAAATAAAAATCATCAGTTCCGAGCTGTATGAATCTGCAAAAGACTAAGATTTGCATCACCACTAAGTTATTAGCATTTTATTAACCACGCTCATCCAGCCAACGCCACCAAAATCCATATTGCTGCTAGTTAGAGGTTGAGGCCATTATCCAGAAGATAGACTCCATCATGATGTCAAAAAAGATATTGGTTAAATTGATGACGTGGACCTTTCTTCCAGTGGTGGGCCGAAATTTCGCATCTGAAATTTGCAATTACGCATCGTAATCATAATGCGAAATTTCAGAGAAAATCGTAATTAATTTTTTGTAATTAAAATTGTACTGGATTGTGGAGACACCGCCGTGCGGTCTGGCAGCGGGGCGGCTGTCTCCGCGTTCAGGCCGGCGGTTTCTGCACAACAGCGTGCGTCTGGTGTGTCTGAGCCTAGTAGTGCACACAGATGGAGAGCTACGCGCACGCGCGCGCTAGGAGGCAGGACCTTTATGCCAATAGGAGAGAGAGCAGCTGATCAGGACGATCAGCTGATCCCAGCGTAGTAGGTGATTGGCTAAGTGGGGCTGGGCGGCGCTGAGGAGCGCTGCTCTATATATACTACTTGCCTGTCAGTTGCTGGTTGTCTGCCGTTGCGAATACTTACGTGTGAGCACTCAGACCAGTCAGATCCCACAGTGTGTTAGAACCAGGAGGACCTGGGAATTCACACTTAGCCAGAATACGTTTGTGTTATATGTTAGACCAGTTCCAGGGTATTGAGACCACGGACCTCACACCCAAGCTTAGGGATACTGTGTCATTGCTGTGTTATACTTTAGACCAGTTCCAGGGTGTAGTGACCAAGGACCTCACACCCAAGCTTAGGGACTCTGTGTCATTACTGTGCTACTGTCTAGACTAGTTCCCGGGTGTCGAGATCAAGGAGCTCACACCCCAGTCTAGGACTCTGTTATATTTATATGTTATGAATATTTGCTCTGTCGACCTTTCTCTTGCTTTCTGATTCTGTACCTCTGCATATCTGTCTACCTCTTGCCAGACCCTGCCTGTACAGGTTACCGAATCAGTCTTCTGTCTCTGTACCTCATCTGCTCGTGTGTTGCCGACCTGGCCTGCCCAACTATCCTAGCTGTCACTCTCCCTTAGTGCTCAGTCTATCAGTATTAGCAGTGACACCATTCCATCAGGTGTCAGCTGCAACCAGGACTCCCGTTCCTCAGAGAGTCCGGCCTGTTAGCAGCCAGTGGTCCCTCCCTCTGGCTGCAGTACAGTTCACCATCTAATACTGTTATCCCTGGTTACCAGGTCCTCACTATCAAGAGATAGTTTCTGCACTGCCTGGGGTCACCTGCCCCTCAGGTGGCTCTTGGCCGAGTCTCTTATATCTCCCGCTCCTCGGGAGATAGCCTCCAGTTCATCCAATTCATTAAACTCATTAGGTGTCCAGAGGTTAGTCATACTTGTATTATTGGTGATTCTGCAGATCATCCATAATCGAGTATACATCTGTATTGTTGATGATTCTGCAGATCATCAACAATCAGATTCTCTCTGTGTGCTGACACCGATCGTTACAGAACGGCAGACCTGAAAAACAAAATGGACGCACTTAACAGCCGTCTTGATGCACTCACCACCTCGTTGGAGAATTTCATCAGGGTGATGGACGGTCATCAGACCCAGATCACAGCATTGTCTGGGTCCATACATGTCCTTCAGACGGCTGTAAACACATTGCGATCCCCTCCAGTTACAGACTTACGCATGTCTGTACCCGAAAGGTTTTCTGGTCATATATCTGACTTTCAGAACTTTAAGAATCGAGTAATGTCGTATTTTAAACTGAGACCCAATTCGTCAGGAACTGAGGCACAGAGAATTACATTCATTAAGACCCTTCTGTCAGGAGATTCTCATACTTGGGCATATAGCCTGCAGGTAGGGCATGAGGCTTTAACGTCTGTGGAAGAATTTTTTAAAGCCATGGCCATAATTTATGATGATCCGAATATTGCCTCCACTGCTGAGCGGAAGCTTAAGACCTTGCGTCAAGGCAAGGGTCCGGTAGAAGTCTATGCAGCTGAATTCAGGAAGTGGTCTGTGTCAGCTAGGTGGGGGTCTTTTGCACTGTTAGACTGTTTTTTATCAGGGTTGTCAGACGCAGTCTCGGATTTGATGTTGGGACACCCTGAACCACAGACTATTGATGAGGCAATCGCTTTAGCAGTACGGGTTGACCGCCGTTTACGGTATCAGAAACTAACCCGCGGTAAGAACACTGTAAGATATGTCTCCTACGCCTCTCCTCCACCCGTCTCACCTCCGCCAGAGCCAATGCAAATTGGACAGTCCAAATTGACACGGGTGGAGAGGAATCGCAGGAAAACAGAACAGCTCTGTTTATACTGTGCAGAGGAGGGTCATAAGGTGCATAATTGTCCCAAGAAGTCGGGAAACGCTGCCGCCTAGGTGTAGTCAGAGCCGTAATACCCTAGGCGCGCAGTCTTTACCTCTAAACAACAATCGTTTGCTTCTTCCCTGTTCAGTCACATGGGAGGGCCAGACTGTTACCACTGAAGCTTTCATAGACTTTGGTTCAGCAGCTAACTTTATAGATTATTATGAGTTTGCAAAAAATTTGGGGATTCCTATACTCCCATTGGACCAACAGGTTTTGGTTAATGCTGTAGATGACTCTCCTCTGCAAAGTAGACATCCCCTGTCTTGAACCCTGAATTTGAGGTTGAGTGTTGGGGTGCTACATAAGGAGAATCTGCAATTTCTGGTCCTGCGTATGGCAACCTCCACCGTCATTCTTGGCATGCCATGGTTACAGCTTCATTCCCCTCAGATAGATTGGGTTTCAGGTCAGCTAACGAGCTGGTCTACCCATTGTTATCATCATTGTTTAGTGAAAGTAACCATGGGGAACACCAAGATTCAGATTAAAGGTGTGCCAAAGCAATATGCAGAATTTGCTGACGTGTTCTGTCCTAAATCAGCAGATAAACTCCCCCCCCCACCGTACCTTCGATTGTCCCATCGATTTGAGATCTGGTTGTATGCCTCCCAGGGGTCACCTCTATAATCTGTCTGGGCCTGAGAAACTAGCTATGTGTGAGGAATCGCGGAAGAGCCGCCGCCATGAGCCAGCGGCGGGCGGCTCTTTCCGCAGCACACGGAGAGGCAGCCGCCTCTTCACATCATAAGGCGGCTGCCTCCATGCAGCAGGTGGGGCAACGCGGCGAAACCGCCGCGTTGGACGCGGCGGTTCGCGCACATGTCCCTGCAGCGGAGACACCGCTGAGCGGAGCTGCGGTGGCTGGGACTCGTAGTCCCACAGGGTTTAGAGTGACGCGCGCGCGCGCACTCAAACAGGCCTTATGACACCCGGGAGAGAGTCAGCTGATCAGGCAGGTCAGCTGACTCTTACTCCGCTCCTCATTGGTCCAGCAATCTGGGAGGTGCTGGGGGATGCATAGGGGCATATATACTGCCGGCTGTTCACTCTTGCTTTGTCTGGCGTTGCGATCACATATGTGGGAGCACCCAGATCCGTAGTCAGATCCTTAAGTGTGCCGGGACCGGCTGGAGCCGTAATCCTACACTTAGCTAGATATTGATAGCTAAAGTACTAGTTTGATTGTGATTATCTGTTATGACAATTTGCCTGCTCGACTACTCTCTTGAACTCTGACCTTGTACCTCGATATTCCTGATACTCTGTTGCCGAACCTCGGCTCGTCCCTAGACTCTGTTTCTGCCTCCTGATTTTGTACCCCGATATATCTGATACCCCGTTGCCGAACCCTGCCTGTACTTTGACTCCGCCTTTGCCTACTGTATTGTACTTTATCTGTCTGTGTGTGTACGACCTGGCTTGTCCGACCTCGAGAACCGACCTCACTCTTGGAGGCGGTTCCTTGTTCTGTTAGTGACCCTTCCGTCTGAGGGTTACTTCCAGAAGATCCTTCCTGCTGGCAGCCTGACTCCTCCCGTCTTGGAGAGCTCACGGTTGCGGAGGGAATCTGTACAGTACGTCTTGCTGTACTGAGGCCTAGTCCTCTAAGTGTTACTGTTACACCTAACACTACACTCTACTCAGGTGAACGGAGGTTAGCTAGTATATTGGATTATCGGTGATACTGCAGATCACATATAATCTGGTATACGTCTGTATTCCCCGTGACGCTGCAGGTCACCGGTAATCAGACCTCTCTGTGCTTCACCGATCGTTACAGAACGCCAGACCAAAACAACTGATGGAACGCACTGATCCTCTGACTGTGCTTGCCACTTCGGTGGATAGCATTCACCAAGCACTAGGCCAGCACAAAGCCTTAATTGATGCCTTATCCGGCTCCGTGAGAACCCTCCAGACATCAGTTGATTCAGTGCGATCCCCTCCTAGTGATGACATACGTATGCCTGTCCCTGAGAAGTTTTCCGGCCACAAGTCTGACTTCCGGAATTTCAGGAGTAGAGTGTTATCATATTTTGAATTAAGACCCCGATCCTCGGGGACTGAGACCCAACGGGTCATCTTTATTAAAACGTTGTTGACTGGGGACTCCCAATCCTGGGCATATAACCTGTCTCCCACCGATACCGCCCTGACCTCGGTAGAGGAATTCTTTAAGGCCATGGCCATAATCTATGACGACCCTGACCTTGCTGCATCCTCAGAGCGGAAGCTCAAACTTTTGCGGCAAGGCAGGGGTTCGGTCGAGGATTATGCGGCGGAGTTCCGCAGGTGGTCAGTCACCTCCAGATTTGATAACTTCGCACTAATGGATTATTTTTTGTCTGGGTTGACGGAGGAGGTCTCCGATTTAATGTTAACGGTACCCGAGCCCAAGACTCTTGATGAGGCCATATCATCGGCCATTCGAGTAGATCGCAGACTACGCCATCAGAGGCAGGCTAGGGGTAGTCACCGTGTCAGGGCGACTTCGTATGCGGCACCGGTTGCTGCACCCTCTGTAACAGCATCTCCGCCTGTCTCGCCCGCTCCGGCCTTGCCTCCACCAGAGCCGATGCAGATTGGTCGATCAAAACTGACCCAGGTGGAGCGAAGGCGGAGGATGACGGAACAATTGTGCTTATACTGTGCAGAGGCAGGGCACAGGGTGCGAAATTGCCCCAACAGGGCGGGAAACGGGTCTGCCTAGGAGTAGTGGGGGGTGACACCCTAGGCACACAACCTTCACCCCTTAAAGAGAAAAAATTACTTCTCCCTTGTACTATCACATGGGATGAAAAGTCTGTTGCCACTGAGGCTTTCATTGACTCCGGCTCAGCGGCTAACTTTATGAATTTTGAGTTTGCTCAGGAGTTGGGTCTACTACTCACTCCCGTGAGACCCCCCATTCAGGTTACGGCTGTTGACGATTCCCCTTTGCAGCGGAATTGTCCCCTGTCACAGACTCCGGTTGTGAAGCTCACCATAGGGGTATTGCACGAGGAGCAGTTACAATTTTTTGTTTTACACATGTCCACCTCCACTATAATCCTAGGCATGCCTTGGTTGCAGGTTCACTCCCCACAAATAGACTGGGCCACAGGACAGTTGACAGCATGGTCACCTCATTGTTTCCAGCAGTGTTTGGGGAGACTAACATTAGGTCTAACTAAGGTACAGGTGGAAGGTATACCGGAACAGTATTCAGATTATGCCGATGTGTTTTGTCCCAAGGCCGCGGATAAATTACCCCCGCATCGCCCATTTGACTGTCCCATTGACCTTCGTTCTGGTTGTATGCCTCCTCGAGGCCATTTATATAATGTATCTGGTCCCGAGAAACTCGCCATGCAGGAGTACATCCGTGAGAATTTGGCAAAGGGGTTTATTAGGCCATCCCGGTCACCCGCTGGGGCAGGCTTCTTTTTTGTTAAAAAGAAAGACGGGGGTTTACGGCCTTGCATTGATTATCGTGGCCTCAATAAAATCACGGTGAAGAATCGTTACCCGTTACCACTTATAGACGATTTGTTCACACAGGTCACTGAGGCTAGGATATTTTCAAAACTGGATTTACGGGGGGCATACAACCTGGTGCGTGCGTATAAGAAAGGGCGATGAATGGAAGACGGCCTTCAATACCCCTGATGGGCACTACGAATATAGGGTGATGCCTTTCGGCTTGTGTAATGCCCCGGCCGTCTTCCAGGAACTCATCAATGAGGTTTTTCGGGAGGTCTTGGGGAAGTTCGTCCTAGTCTATCTTGACGACATTCTCATTTTTTCTAACAACCTCCCGGAACACAGAACCCATGTCAGGATGGTTTTAGACAAACTGAGGCAGAATCGGTTATACGCCAAACTCGAGAAATGTATTTTTGAGGTCACGTCGGTGGCTTTTCTGGGGTATATAATCTCCACCTCAGGTCTGTCTATGGACCCTGCCAAGGTTTCCGCAGTCCTGGAATGGCCACAGCCGGTAGGGTTAAAATCATTGCAACGGTTCTTGGGGTTTGCGAATTATTATAGAAGGTTTATAAAGGGGTACTCCACAGTTGTCGCCCCTCTCACTAGCCTTACTAAAAAAGGGGCAGACGCCACTCGTTGGTCTCCCGCGGCCTTACAGGCTTTTTCTAAGTTAAAGGGGTTGTTCTGCTCAGCCCCCATACTCAGACATGTGGACACTTCGTTTCCGTTTATTGTTGAGGTAGACGCCTCGGAGATCGGGGTGGGGGCTGTGCTGTCCCAGCGTTCTGGTCTTCAGGGTAGACTACACCCGTGTGCCTATTTTTCTCGTAGGTTCTCTCCGGCAGAGAGAAACTACGACATAGGCAACAGGGAGCTCCTAGCCATCAAATTGGCCTTTGGAGAGTGGCGTCATTGGCTAGAGGGAGCTGAGCACACGATCACGGTTTATACCGACCACAAAAACCTAGAATACATCGAGGGGGCTAAAAGGTTAAGCCCGAGACAGGCTCGGTGGTCGCTATTTTTCTCGAGATTTACATTTTTGATCACGTATACGCCAGGTAGTAAGAATACCAAGGCGGACGCACTTTCTAGGTGTTTTGAGCCAGAGACAGCACAGCCCTCTGTTCCCGAGACCATTGTCCCATGAAGTATGGTGTTAGCCGCCACCGAGACTTGGGAGGACTGGAAAGAGACTTTGAGTCCTTTTCAGCAGGATATCCCAGAAGGGAAACCGGACGGGGTATTATTTGTTCCGTTACCACTCCGTTTCCAGATCTTGGAGATGGTTCATTCCCATAAGAACGCGGGGCATCCGGGAGCGTCTAGAACGCAAGATCTCGTGGCCAGATGTGTATGGTGGCCTTCGCTGGCCGCCGACTGTAAGGAGTTTGTCAGGGAATGTGCGGTGTGCGCGAAAAGCAAGCCCTCCCGCCTGGCACCTGTAGGTACTTTACAGCCTTTGCCCACCCCGAGTGAACCATGGACCCATTTGTCCATGGATTTCGTGGGAGAGCTTCCGAGATCTGAGGGCATGTCAGTTATTTGGGTGGTGGTCGACCGTTTTAGTAAGATGGCCCACTTCGTGCCTCTGAAAGGACTTCCCTCGGCCCAGGAACTGGCCGATTTATTTATCAGCCATGTCTTCAGACTGCATGGCATTCCAGAAAACATAGTATCCGATCGGGGAGTCCAGTTCGTTTCGAAATTTTGGAAGGCATTTTGTCACCAAATGGGCATGAAATTGTAATTTTCCTCGGGGTACCACCCGCAGACAAACGGCCAGACGGAGAGGGTTAACCAATCCTTAGAGCAATTTTTGAGGTGCTATGTTGCCGAGACACAGAGCGATTGGGTTAAATATATACCTTATGCAGAATTTGCCCACAATAACTTGAAGAGCTCTTCCTCAGGTTTCTGTCCATTTCAGATTGTGACAGGTAAACTGCCTAAATTCTCTCCTTTGCCAGTTGCATCCACTCCGTTCCCAGCTTTGGAGGCCTGGCAAAGATCATTTAAAGACATGTGGCGGACCATCAAGAATAATCTCGTTAAAGCTTTTCAGAGTCAGAAAGGTCAGGCTGATAAGAGACGCTCGGTAGAGTGGAAATTTCAACCAGGAGATTTGGTTTGGGTTTCAACCCGTCACCTGACCCTGAAACAACCCTCTGACAAACTTGGTCCCAGGTTCGTGGGTCCATTCCCAGTTACTAGGAAGATCAACGATGTCACGTATACCGTTGATCTTCCCGCCAGCATGCGTGGAGTGAGGTCTTTCCACGTATCACTTCTCAAACCCGCAGCCCAGGTGGGTCCCACTCCGCCTCCTCCTGTCTTAATCGATGCCCAACCCGAGTATGAGGTGGAGAGGATCATAGACTCACGTACTGTACAGAACTCGGTACAGTATCTCATGCATTGGAAGGGGTACGGCATTGAGGAGAGGCAATGGGTACCTGGGAACCGCATGCATGCGGATGAGCTAGTAAGGGAATTTCACGCTTTACATCCAGAGAAGCCCAGAAGGAGCTGTCCGGAGTCCACTCCTCGGGGGGGGGTACTGTGAGGAATCGCGGAAGAGCCGCCGCCATGAGCCAGCGGCGGGCGGCTCTTTCCGCAGCACACGGAGAGGCAGCCGCCTCTTCACATCATGAGGCGGCTGCCTCCATGCAGCAGGTGGGGCAACGCGGCGAAACCGCCGCGTTGGACGCGGCGGTTCGCGCACATGTCCCTGCAGCGGAGACACCGCTGAGCGGAGCTGCGGTGGCTGGGACTCGTAGTCCCACAGGGTTTAGAGTGACGCGCGCGCGCGCACTCAAACAGGCCTTATGACACCCGGGAGAGAGTCAGCTGATCAGGCAGGTCAGCTGACTCTTACTCCGCTCCTCATTGGTCCAGCAATCTGGGAGGTGCTGGGGGATGCATAGGGGCATATATACTGCCGGCTGTTCACTCTTGCTTTGTCTGGCGTTGCGATCACATATGTGGGAGCACCCAGATCCGTAGTCAGATCCTTAAGTGTGCCGGGACCGGCTGGAGCCGTAATCCTACACTTAGCTAGATATTGATAGCTAAAGTACTAGTTTGATTGTGATTATCTGTTATGACAATTTGCCTGCTCGACTACTCTCTTGAACTCTGACCTTGTACCTCGATATTCCTGATACTCTGTTGCCGAACCTCGGCTCGTCCCTAGACTCTGTTTCTGCCTCCTGATTTTGTACCCCGATATATCTGATACCCCGTTGCCGAACCCTGCCTGTACTTTGACTCCGCCTTTGCCTACTGTATTGTACTTTATCTGTCCGTGTGTGTACGACCTGGCTTGTCCGACCTCGAGAACCGACCTCACTCTTGGAGGCGGTTCCTTGTTCTGTTAGTGACCCTTCCGTCTGAGGGTTACTTCCAGAAGATCCTTCCTGCTGGCAGCCTGACTCCTCCCGTCTTGGAGAGCTCACGGTTGCGGAGGGAATCTGTACAGTACGTCTTGCTGTACTGAGGCCTAGTCCTCTAAGTGTTACTGTTACACCTAACACTACACTCTACTCAGGTGAACGGAGGTTAGCTAGTGGATTATCGGTGATACTGCAGATCACATATAATCTGGTATACGTCTGTATTCCCCGTGACGCTGCAGGTCACCGGTAATCAGACCTCTCTGTGCTTCACCGATCGTTACACTATGCAGGAATACATCAGAGAAAACTTGGCTAAGGGGTTCATCCGTCCCTCTCGTTCACCAGCGGGGGCGGGTTCTTTTTTGTAAAGAAAAAAGATGGAGGCCTTCGCCCCTGCATTGATTATCGAGGCTTAAACAAGATCACAGTGAAAAATCGTTATCCTTTACCCTTGATTGACGATTTATTCACTCAGGTTACCAATGCCAAGATTTTCTCAAAGCTAGATCTGAGAGGTGCTTACAACCTAGTTCGTATTAGGGATGGTGACGAATGGAAGATGGCCTTTAACACGCCCGACGGGCATTACGAGGATCTGGTGATGCCCTTCGGGTTGTGTAACGCTCCGGCCGTCTTCCAGGAGTTGATTAATGAGGTATTCAGGGAGGTGTTGGGGAAGTTCGTCTTGGTCTATCTGGACGATATACTGATTTTTTCATCCAATCTCTCGGAACACCGCAAGCATGTTAAGTTTGTTCTAGAGAAGTTAAGACAGAATCTGCTTTATGCCAAGTTAGAGAAATGCCTCTTCGAAGTGACCTCAGTTGCCTTCTTGGGGTACATTATCTCTACATCTGGCCTCAGCCTGTAGGACTGAAGGCACTCCAGAGATTTCTGGGTTTTGCCAACTACTACAGGAGGTTCATAAATGGGTACTCTACCATAGTCTCGCCCATCACCAGTCTCACCAAGAAAGGGGCTGATACTCACCACTGGTCAGCAGAGGCCCATGCTGCTTTTTCTACACTGAAAAAACTGTTCTGTTCCGCACCTATATTGAGACATGTTGATGTCACCTTTCCCTTTATTGTGGAGGTTGATGCTTCAGAGGTGGGGGTGGGAGCTGTATTGTCTCAGAGATCAGACTTGCAGGGCAAACTCCACCCATGTGCCTACTTTTCTCGTAGGTTTTCACCCGCAGGGAAAAAACTACGACATAGGCAATCGGGAGCTTTTAGCCATCAAATTAGCTTTTGAGGAATGGCGACACTGGCTAGTAGGTGCAGAACACACCATCACAGTTTACACAGATCATAAGAATTTGGAGTACATCGAGGGTGCCAAGAGACTTAGCCCCCATCAGGCCCGGTGGTCCCTGTTCTTTGCAAGATTCAAATTTGTAATTACATATACCCCTGGTAGTAAAAACATCAAGGCCGACGCCTTGTCCAGGTGTTTCGAGCCCGAAACAGTACAGCCCTCAGCCCCTGAGACCATTCTACCTCAGAAGGTAGTGCTGGCAGCCACTGAGACCTGGAAGGATTGGACAGTCACTCTGAGTCCTTACCAACAGGATGTTCCTGAGGGAAAGCCTGATGAGGTCATGTTTGTGCCACTGCCTTTCCGTCTCCAACTCTTGCAACTGTTTCATTCCCACAAGAATGCTGGTCATCCCGGGGCCACCAGGACTCAGGATTTGTTGGCCAGATGTGCTTGGTGGGCTACGTTGGCAACAAATTGTAAGGAGTTTGTAAGAGAGTGTGCAGTGTGTGCTAGGAGCAAACCCTCTCGTCAGGCCCCTGTTGGTACTTTACAACCCTTGCCAGTTCCAAGTGAACCATGGACCCATGTGTCCATGGATTTTGTGGGTGAACTCCCCAGGTCTGAGGGCAAGACGGTCATTTGGGTGGTAGTGGACCGATTCAGTAAGATGACTCATTTTGTTCCTTTGAAAGGACTCCCCTCGGCCCAGGAATTGGCTGATCTCTTCATCTAGCACATTTTCCGGCTGCATGGCATTCCGGAAAATATAGTGTCAGATCGGGGAGTCCATTTTTGTTTCTAAGTTTTGGAGAGCCTTTTGCCATCAGCTGGATATGGACCTTGCATTCTCATCAGGCTACCACCCACAGACCAATGGCCAGACCGAGATAGTTAACCAATCCCTAGAACAGTTTTATCAGATGTTATGTTGCAGATGCGCAAGCTGATTGGGTGAAGTTTTTGCCGGCAGATAAAAGGCGGTCCGTAGAGTGGAAGTTCTCTCCAGGAGACTTGGTGTGGGTGTCCACTCGACATTTGGCCTTGAAGCAGCTGTCACCCAAACTGGGTCCTAGATTTATAAGACCATTCCCAGTGTCCAAGAAAATTAATAATGTCACTTACGCGATTGATCTCCCAGCCAGTATGAGAGGTGTGAGATCATTCCATGTGTCTCTATTGATGCCAGCAGTGCACGTGGATTCCTCTCCCCCCCCCCCCCGTGTTGGTTGATGACCAACCAGAATATGAGATTGAAAGGATTCTGGATTCTCGCTTAGTGTAGAATACCGTGCAGTATTTGGTCCACTGGAAAGGATATGGTGTGGAGGAAAGAACTTGGGTGCCAGATTCTCGCATGCATGCGGAGGAATTAAAGAAAGAATTTCAAGACTCACATCCTGGGAAGCCTGGTGGGAAGTGTCCGGAGTCCATTCCTCAGGGGGGGGGTACTGTAATGGATTGCGGAGACACCGCCGCGCGGTCTGGCAGCGGGGCGGCTGTCTCCGCGTTCAGGCCGGCGGTTTCCGCACAGCAGCGTGCGTCTGGTGTGTCTGAGCCTAGTAGTGCACACAGATGGAGAGCTACGCGCGCGCGCTAGGAGGCAGGACCTTTATGCCAATAGGAGAGGGAGCAGCTGATCAGGACGATCAGCTGATCCCAGCGTAGTAGGTGATTGGCTAAGTGGGGCTGGGCGGCGCTGAGAAGCGCTGCTCTATATATACTTCTTGCCTGTCAGTTGCTGGTTGTCTGCCGTTGCGAATACTTACGTGTGAGCACTCAGACCAGTCAGATCCCACAGTGTGTTAGAACCAGGAGGACCTGGGAATTCACACTTAGCCAGAATACATTTGTGTTATATGTTAGACCAGTTCCAGGGTGTTGAGACCACGGACCTCACACCCAAGCTTAGGGATACTGTGTCATTGCTGTGTTATACTTTAGACCAGTTCCAGGGTGTTGAGACCACGGACCTCACACCCAAGCTTAGGGATACTGTGTCATTGCTGTGTTATACTTTAGACCAGTTCCAGGGTGTTGTGACCAAGGACCTCACACCCAAGCTTAGGGACTCTGTGTCATTACTGTGTTACTCTAGACTAGTTCCCGGGTGTCGAGATCAAGGAGCTCACACCCCAGTCTAGGACTCTGTTATATTTATATGTTATGACTATTTGCTCTGTCGACCTTTCTCTTACTTTCTGATTCGGTACCTCTGCATATCTGTCTACCTGTTGCCAGACCCTGCCTGTACCGTCCGAGTCTTCTGTCTCTGTACCTCATCTGCTCGTGTGTTGCCGACCTTGCATGCCCGACTATCCTAGCTGTCACTCTCCCTGAGTGCTCAGTCTATCAGTATTAGCAGTGACACCATTCCATCAGGTGTCAGCTGCAACCAGGACTCCTGTTCCTCAGAGAGTCCGGCCTGTTAGCAGCCAGTGGTCCCTCCCTCTGGCTGCAGTACAGTTCACCATCTAATACTGTTATCCCTGGTTACCAGGTCCTCACTATCAAGAGATAGTTTCTGCACTGCCCGGGGTCACCTGCCCCTCAGGTGGCTCTTGGCCGAGTCTCTTATATCTCCCGCTCCTCGGGAGATAGCCTCCAGTTCATCCAATACATTAAACTCATTAGGTGTCCAGAGGTTAGTCATACTTGTATTATTGGTGATTCTGCAGATCATCCATAATTGAGTATACATCTGTATTGTTGATGATTCTGCAGATCATCAACAATCAGATTCTCTCTGTGTGCTGACTAGTGTTGGGCGAACACCTGGATGTTCGGGTTCGGGCCGAACAGGCCGAACATGGGCCAGATGTTCGGCATGTTCGGCCCGAACGCCGAACTCAATGGAATGGGACCCCCGAACATGCCCATTTTGGGGGCCCTATGGGGTCGCAGGCATAAGGGGGGAGCATGCCCCGATCGCGGGGGGGGGTCGGAAATTCCCCCCACCCCCTCCGCTAGCGCTCCCCCCTCTGCCCGCTTCCCCATAAAAAAAGTTTAAGGCAAGTTAAATAGTACTTGGTAGCTGGCCTGGCACTGGCAGTGGAGTGAGGAGGAGGAGGAGTCCGAGTAGCAGAGTGACGCATTGAGGCCGGGCAGCGGGCGGTTCAGCGGTAGTACCCTTGTGGTACTTCCGCCCTTTCTCTGACCTCATGTCCTCTACGTGATGACGCATACGAGGGTACGCGTGACGTGTACCCTCGTATGCAGAGGACGTGAGGTCAGAGAAAGGGCGGAAGTACCACAAGGGTACTACCGCTGAACCGCCCGCTGCCCGGCCTCAACGCGTCACTCTGCTACTCGGACTCCTCCTCCTCCTCACTCCACTGCCAGTGCCAGCCACCAAGTACTATTTAACTTGCCTTAAACTTTTGTATGGGGAAGCGGGCAGAGGGGGGAGCGCTAGCGGAGGGGGTGGGGGGAATTTCCGACCCCCCCCGCGATCGGGGCATGCTCCCCCCTTATGCCTGCGACCCCATAGGGGGGCCGTATTGCGGCATGTTCGGGCGAACAGGGCCCTGTTCGGGAGCCATTCAGTAGTTCGGGGCGAACCCGAACTTAAAAGGCCGAACACCATTAGGTGTTCGGCCGAACTCGAACATCACCCGAACAGGGTGATGTTCTGCAGAACCCGAACAGTGGCGAACACTGTTCGCCCAACACTAGTGCTGACACCAATCATTACAAAAATATTTCATAATTTCGTGTATTTTTTGTGTAAGTTTTGCGAAATTTTGCATAATTTTGTGCTGACTTTAGTGGTTAATAGCAAACAGAGCAGGGACAAGGTCCACCAGCACCCAAGGCTGAGACACCAAAGTGCGCCCCTCCATCACTCCCACCCCAGCTGTCACACACGGATTGCTATTAGACTAAGAGGGCCACAGGGCCCCTAACCCCCCCCCCCCCCCAAACACCTTAATATCTAGTTATCTGGCTTGCAGTCACTGCTATGTGTCTCATTTTCTTATTTCTTTCTGCTTCATACACAATTAGGAATGACAGCTGAATGAATTGTGCGCCCCCTCCTACACTGCGCTGAGGCTGGAGCCTCTCCAGCCTATGCCTCGGCCCGGCCCTGATAGCAAATCCCAACTACATGCTATTGCTACTAAATTGCTAAATATGTTAAGGAGAATAGTGGGTACAATTCAAAAAATAATTTTTCAAAAAGACCTTGTAGTTTTTGAGAAAATCGATTTTAAAAGAAAAATGGTTTTTAAAATGTCATTTTTCTGAGTTTAAAAGCCACTTTTTCTTTGCGTTTTTAAAATTGATTTTCTCAAAAGTTCCAAGGTCTTTTTTGAAAAAATTTGTTTGACTTGTATCCACAATTTTGGTGTCAAAAGCATATATGAGGGCTTTGCTGTTTACTGCTAAAGTCGACATGAAACTATGCAAAAATTACATGAAATTTTACGCAAAATTAAGAATGACTATGCAAAATCAATTCAATTTACAAAACATAATTATGTATAGGCGTAATTGCAAAAATGTATGCAAACATTTGCATAACCGTAATTAGCTAATTACGACCATCACTACTTTCTTCCACAAAATTTGGGACCCTTGGATATCATAGCATTTAGGTTAGCCCCAGGTTTGTTACAACTTTACTGATGCCCATTTCATGCAACTCGTAGCTAAGGTGGCGCGGTGGCGTAGCGGTTAGCTCTCCCGCCCTGCAGCACTGGGTCTCCGCCGGTGCAAATCCCAGCCAGGGTACCATCTGCACAGAGTTTGTGTGCTGTCTGCATGGGTTTTCTCTGTGCACTCCGGCTTCCTCCCACTTTATAAAACATACAGATAATTTAATTGGCTTATACCTAAAAATTGGCCCTAGACTACATTACATACACTACATGAATGATACATGGACATATGACTACGGTAAGGATTAGACCAGGCTTTCTCAACCAGGGTTCCTCGAGTACTCTGCAGGGGTTCCCTGGCATTTTCCCCCATCGTGGGGGAAGTATGATAGAGCACATTATAATAGGAGGTATTGTAAATAGAAGCACTAAATTGGGGGTCAGAATAATAATACGCACATTAATAAAAATCATTAGCATAAGGAGACAGTATAATGAGTGGCAGTGTAATAGCGGGTAGTGAAATAAACATCCTCACCTACATTTAAAGACCATGCCGCCTGCAAAATAAATGCAGGGGTTCCTCAAGATCAAAAAAATGTTTGCAGGGGTTTCTTGAGATTCCAAAAATATTTGCAAGGTTCCTCCAGGGTAAAAAAGTTGAGAAAGGCTGGATTAGACTGTGAGCCTCTCTAAGGGACGGTTAAGTAGAGATGGCCTGAACGGTTCGCCGGCGAATGGTTCCCGGCGAACTTCCGGGGTTCGCAATCGCTGAATTTTGATTCACCCCCTCAGTACATCATTTGGGTCAACTTTGACCCTCTACATCACAGTCAGCAGGCAAATGGTAGCCAATCAGGCTACACTCCCTCCTGGAGCCCCACCCCCCCTTATAAAAGACAGGCAGCGTCAGCCATTTCACTCACTTGTGTGCCTGCAGTAATTAGAGACGGGTCAGCTGCTGCAGAGAGAGATATAGGGAAACCTTAGTTAGGCTCTTGTAGGCTTGTTAGCTTGCTCCTTGCTGATTTTTATTGCAAAAAAAACACCCCTCAACAGCTCTTTTGAAAGCTAATCTTGATCTTGTGATCTATTTTTTTTTTTTTTTTTTGGCCCACTTGCATTATATACAGCCCTGTCAGTCAGTCGCAACTGGCCTTTGTCCCCTTGGTGGTAATCCTACTGTGCCACAGCCAGGCCCAGCACATTCAGTGACTCCCTGTGTGTGGGACAGGCTACAGCTGCACATTTGTAATCCCAATCACTGCACCTGTTCACTGTTCAGTGCACCTACCTACCTACCTACGTGAGCGCACGCATAGTTAATACCACCAGTCATTGCACCTGTTCACGGTACATGTGTGTATATGTGTGTGTGTAACCGTGTGTGTTTGTGGCCATGCTGAGAATCCCCCATGCAGAGATGGACTAGCCCAAAATCTGTCGGTAAAGTCAGATTTCTACTACCGACTGTAAGTGACAGCAACATAGGAGAGAAGTAATTTATAGCTCATTTTACTCAGGAGGAAACGTACTTCTCATTTGTATGCGTTTTAAATTTTAAGATTTTTGCGACAGTTCCTCTTTAAGTTAAGTTTTAGCTGCTCCAGGGACACTTAAGTCAAACAAAAAAATGAGTTTTACTCACCTAGGGCTTCCAATAGTCCCTTGCAGCTGTCCGGTACCCTCGCCGTCTCCCTCCGATCCTCCTGGCCCAGCCGGCAGCCACTTCCTGTTTCGGGGACAGGAGCCGACAGGCTGGTGACGCGAGTGATTCTTCGTGTTGCTAGACACATTAGCAACCTCTATGCTGCTATATGGTATATGATATATGCTATAGCAGCATAGATGGCGCTATTGTGGCCAGGAACGCGAAGAATCACTCGCGTCCCCAGCCTGTCAGCTCCTGTCACCGAAACAGGAAGTGGCTGCCGGCGGGGCCAGGAGGATCGGAGGGAGACGGCGAGGGCACCGGACAGCTGCAGGGGGCTATTGGAAGCCCCAGGTGAGTAAAACTCATTTTTTTTGTTTGACTTAAGTGTCCCTTTAAAGTAGCAATGCATAGCGTGCACTGAGAATTATTAACAAGCACTGTAGTCATTAAGCTGCTCTGCTGAATCAGCACAGTTTTGTGAATCAACCCCAATGTCTGTTGAAAAATCAAAAAAAGCAATATGTACTGTATACTTACATCGGGAGAGGATTGCATTCTTCTCAGTAAACACGGAGTCTCGCTTTAAGCCGGGCTCTCAGGCCTCTGACGTGTGAGGCACGTGTTTTGGACATATGGAAATGCTGGGAGCTGCTGAAGCATCTGTTGATGCTGGAGATGTTCTGCAGTCTTTAATTTTCAGTGCACCACATAATTCATCCATTCCAGCCCGCGCACCCACCTGCTTCCAGATGACCACGGCCTGCAGGGTATAATTGCTGAATTTATCACAGAGAGAGATGTCAGATGTTACAACCAGGAAACAAAACACAAGCAAATATCTCAGACAGAATGAATAGAATGCTCTGATTGACATCGGCTCGCTAGCCTGCCTGAAATGTCAAGCTCCAGATATAATTTTCCTCCGAAATTGACAGAACATGTTGTGCTGATTGCTTTCCTAAAATATGAAATAGAAGATAAAACTCTGAAATGATGGAGCTGATCTGTGCCGGAGCCCATGCAGGTACCGCTGTGCACAGATAAAGCTGACTTTGCCGGAATACTGAATTTTGGTCTTTTGTTGACTGGCACGATTGGAGGTTAGATAGACGTGGCATAAAAGGATAAAGGAGATTTCCACAAAGTGGCCGTGGTTTCAGCATTAAGCAGAAGTAATATTTTGTAATGCATACCTACTCCTCCCCTTTGTGTGCGCTGGCCTCCAGCGCATAGCCCCGCCCCCTTGCAGAGACATGCCACTTCTGTGGCACTCTTTATCTCGGATGGAAAGAGTGCCATGGCACGCAGCTACAAGGAGGTGGGGCTATTTCATGAGAAACAGATCTGTAGCATGTTTATTTTAGGCTGAATAGTCCCTTTAATTTAATCACTTGAGTACCAGCAGTCTCTGGCCCCTTAGGGACCAGAGAACGCTGGTACAAAAAGACTGTGCTCACCAACGTCATGGACCTGTCGCTCTCGCCGTTCACGCCGCACTCCTGTTGCTGAAGCCCACTCACTCTGCCTTCGCTATGACAACAGACCTCCTTGAGCGGGTCAGGAGCTGATTTCATTGGCTCCTGACCCTGGGATCACTGTGAGCCAATGTGATTGGAGCTAATCGAAATCTACGGCCTGGCAGGGATAACAGGTCCCAAATATTGCATGGATTTCAATTAGCCTGATGATGGGCAATTCCCATACTCTCGATCTATGCTTGAGATTTATAATGATGTTTGTTAGTATAACTAATTGGCGCACTCCACTTTGAAAAAGGCTACTAAACCTCTGAAGGGAGAAAGCACAGGGGATACATGAATCGCTAAGGTTTCGGGGGACGAATGACTGTTCTTTCAATCTTTCCATTGATCAAAATCTCGTATTATTTTGATATGATTGCTTATCCTTTTGCTCTCCTGTGGTGGGTCCAAACGATCTGACACATGTGACAGGTTTCGGATTAGTCCATCTCCTTATGGCGGGATCTTAGTATGTCCTTTATTGTGTACAAAGGCACTCCCTGGAAAAGATCTATACAAACATTTCAGCCAACCTGGTCACTCACTTAAAGGTTGACTCCAGCGAAAAATTAAGCAGTTAAAATCTGTCAGAACTGACAGGTTTTGGATTAGTCCATTTGGGGTATTCTAACAGTTCTCTTTGTTTTCAAAAGCATTTCCTGAATGGCACTTGCTAAGTCTTAGGGCCTGTTTCCACTACACGCAGATTGGATGCAGAATAGATGCAAAAAAACGGACTCCCATGAATGTCTATGGGCTTGTTTCCACTAAACTCAATTTTTCTGATGCAGATTTTCCCATAGGCATTCATTAGAGTTTTTCTGCATCCATTCGGCATCCAATCTGCTTGTAGAGGAGACAGACCCTAACTTGCAAAATAGTGTGCAAGTGAGTAGGGAGGCTGGCTGGTATCTTACTACTTAGGCAGTTAAACGGTCGCTCAGGAAATTCTTTTGAAAATAAAAAAAAAATCCTGAGAATCCCCCATTAGGAGATGGACTAGTTCAAAACCTGTTGGTTCTGTCAGATTTTAACTGCTTACTTTTTTCACTGGAGTAGTCCAGTAAAAAAAAAAAAAGGTAAGTGCTTTTGAGAAGAGAAAACCCTGAGAATCCCCCATTAGGAAATAGACTAGTCCTAAACCTGTCAGATCTTTTAGATTTTTACTGCTTACTGTAAGTGACAGGAACATAGGAGAAAAATGGTTTATAGTGTATAATAACCTGGGAAAAATGCACTTCTTCATTTCTTACAATAGGGGGTCCATTAAAGAAATAGATCAAAATATTCCCTGTCCTTCCTTACAGCGCTGTTTTGCTACACGGCGAACGCTCCACTTAAGATTCTGCACATGGTCCGAGCGGCAGGAAGACATGAGCCGCTGCCACATGCGTCTTGGCTACAGCTGGAGCATATTAGGCTGGGAATTAGACAAAAAGGGATCTCTCGCTATGCGGCATTTTGGAAGCTATAATTTGGGCTGTTTAAAAATATATTCTGCTACGGGGATATAATTACTCCCCATGAATGTATGCTTTTATAACCACTAATTGTAACATTTTTTTCTGTGGCACATACTAAAAATACAGCATTATTCTCGTCTTCACTGGAAAAGGTTAATAGTCCCAAAGAGACCGATTGCTCCTTATCAGTCTCTGTTTCATCCACTGAATAATGCTTTGTGAGATTGGTCTGTCTGTGATGGGAAAGACGTGAGATCTTTGATAAGTTATTTCTTCCCTGTGTATGGAAACTGCACAGATGTGATACAGATGGAGTGAATACAGGCCGGGCCTTTGACTGATAAATAATCTCTGCTTACCTCTTTCAATGTCTCAGGCAGTGGAAGAGCTATGATTGCAGCAGGCAGTGACACATGGACAGAGCTTGTAAGAGGGATTGATGTTACGGACGCACTTAAAGGAAACCTGAAGCGAAAATAAACTTATGAGATAATTAATTGTATGTGTCGTACAGCTAAGAAATAGAACATTAGTGGCACTGGCAAAGAAAAGAGTCTAATATTATTTTGCAGTACAGGAAGAGTTAAGAAACTTTAGCTATCTATGCAAAAGAATTTCTCTGAGCTCTTCGACCCAACTTGGGTTGAAGATAGTGCTGTTTTCTAAAGCACTTAAAGAGACACTGAAGCGAAAAAAAAATGAGAAAATGAATTGGTTGTGTACTATGAATAATTACTAGAAGATTAGCAGCTAAGCTAAGAAAATATTCTATTATTTTTTTTTTCAGGTATATAGTGTTTTTTCTAACATTGCATCATTCTATAATATGTGCAGATTACACAACACTCAGCATTCAAAATGAGTCTTTCAGAGCAGTCTGTGAAGTAATGACCTCCCCTCTGGCAGAGAAAAACAAAATTGTTCACTAACAGTTGAGATAATGAAAGTCAGAAGACAGCCCTCTCCACCACTTTGAAAGTCGTAGAGCTTAATGGCTTTTTTTGCATAGAGATAACAACTGGAGTTTCTTAACTCTTCCTGTACTGGCTGTGATGAATTTCAGGATGTAAATCAGGAAATGGAAAGATTTTACAATAGGCAAACACTGATTACATCATTTATAAGTTAAATTTGTACAAAAAATACATTTTATTCATTGTTATTTAGACTACAGCACCTCTTTAAGCATTAAAACAGACCTGAAGCGAAAAAAAATATATATAATGAATTGTATGTGTACTATGGAAAACGAATAAAACATAATTTTTTTTTCAGTTATATAGCTTCTTCTTTTTTTTTTTCTTTTTTTTATGACATTGCATCATTCTGTCATATTTGCAATTACAACCCACACTCTGTATTTTAAACTATAAAACAGAGCAGGACTAATGGCCCTACTTTCCTACAGCAAAACCTTATCCAAGTTCTCTCTCACTGTTTCTTGGTTGTTTAAAGAGACACCGAAGCGAAAAAAAATTATGATATTATGATTTGTATGTGTAGTACAGCTAAGAAATAAAACATTAAGATCAGATACATCAGTCTAATTGTTTCCAGTACACAGGGCCGGATTTACCATAAGGCACCGTAGGCACGTGCCTACAGGCGCCTGATGTTGGAGAGGCGGCTCCCTCCCTCCTACCCTATGCAGAGTCCTGATTGAGTTTCCTCTGGCTACCTAATACTAAAGGGCAGTATTAGCTACCAATGATGAGCAAGGGAAGTAAGGTAAAGTGACAGCTGGGCCAGCCAGCACATTGTGGTGCGGTTCCACGGGGGTTTGTAGGTTTATGGAGGGCAAAGTCTAGGGGGGTTGGACATCTGTGCCTATAGACTCCTGTGATGTAAATCCGAGCCTGGCTATAAGAACTGTTTCTGATGCTGAAACCAGATATTTTGAGTGAGTATCCTGAACAGTGATGAGCGACCATCCAGATATTCTTTTTGCATTCATTGTTTTTGCAAAATTTGACTTTCCAGTGAAAATGCCTTCAAAACTGATTTTAAAACATGTTTTTGCTTTTTCCCATTTTAAGCTATTTTTTTTTTTTTTTTGCTTTAAAAGGTGTGATTTATCAAGTTTTTTGCTATTTTTAGATTCAGAAGGTAATTTGCTCTTAATTCATGAATGGCAATTTAGTAAAAAAAATTCTAGCAATTTTGGCAATAATGTTGGCAAATTTTTTTTTGTGAAAATTCATACTGCCAAAATGCAATGTATTTTTTCACAAATATATTTTTGAAAGTCAAAAATAGCATTTTCAATGCAAAAATGAGTTTGGTGAAAATTCACAACCAACACTGATTCTGAATACTTTTCAGAATTCTGCATTCTACCATATGTTGTCATGGTTCCTCTTTTGGGGACCGGCTGCCTAAACCCAGGCGTTTTTGCATGCGAGGGCACGTTCTGGGGGGAGGGGGGTCAAGCAGCCGGATCCCCTCTTTGGCTAGCTCAGCATGGTGTCTCTTTGGTAGCTAGTTCCCCCGGCCTCCCCCTCCCCCCCGGAGCCAGCATCCTTTACTCACCTCCCAGGCTCCAGCGTTGAGCCACTGTGGACCCCTCCGCTCTAGCCGGCATCCTCGCTCGCACTGAGGCTAAGTTCCGGGTCGCAGCTTGATGACATCATTAAGTGGGGACCCGGCACTTACGTCAGAGCAAGCGGGGATGCTGTCCAGAGTGGAGGGGAGTGCTGGTCGCTGGGGGAACAACAGGAAGGTGAGTGGATCCTCTTCTTCCCCCCCCCCCCACCACCACATCAGTAACATGGATCACTACGATCCGCTGGCGATCGTAGTGATCACGTGACCAGGAGCCATACGCAATGGCTCCTGGTCAGTAAGGGGAAATGTCAACTGTCATATGACATCTTAATCTCCCCCCTCTCGGGTGCACACATTCGTGTCGGGAGTGGAAACGGCGAGTGGCGTAAATCCAACGCCTCGTCAGCCTATAGCAGCCACAAGTGCACCGTAGGATTTACTTGCGTCGGTCCTCAAAAGGTTAAAGGACACATCTGAGAACATTGAAAATAATAAAATCCACTTACCTGTCCCTTCCTCCAGCCCCTGCCAGCCGTCCTTTGCACTTGCCACAGTTTGGCTCACCGCTGGTGGCCCGGGGTCTCCTCCGGCACAGGTTGTCCACTGCGCTTGTGCAAGCGGCTCTCAGAGTCGCACTGCCACTGACATCATCTGGACTGTACTGCGCAGGTGCAGTAGTTCTGCGCCTGCACAATACAGTCCGGATGTCGTCAGCGCGACCAGTGAGCCACACGCTGGAGCGCAGAAGAAGCGACCAGGAAGCCGACCTGGCGAGGTTGTCTTCTCCACCATAGGGGACCGGGGGCACAGGACGGAAGCAGGGGGCTGGAAGAAGCCCCAGGTAAGTGGATTTTTTATTTTTATGTTCGGACCTTCCCTTTAATTTCCTTCCTTAGCAAACAGCAATGTAACTTATCTTGTACCCTTCATGCACCACATTTTTTATAATACTTTCTTGTTTAAAATGTACAATGACATAATCAAGCAACATTTCTGGCTCCTGTCAACATTTCATCTCTGCATTCCGTCTGATGCGTTTTGTTGTGTGATTGGCTAATAGCTTCTTGTTGCTGATAGGATCATTACCTCTGAAGCGCGCAACATTCTACACAGGTCATTGTGAGACTCGCAAAGCACCCATACTTGGCCAAATTGCAATCACTTTGTTCTAGTGTAATCAGGCTTCTGCCGAGAACATGATCTTCTATCGCCCATCTGAATGGTGGAGAGAATTGTTTATGGCTGACATATGAACCATCCTCAGTGTCATTATGTCTTTACTGTTACTCACTGTCTCCTTGGCATGAGATATTAATCAGCTTTCTGCTAGTCCCAGCGGATAAGTGTCTTCATCACAAAATTACTGCTGGATTTTTGACACTAATTGACACATAAACTAAAAGATATTCCAGTGCCTCTCGAGGATTACACGGAGTCAGTCCTTCAATGAGTCAATGTAGATCAGGTTGTTTCCCTTTAAAGTCACTTGTGCATGGAGACAGGCACTTGCAGCTGGCCGGGACATTGGGATGAGGGGTATCGTAGATCAGGGCCGGTGCTTCCATAGAGGCAAAGGGGGCAATCGCCCTAGAGCCCCAGACCCTGTGGGAGCACACCATGGTGCCCCTCCTCCCCTACAGCTATGGTGCCCCATGACAGTGGGGGGTGCTGTGTGTTTACTCTGTATAGGAGAAGAAGGAGGTGAATAATGGGAACCCCAAAAATGCTTTTTAGGGGGCATATGATGGACACCTAATGATATTATGTGGTGGGAGGGGGATTGGATCGGGCCTGGCAGCCGGCTCAGGGGCCCTGGAGATGATATGGTTGGAAGGGGAGGGGGGGGGGGTCATGGTGGGCCCCAAAGTTACTTTTGCCCCAGGGCCCCATTGTAGCTAGAACTGGCCCTGCCGTATATCCATGGACAATGGAAGGCTGCTGTACATGCATGGTATGTCTACGTTTTTAACAGAGGCGCCAGATCAGAATAAAAAAATTGAAAACCGTTTTAAAAAGGTAGGCATTGGGGGACCTACCTCCCCAGAAGGCTAAACAGACGGTAATTCTGTAAAATTCTCCCAAAATGACTCCAAAAATTGAGATAGCAGATTGTTATTCTGTAAAATTCACTTTATTTATGACTCCAAAATTTGCTATCACAATTTTTGGAGTCACAATGTGAATTTTAATTTAATTACATAAAATGTCATGTAAATGAATGTCATAGGTATACACAAAAATCACATTCAGGCTCCCTGCACACTGCATGCGATTCCGATTTTTAATAGGTTTTTAAATCCGATTCTGATTTTTAATCGTTACCGCATTACTGCATACTGTTTTTTTTCCTCCATTTTTCTGTTGATTGCATTCAGGGAAAATTGGAATTGCAAATCGGAAACGGAATGAGAAACGGAATCGCAAAACGGATTTGCTGTGTGCAGGGAGCATCAAAATGCATGAAAAAATTAATCTGAACCGAAAAATAAAAAAGAATTCAGAATCAGAAAAGCTGAACAAGATGCAAAAACTCAGCAAAAAAAAAAAAAAAATTTTAAAAATAACGGATAAATGTAAAGGCTGCTTAAAGTGAACTGAGCAACATTTGTAGCCCCTAGGGCACCTTAAAAGCACATTAAAATGCATACTAACAATGTGGCTCATTACTAAAACATTCCATTCTACCTCTTCTTTTTACATTTAAATGTTTGTTAGAGGGTCTGATTCCCCTATTTCCACAGCCTGCTGCAGGTAGAGCAGGCAGATAAGGTCTGCTGCAATTAGCATGAGCAAACAAACACTTTCATCAGCGGGGGAAGGGCACACTGTGGACACTGTGCTTCAAACAGTTTAGAGAAGTCACACTTGATTGCATTCACACCTTCCCCTGGATGAATCAGGGGAGGGGGAAATTGGCAACTCCTACAGCTGTTAGAAACCAGGACAAACGGCAGAAAACCAAAAGCTGCTTGGATTTATTTAAATGTAACTGAGTTCTCATTCAGTAAAATATCATTTTTTTACCTTTACAAAAGCAGAGTTACCCTTTAAATATGGTCTCTGTAGTCAGAGTTAATTCTGCCATGTCAGGTACAGCAATGAGAAGCAGCGTTATCGATCAATACTACGGGCTTGTTCTTTGTCTGTAACTTTTCCCTCGGAGGTTAAATGATGTACAGTCTCTGGCTTTCAACCTGCAGGCCCGTGGGAGATATTTTCTCACCTTTTAAAACTTTTGCCGTTTGTAAGTCTGTCTAAGCTCAGCATTTTAGATTGGCAGATGTTCAAAAGCCGCTGAAGATTTCTTTTACCCTCTAAATTATAGCTGTCTGCCCAGGAGGGGGACACACCAGTGATAATACGTCAAAAAAGCCAACGCTGAGATGATCTACGAAACCACATTAGAGGGTGATATTTCCTGCTTTGTGGTATTATTATTATTATATAGAGCTGCATATGATACTTCATGTTCCCGCAATAACAATCTTGACAAAAAGTGGTGGTGAAATCAATATAAAGGCTGGGAGCAGCGAAGACACAGAACAAGGGGAGCAGCTGTATCCAGGCCAGTGAGGAAAATGCATTAACCACTTCACCCCAAAGCAGTTTTTCCCTAACGGACAAGAGCGATTTTCACCTTTCGGTGCTCATCCCTTTGATTTGCCAATAGCTTAATCACTACTATTCACAATGAAATGATCTATATCTTGTTTTTTTCACCACCAATAAGGCTTTTTGGGGTTGATATTTGTCTTCAGTAATTACTTTATTTTCTATGCATTTTAAAGGGAAAAACAAGGGGAAAAAAAATGAAAAAATACACTATTTCTCTAATTTCATCCCCTTTAGTTTTAATATAAACACTGCTGCTGTACATAAAACCCACACATTTTATTTGCCTATTTGTCCTGGTTATTACAAGAGTTGAATTATGCCATACTAAGCGATACCAGTTCGCATGGTTCATGAAGAGGAGGAGCTTTGCAAGAGTGGTACTCCCGGCTCTGGGCACTGAAGGTCAGGCCAAGCCCCTTGTTCTTGATATGGCATGTACCATGTGGGCTATTATTTTTCAGAATGTCAGAGCACTATGCTGCTTGGCTCAGCCATTCTGGCTATACCAGCCAGCATGGGGGCCCTATGGCCAGATTTAAGGCAAGGCCACAAAGGCCATGGCCTAGTGCACCAGGAAGCAAGGGACAGGCAGTGGGCTGGTAAACTAAAGTAGTTAAGCAGCTAAACATGTAAACCGCAACAGTCACAAACCCAGTCCGTGTCTGCCTTGTTTCTACAGGGGTAAGCTGTGGAGCACTGGTCCTGTGCTCCTCCCATCCTGTGCTGTGCTCCCTCCAAGGGTGGGGTTGGTGACAGTGGGCTTTGGGCGGTAAAATGTCCAAACCCGGCCCTGGAGGGACCACCAGCAAAGACATACCGGCCACCATGGCTATCCTCATAACAGTGCAGTCATCGTGTGCAGCAGAGAGAAGCCTTTATATCATAGGGCAGTGGCTCCCAACCTTTTTGGAGTCGTGACACATCAAACCAAACGTTCAGATTTCCGTGACACGTAGACTAAATGCATGTAATGAGAGACAGCGTTTCCCCACTAAATGCACATAAGAGACAGCGTTTCACCAGTAAATGCAGGTAATGACAGACAGCCTTTCACAAGTAAATGCACGTAATGAGAGACAGCGTTTCCCCAGTAAATGCACATAAGAGACAGCTTTTCCCCAGTAAATGCACATAATAAGAGACAGCTTTTCACCAATAAATGCACATAATAAGAGACCTCTTTTCACCAGTAATGCACATAAGAGACCTCTTTTCACCAGTAAATGCACATAATAAGAGACAGCTTTTCACCAGTAAATGCACATAAGAGACAGCTTATCACCGGTAAATGTACTTAAGAGACAGCCTTTCACCAGTGAATGCACATAATAAGAGACCTCTTTTCACCAGTAAATGCACATAATAAGAGACCTCTTTTCACCAGTAAATGCACATAATAAGAGACCTCTTTTCATCAGTAAATGCACATAATAAGAGACATCTTTTCACCAGTAAATGCACATGATAAGAGACAGCTTTTCACCAGTAAATGCACATGATAAGAGACAGCTTTTCACCAGTAAATGCACATAATGACAAACAGCTAGTTGTCCCCAGTATATGTAGCCAGGGATATTTGTGCCCAGTATATGTAGCCAGAGGAATATGTCCCCAGTATATGTAGGCAGGTGTATATGTGGCCAGTATATGTAGGCAGGTGTATATGTGCCCAGTATATGTAGTCAGGGGTATATGTGCCCAGTATATGTAGCCAGGTGTATATATGCCCAGTATATGTAGCCAGGGGTATATGTGCCCAGTATATGTAGCCAGGGGTATATGTGCCCAGTATATGTAGCCAGGGGTATATGTCCCCAATCCCCCCTCCCCCCCCCCCCCCAGGAGGAGAGAGCGAGGGAAGGAGAGCGGCACCTCAGGGTGCTCTCCCTCCCTCGCTCTCTCCTCCGGATTGAAGTGCGGTGGCTGGCAGAGGGGCGGAACTTACCTTCCGTGTTCTCCGTCTGGTCTCGTCGCAGGCGCGGGATGATTTGCCACTACTCTGGTCTGATCCAGACCAGAGCAGCGGCTGCGGCACCAGAACTTCCGGCGCTTGGCGCGACACGAAAGGTAGGTCCCGCCCGCTGCAAACGCCTGACCGCAGTTAGCTCCAGAGGAGAGTAGAGGTGTACCGAACGGTTCGCCGGCGAACGGTTCCAGGCGAACATTGGGGGTTCGCGTTCGCCTGCGCCAGGCAAACTTTTCCGGAAGTTCGATTCGCCCCATAATGCACTATGAGGGTCAACTTTGACCCTCTGCATCACAGTCAGCAGGCACATTGTAGCCATTCAGGCTACAGTAAGCCCTGGAGCCCCACCCCCCCTTATATAAGGCAGCCTCCGGCGGCCATTACAGTCACTCGTGTGCCTGCTAGAGAGAGGAAAGGGACAGCTGCTGCAGACTTTTTTTCTTAGGGACAGATTAGTTAGGTTCTAGGCTGCTTTGCTTGTTCCTGACTGATTAATATTGCTTTTAAAGCACCCAGCAACAGCTCTTTTCAGAGCTCAACCTGTACATTTTTTTTTTCTGACACTTTTGTTGCATGCACAGCCTTGCTAATTGATAGTGTGTGTGCCACTGCCAGCAGCCCAGCACATTCAGTGACTGACTGCCTGTGTGTGTGACAGGGAGCTGCACATTGTACTACCCAGTACTGCATATACACCAGTACCTGTTGTCTTTACTTAACCCACCTCATCACTGCATACACCTAGCTTTGTGTTGAGTGAACCCAGCTCACTGCATCTAACTACCCAGTACCTGTTGTGTTTACTTAACCCACCTCATCACTGCATATACCTAGCGTTGTGTTGAGTGAACCCAGCTCACTGCATCTAAGTCTAACTACCTGTTGTGTTGAGTGAGAACCCACCTCACTGCATCTTAAGTACCTTTATGGTCCAGCCTTTCTTAAGGAAATATCTGAACTCTTATCCTGCGTAACAGTGGAACACCCTAGATGGATCATCCTGGGAGACTTCAATGCATGGGTGGATGATCACGACTCCCAGCTAGGAAGTGAACTACTTCTCATAATGAATGAACTGGGTTTCTCTCAGGCTATCAACCTCCCCACCCATACGAAAGGGCACACCCTGGATCTTATATTTCATTCCGGACTTTTAATATCACACATGGATATAAACCCAGTGGTATGGTCAGACCACCACACCATCCACTTCTCTCTGACAGCACCAGCGATAAAACACAGAGGGAAAGAACTCATAAAATACCGTTCACTGAAAGATGTCTCACCCCAGCACGTTCAGAATATCCTCAACTTCGACGCATTAACCAATCATTGCGCAGACCCAGACTCCATGGTCCTGATTTACAACCATGCAGTGTCATCTGCCTATGACGCCCTCGCTCCAGTTCGCATCAAACGATCTACACCACTTCACCATGCACGGTGGTTTGACAGCTCACTAAAGGACCTAAAGAAAGAAGTGCGCAGACTAGAAAGGAAGTGGCGAAAATCTCAGAATTCAAAAGATAAACACACCCTTGTCTCTCACCGGGAAAGCTACCAAAATGCGATCACCAAGAAAAAATCCTCCTACCTATCACAGGAGATCGCAAAGGCCGCCAACAGACCAGCCCAACTATTCCGCACAGTTGATAGACTATGTAATCCATCCTGTCTAAAACCCACTATAACTCCCTCAAAGGAGCTATGTGAGAAATTTGCCTGCTACTTTGCTGACAAAGTATCTTCTATTCGGTCTCTCATTCAGTCCACAGCACCCAAGACTCATGCAACTAATGGAAATAGCTGCAAAAACAACCTAACACCCTGGACTGATTTCAAAAGTATTAGCGAGGAAGAGATCTCAGACACCCTCTGTCGTCTCCGCCAGACAACCTGCGACCTGGACCCTGGGCCAACTAAACATATGCTGAAATGCCCTGACCTGCTTGGTCCAGCATTTCACAAAATAGTAAATTGCTCTCTGCAAGCAGGGAGGTTTCCTACCTCTCTAAAAGAAGGAATCATCAAGCCCCTTCTCAAAAAACCTTCCATGGATCCAGATGCTATGAGCAGCTACAGACCTGTCTCCAACCTCCCCTTCTTAGGTAAAGTTATTGAAAAGGCTGTCTATCTGCAACTTGAAACCAGGCTGTCAGTAAACAACATCCTGGACCCTCTACAATCTGGCTTTAAGAAACACCACAGCTGTGAAACAGCCCTCATCCAAGTCTGCAACGATCTGCTCATGGCAAGGGACAGAGGGGAATGCTCCATCCTAATCCTGTTGGATCTCTCAGCTGCTTTTGATACAGTTGACCATGAAATCCTGCTTAACAGACTGCAGGAGTACTGTGGCATCAGTGGATCAGTCCTTCAGTGGTTCAGATCATTCCTGACTGACAGAACACAGAGAGTATCCCTAGGACCTATAATGTCCAAACCTGCACCTCTACAATTCGGAGTGCCACAAGGATCAATCCTATCCCCTCTGCTGTTTGCAATCTACATGTTGCCACTCGGTACACTTATCCAACGACATGGCCTGACGTACCACTGCTACGCCGATGACACACAGCTATACCTGTCCTTCAAACCTGGTGGAACAGACCCTACCCCAAAAATAAACTCTTGCTTAGCTGAGCTTCAGGCATGGATGAATGATAACTGGTTAAAACTGAATGCTGACAAAACTGAGGTCCTGTTTGTCCAAAGCCAGTGCTCGCCATCAAAACAGCTCTATCCTAAAGCAACACCAATCAGGATTGGGAATTCAGACATAAACAGCTCCAACCTTGTGCGCAGCCTTGGCGTACTAATCGATGGGGAATTGAGTTTCAGAAACCAAATTTCATCTGTAGTTAAATCTTCCTTCTTTCATCTGAAGAACATTGCAAAGATTAAACATCTGATTCCCCCAGAGGATCTTCAAACCCTAGTCCACGCCTTCATCACATCACGGCTGGACTACTGCAATGCCCTTTATGCTGGCCTCCCCAAAAAAGACCTGCGTCGCCTGCAATTAGTGCAGAATGCTGCTGCCAGATTGCTAACAAACCAGCCTCGCCACTGTCACATTACACCGATCCTTCGCTCACTGCACTGGCTACCAGTAGAATGGAGAATACTCTTCAAGATTGGACTGCTGACATTCAAATCCCTGCACAATCTGGGCCCTGGATACATGAAGGACTTGCTGAAGCTGCACCACACCTCTCACAACCTCAGATCAGCAAGTTCTATAAACTTGGTCACTCCCAGAGTGCACCTCAAAAAATCTGGAGACAGAGCCTTCTGTCATGCTGCCCCTACTCTTTGGAACTCCCTACCACACCCAGTAAAGACAGCACCATCCCTGGAGCTATTCAAATCCAGACTGAAAAGCCACCTGTTTAGCCTGGCATTTCCAGATTTATAAAATTCTTCCCCTGTACCACGATGGTCGGAGCCATGCTTATGCGCTTTGAGTCCCACGGGAGAAAAGCGCTTTACAAATGTTATTTGTTGTTGTTGTTGTTGTTTACTGTATACTGTTCAGTGAACTCAGCTCACTGCATCTAACTACCCAGTACCTGTTGTGTTTACTTAACCCACATCATCACTGCATATACCTAGCGTGGTGTTGAGTGAACCCAGCTCACTGCATCTAACTACCTGTTGTGTTGAGTGTGAACCCACCTGGCCACCTCATTGCATCTAACTACCTGTTGTGTTGAGTGAGAACCCACCTCACTGCATCTTAAGTACCTTTACTGTTGAGTGAACCCAGCTCACTGCATCTAACTACCCAGTACCTGTTGTGTTTACTTAACCCACCTCATCACTGCATATACCTAGCCTTGTGTTGAGTGAACCCACCTCACTGCATCTTAAGTACCTTTACTGTTGAGTGAACCCAGCTCACTGCATCTAACTACCCAGTACCTGTTGTGTTTACTTAACCCACCTCATCACTGCATATACCTAGCGTTGTGTTGAGTGAACCCAGCTCACTGCATCTAAGTCTAACTACCTGTTGTGTTGAGTGAGAACCCACCTCACTGCATCTTAAGTACCTTTACTGTATACTGTTCAGTGAACCCAGCTCACTGCATCTAACTACCCAGTACCTGTTGTGTTTACTTAACCCACATCATCACTGCATATACCTAGCGTGGTGTTGAGTGAACCCAGCTCACTGCATCTAACTACCTGTTGTGTTGAGTGTGAACCCACCTGGCCACCTCACTGCATCTAACTACCTGTTGTGTTGAGTGATAACCCACCTCACTGCATCTTAAGTACCTTTACTGTTGAGTGAACCCAGCTCACTGCATCTAACTACCTGTTGTGTTGAGTGTGAACCCACCTGGCCACCTCACTGCATCTAACTACCTGTTGTGTTGAGTGAGAACCCACCTCACTGCATCTTAAGTACCTTTACTGTTGAGTGAACCCAGCTCACTGCATCTAACTACCCAGTACCTGTTGTGTTTACTTAACCCACCTCATCACTGCATATACCTAGCCTTGTGTTGAGTGAACCCAGCTCACTGCATCTAATTACCTGTTGTGTTGAGTGTGAACCCACCTGGCCACCTCACTGCATCTAACTACCTGTTGTGTTGAGTGAGAACCCACCTCACTGCATCTGAAGTACCTTTACTGTTGAGTGAACCCAGCTCACTGCATCTAACTACCTGTTGTGTTGAGTGTGAACCCACCTGGCCACCTCACTGCATCTAACTACCTGTTGTGTTGAGTGAGAACCCACCTCACTGCATCTTAAGTACCTTTACTGTTGAGTGAACCCAGCTCACTGCATCTAACTACCCAGTACCTGTTGTGTTTACTTAACCCACATCATCACTGCATATACCTAGCCTTGTGTTGAGTGAACCCAGCTCACTGCATCTAATTACCTGTTGTGTTGAGTGTGAACCCACCTGGCCACCTCACTGCATCTAACTACCTGTTGTGTTGAGTGAGAACCCACCTCACTGCATCTTAAGTACCTTTACTGTTGAGTGAACCCAGCTCACTGCATCTAACTACCTGTTGTGTTGAGTGTGAACCCACCTGGCCACCTCACTGCATCTAACTACCTGTTGTGTTGAGTGAGAACCCACCTCACTGCATCTTAAGTACCTTTACTGTTGAGTGAACCCAGCTCACTGCATCTAACTACCCAGTACCTGTTGTGTTTACTTAACCCACCTCATCACTGCATATACCTAGCCTTGTGTTGAGTGAACCCAGCTCACTGCATCTAATTACCTGTTGTGTTGAGTGTGAACCTACCTGGCCACCTCACTGCATCTAACTACCTGTTGTGTTGAGTGAGAACCCACCTCACTGCATCTTAAGTACCTTTACTGTTGAGTGAACCCAGCTCACTGCATCTAACTACCTGTTGTGTTGAGTGTGAACCCACCTGGCCACCTCACTGCATCTAACTACCTGTTGTGTTGCGTGAGAACCCACCTCACTGCATCTTAAGTACCTTTACTGTTGAATGAACCCAGCTCACTGCATCTAACTACCCAGTACCTGTTGTGTTTACTTAACCCACCTCATCACTGCATATACCTAGCCTTGTGTTGAGTGAACCCACCTCACTGCATCTTAAGTACCTTTACTGTTGAGTGAACCCAGCTCACTGCATCTAACTACCCAGTACCTGTTGTGTTTACTTAACCCACCTCATCACTGCATATACCTAGCGTTGTGTTGAGTGAACCCAGCTCACTGCATCTAAGTCTAACTACCTGTTGTGTTGAGTGAGAACCCACCTCACTGCATCTTAAGTACCTTTACTGTTGAGTGAACCCAGCTCACTGCATCTAACTACCTGTTGTGTTGAGTGTGAACCCACCTGGCCACCTCACTGCATCTAACTACCTGTTGTGTTGAGTGAGAACCCACCTCACTGCATCTTAAATACCTTTACTGTTGAGTGAACCCAGCTCACTGCATCTAACTACCCAGTACCTGTTGTGTTTACTTAACCCACCTCATCACTGCATATACCTAGCCTTGTGTTGAGTGAACCCAGCTCACTGCATCTAATTACCTGTTGTGTTGAGTGTGAACCTACCTGGCCACCTCACTGCATCTAACTACCTGTTGTGTTGAGTGAGAACCCACCTCACTGCATCTTAAGTACCTTTACTGTTGAGTGAACCCAGCTCACTGCATCTAACTACCTGTTGTGTTGAGTGAGAACCCACCTCACTGCATATAGCTAGCATACCCCCGAGATGGACAAAATGGACAAACCAGGTAGAGGAAGAGGTAGAGGCAGACCCAGAGTAAGGCCACCAGGCACCGGCAGGTCTGTGGCTGTGAGAGGTGGTGTTGCTGTGATTTCATGCGGACCTGCCCCAAAATACAGTGCTCAGAAGAAGGCACGTGCCATCACTTCCCAAAATCGTGAGGAGGTGATTGAGTATTTAACACAGAACACCTCATCTCCCGCAGCCACCAGTGCTACAACAAGCACCACATCCGCTGCATTTGACACTTCGCAGGAGTTATTTGGTGGTGGTGGTGAAATCACTGATTCCCAGCCACTACTGCAACAACAACAAGAAGGCGCAGGTACACCACCTCATACGTCTGAGTTAGGTGGCGATAGTATGGACGTAACGTGTGTGGATGGGGATGATGGTGGACCACCTGAAGTTGGTGCACTTGAGGAGGTGTCTGAGGAAAGCGCAGCTGGCCAGGAGGATTATGATGACGATTATACGGATACCACATATGTTCCCGGTAGAGGAGATGACCAGGGGGACAGTTCAGAGGAGGAGTCAGAGAGGAGTAGGAGGAGACGACTCCATGATAGAAGCAGAGGGAGCTCGTCCTCAGAAACAGCTGGGGGCAGTGTCCGGTGCCATGTATCGCCAGCTATGGCCAGGGAGCACACATGCCCTTCAACGTCAGCTGCTGCTGATGCCACCGTAGCGCCATCACCCCAGGGGGCCTCAGCGGTTTGGAAATTTTTTCACGTGTCACGTGTCTCAGATCGGAGCAAAGCCATCTGTTGTCTCTGCCAGCAAAAATTGAGCCGTGGAAAGGCCAACTGTCACGTAGGGACAAGTGCTTTACGAAGGCACCTGGAGAGAAGGCACAAACAGCTATGGCAAGAACACCTGAGGAAAAGAAGCACCCCTCAAAAGACAAGCAGCGGAGAACAACCGTGGCAGCCGTCACAGGGGGCTTCTGCTGCTCCACGTTCATATGGTATTGTTCGTGGCTGGGGGGGAGGAAGAATGGATACACTTTTAAACAATTTAACAATACAACCATCTAAACTTTCAAACAATTTAAAAATACAACCATCTAAACTTTCAAACAATTTAAAAATACAACCATCTATCATTTTCAAAAAATTTTAAAAAAGGGCAAAAAAACTTGCCCTCCGTAAAACATTCTTGGCAAATGCTTTCGACTTGGTTTGTCTTCCGCTGGCTCAAGAGTCCATCTGACCACAGATGCCTGGTCTGCAAAGCACGATCAGGGCAGCTACAGCATGGGTCTCAGCAGGCTCCCACTTCGGGCCGCAATCCAACCTTCATTCCCCGCGGTGACAATGGCAGACTTGCCCTCCATAACGGATTCCCGTTAAAGGATTTAAAGTTAATTCATTTCAAATACACAGCAGGGCCTCGAAAGTCCGCCTCCTGTATTGTTATTTTTGATCACTCCCTCGGGGCGGGCGTGCATGCCTACCTGCTGCCCTCCTTGGATGTGTAGTGGTAGCCGTTTCTCAGGCTCCACACCGGATTCCATCCCTCATTTCCTGGCCATTACCCGGGGTCACAAATGACAGACTTGCCCGCCTCCATATGATTCTCGTGAAAGGAATGTGGTGTCATCTTTGCCCGCCATAACTGTTTCTCGTTAAAGGATTTAAAGTACATTCATTTCAAATACACAGCAGGGCCTCGAAAGTCCTCCTCCTGTATTGTTATTTTTGGTCACTACCTCGGGGCGGGCGGGCGTGCATGCCTGTCCGCTGCCCTCCTTGGATGTGTAGTGGTAGCCGTTGCTCAGGCTCCACACCGGATTCAAACCTCTCATTCCCCGGCCATTACCCGGGGTCACAATGGCAGACTTGCCCACCTCCACAGGATTCTCATTGTAGCGGTACTGAACAAGTACACAGCAAGTAGAAAATGTAAATTAAAAACAAAACGTAAGTTTTTTAACAATGCCATGGAAAGTTGAGAAGGAAGTCACACATTACTTGACATCACTGAGTGAGGAAGAGCAATCACGCCCCGTTGCGCAGTAGTCCAGCATGGCCGTCACTACACAAACAGCTGTTTGCGGTGCGTTACACAGTGAGTTTGGTGTGTCAGTGTGAAGCAGTACTCTAATTACACTCCCTGTTTGATGTATACACATGCAAGATGTTTGAAAGCACGTTAGGCCTGCAATTTAGCATTCAATGTGATTTCTGCCCTTAAAACGCTGCTTTGCGTCACATCCAGATTTTTCACCGGGACTTTTGGCATGTATCCCACTCCGCCATGCCCCCCTCCAGGTGTTAGACCCCTTGAAACATCTTTTCCATCACTTTTGTGGCCAGCATAATTTTTTCTATTTTTCAAAGTTCGCCTCCCCATTAAAGTCTATTGCGGTTCGCGAATTTTTCCGCGAACCGAACCTTCTGCGGAAGTTCGCGAACCCGGTTCGCGAACCGAAAATCGGAGGTTTGCGACATCTCTAGAGGAGAGAGTGAGGGAGGGAGAGCACTCTAAGGTGAGAGAAGGGGGGGGAGATGGCCCCCTTCTCCGCCGCTGCCCACAGCTCTCCCTCCACTGTGTTGCTTTCCTCCGAGAGCACTGCGACACATACCCGAAGCTGCCGCAACACATGTATGTGTCGCGGCACATGGGTTGGGAACCACTGATATATACTGTATATATATAATTTTATTACAAGTACAGACCCCAGTCAGTGTCAGAGCCCCAGTCAGAGTCTGCCTCACCTGCTCTCTTCCACTGTCTGACCTGTACATATTATAGTGCACTGATAATCTCTGTTCTGCAGAGTTGAATGCAATTAAAGTGCTCACTTTTTTTTTTTACTTTATATCCTGTGAAAACATGGTCACTCCTATTTTAGCATGAAGTAGTGTAACCCTTTGATAGCTCTGGACCATGCTCTGATAATTAGCCTCTAACTCTATCTGGCTTAGTACAGGCTTTGTTTACGTCTTATTTGAGGATGTTCCTTAATTAATATAATGTGACTGATTACTTCAATCACTGCCACCTGCTGAACGCCGTGGTTGCATTTACAAAAATCATTATATGTCGCAATGGGGGTCTGAATGGTAAGGAACGTATATGGAGTCTGCCATCTTCATTTCCTTTCAAAAGTTAACCTGGTTGTCATGGTGATAGATTGACTGCAGTTGTTTAACTTACACACCTGGTACAAGATTGCAGCCTGTGGAGTCAGAACACCTGCTTTCCATACATGCTAAATCTGAAATGATTGCTTCTTGCCAATCTCCTCAATATTTAACTCCCTGACTACTGCTCCACGCCAACGGGCGTGGCTGCAGCGGCAGCCCCAGGACCGCCTAATGCCGGCTACTGAAGGAGATCGTGTGCAGGGTGCACGCGCATCTCCTTCTCGGGGGGCGGAGTGATAGCCGCTCGGGCGACTGTTAGATGGCGTTAATGCCGTCTATTTACACAGTACAGCGCTGTGATCAGCAGTAGCGCTGTACAGGGGACAGCCGTGTGACACGGCTGACCCCCTGGGGCACAAAAGAGCGATCGGCAGTGATAGGCTGAAGCCTTTGACAGCCGATGGCTGTGATAGGCTGGCTGGGGAGGGAGGGAGGGAGGCTGGCTGGGGAGGGAGGGAGGGAGGCTGGCTGGGGGAGGCAGGAGTAACATGTTTTTTATATATAAAATGACAACATAAATATTTATTTTAAAAAAAATAAGCAACTGGGGGGCGATCAGACCCCACCAACAGAGAGCTCTGTTGGTGGGGAGAAAAGGGGGGAGGATCACTCGTGTGCTGTGTTGCGCGGCCCTGCAGCTTGGCCTTAAAGCTGCAGTGGCCCTTTTAGTAAAAAATAGCCTGGTCTTTAGGGGGGTTTAGCACTGTGGTCCTGAAGTGGTTAAAGTGAACTCATGCACAGGACAAAAGGAAAACAGAGAGAAATGCATCCTGTGTGTTTGTAGAGAGAAGAGCCCGTCTAATTTCCCCTCATCTTTAAGTATTCACAAGTGTAATCGGTGCTCTCAGCTGTGTCACCAGAGATTTTTGGCATTCTCAGCAGACACAGCCAATATGTAAACAAAGTATGTTAACTCTTTCTCTGCTTCCATGAAAGCAGGAAGTAGACACACTGTGTAGGAATTCTGTAAGCTGTAACAAAGAAATGTTTTTTTTAAGTCATTATGCTGTTGCTTATCTTTTGGAGCAGAGAGGACGTTCTGAGTTCAAGTTCACTTTAAAGTGAGTTTATACTCCCAAAACTAAAATGTAACTACTTTTAGTTACATAAAAGAACATTTGAGAACATTCTCAAGTATCTCCTGTGTGTAAAATTGTTTACTTTCACTGCAGATAGCAGTAGAAGCTTGCTTATCGCTGGTTCATCTGCAAAAGTAATCATTGCCAGCCAGGAGTCTACTGTTAGTTATATATTAGTTGCTGTCAGTTATAACCGAAAAGACAACTGATGTGCAAGGTAATGTCCATGTTTCCCTATGGCTCAAGTGGGTGATATTACAGTTTATCAGTGTGCTGACCAGGAAGCTGTTACAGGGTTATTGCTATTTTTAAAATGGAAGACGGAGAATTCCATCGATCAAAGTGGTCAGACAGGACGCAGGAGAGGAGATTAAGATTGAAGAGCAGACAGGAGGTAATTATGATGTGTATGTTTATTTTGACTTTTAACTTCCAGTTTAGGTTTACTTTAACTAGTACATTATCCAAAACACAAAGTCATATAAAGAAACAGTTAAAGATATATCGGAAAATTGTATACTTACCTTCCGTAATTTTCCTTTCCTGGATCAAACGATGGCGGCATACATACGGGTATTGGCTCCGCCCCCTAACCCCGATAGGACAGTTCATCTATAAGTTTTAGGCGCCCGCCCCCTCCAGCCATTCTGGTCTAAATCAGTCCTCGAATGGACAAGAGGGAGGGATTCGTATGCCGCCATCGTTTGATCCAGGAAAGGAAAATTACGGAAGGTAAGTATACAATTTTCCGATTTCCTGGACCAAACATGGCGGCATACATATGGGACATAACAAACCACACATGAGGGAGGGAATACTGCAAAACATACGAGTTTATTTATACAGACAAAACCGCTCTGCCAAAGTCTACAGAGGACAAAGAGGCAGGATCCACATGATAGTGCCTCAAAAATGTATTCACAGAAGACCAACTGGCCGCTTTACAGATAGACTCTACTGACACTTTCGAGAAACAAGCCCAAGAAGCAGCCATGCCCCTGGTGGAATGCGCATGAACCTCCTTAGGGGCAGGAAGTCCCTTAATGGTGTAACATCTCTGGATAATCTTAACTAGCCAAGAAGCCACGGTTCTAGTAGTTACTGGAAGGCCCTTCCTAGGACCTCTAAAGTTAATAAATAACCTATCTGAATTTCTGAATGAAGCTGTACAGTCCAGATAAGCTCTAATGGATAGGCCCACATCCAAAGGGTGACATTCACCATCTGCAGAGAACGTAGGAAGGGACAGTTCCTGATTAATGTGGAATCCAGACGCTACTTTAGGCACAAACTGAAAAACTGGCCTAATCACTACCCTATCCGGGAAGAATTCCAAGAGGTTATTGGCACAGCCTAGAGCTTGAAGGTCTGAAACTCTCTTCCCAGAGGCTATAGCTGTCAGGAACACTGTCCTCAAGGACAAATCCTCCAGGGAGATGGACTGTAATGGAAAGAAAGGTGGAGACGAAAGGATTTCCAACACCATGGGTAAATCCCATTTTGGGAAGAATGGTTTTCTTGGCGGCCTTATCTTGACAATGGCCTGTACAAATTGCACAATCAGAGGCTGGAAGGCCCACTTTTGGCTCGTTAATACTGAAAGGGCTGATATTTGGACCTTGATTGCCGCCACACTGAGTCCCTTCTCTACTCCTGACTGAAGAAAGTCCAGGATATTTCTTACGTCTGGAGACATGCTATTAAACCCCTTCTCCAAGGAAAAGTGAATGAACTTCTCCCATATGCGATAATAAGTTGAGTTAGTAGAAGGTTTCCTAGCCCTTAGAAGTGTCTCTACCACCTGGCTGGAACATCCCATGTCTGCATATTTCTGCCTTTCAATCTCCAGGCCGCTAAACATAGGCCTCTGACTCCCGGATGCCGAAGAGTCCCTTGACATAGAAGGTCGTGGATCACTGGTAACTTCACTGGTTCCTCTATGATCAGGAACATTGCGAGAGGAAACCATGGCCTCCGTGGCCAGAAGGGCAGAATAGCTATGATCGTGCACGACTCCCTGCACAACCTCTGCAGGAATCTGGGAATCAATGGTATTGGAGGAAAGGCATAGCCTAACTGGAAGTCCCAGATCTGAGTCAGACAATCCACTCCTGCTGAGGTGGGGTGATGGTAAAGTGAAAAGAACTTCCGCACCTTGTTGTTCTGAGGAGATGCCCAGAGATCCACCTGCGGTTGGCCCCACTTTGAGGCTATCTTCCTGAAGATTTTCTCGTTCAAGGACCACTCGTGTGGGCTTGCGAACCTCCTGCTCAGCTGATCGGCCAAGACATTCTTCTCCCCCGGAAGATATGCTGCCGTGAGGTCCGTCAGATTCTTCATAGCCCAATTCATTATCAGAGCAGCTATTCGGAGCAATGCCTGACTCCTCGTCCCTCCTTGTCTTCTGACATATGCTACTGCCGTGATGTTGTCTATTCTCAACAAGACCGATTTCCCATAAATCAGGTGGCGAAAAGCCTTCAAGGCCAAAAAGACTGCATTCAGTTCGAGGAGATTTGACGGTACCCCCTTTTGTACTGTCTTCCACTTCTCCTGCATTCGGATCCCATTGCAGTGGGCACCCCAACCTCTCACACTGGCGTCTGTGGTGATGACTACCGGAATATCCGTCTGAATCTGCCGGCAGTTCCTCAAGTTCTGTTCTGTGGCCCACCACAGAAGGGAGTCTCTCACAAGAAAAGGGAGATGAAACCTTTGAAGCATGGTCCTTTTGTTCCATCGATGCAGAAAGAATACCTGCAGCTTCCTGAGCGCCCAGTGGGCCCATTTGACCATTGGAATACAGGATGAGAATGTCCCCAGTAGGCTCAAACACTCTCTGGCCGACAGGGACTGACTTCTGAAGGCCCTCTGCACCTTCCATTGAATTGCTGTAATCTTCTGTTCGGGGAGGCAAACTTGATTCTGCACCGTACGGAACCTCGCCCCCAAAAACACCAAGTCCTGTGATGGCACCAACTGGCTCTTTTTGAGATTGACTAGCCAACCTAGGCGTTTCAGTAGCTGAAGGAGGGTGGACTGGTGTTGAATCAATTGCTTCCGATCTTGGTGGAGCAGCAGAATGTCGTCCAGGTAATGGAATATCCTCAGACCCTGGAGTCTCAGATACGCAATGACCGGCAGAAGAACTTTGGTGAATGTTCTCGGAGCAGTTGATAGTCCGAATGGCAGACACTGAAACTGGTAACCTTTCCCTTCTACCGCAAATCTGAGGAACCTTTGAAAATTGTGATTTATGGGAATATGCAGATAAGCGTCTGCCAGGTCCACCGTTGTCATCCAGTCTCCTATACTTATCATCGGGATGATGGATTGCAGAGATTCCATCTTGAAGTGTCTCACCTCTATATGCCTGTTCAAGTATTTCAGGTCGAGGACCGGTCTCCAACCTCCCGATGACTTTCTTACCAAGAACAAAGGAGAAAAGATTCCTGATTGGCAATCTTTGCGTGAAAGTGGAATAATCGCCTCCTGAGCCAGTAAAGTTTGTACATACTCTGCCAGGGCCAACTTCATTTCCTTGTCTTGCGGGATCTTTGTTGGCATGAACTTGAAGCATGGGGGTCTCCTCTTGAATTTCCAAGAGTGTCCCATCTTCAGGGTACTCAGCACCCATGAATCTTCGACTATTCCCACCCAAGATTCCCAAAAGAGGCGCAATCTGGCCCCTACTTGGCAATCTTGAGTGGACGCCCCATCAAAAGCGCTTCTGAGGCTGTTGCGCATCGGACGGACCTCTGGACTTCATCCCCCTGCCGAAGGAGGACTGGGTCCCTTTCCAGTTTCTATCAAACTGTCTTCCTGGTCTATACGATCTTGCCTGCTGATATCTACTATTAAAGCTCCTCCTGGGAGCTTGCTGTCTGGAGGATCTCTGTTTCCTGTCCTGCGGGATCAACCCCGACTTTCCTCCTGTAACCTTCGAGATCGCATTGTCCATCTGGGGCCCGAATAAATGCGCTCCATCGTATGGAATCTTGCACCAGTTAGCTTTTGAGGACTGGTCGGCCGACCAAGGCTTTAACCACAAAGCTCTTCTTGCCGTTACACTACATAACATGGATCTTGCCGCCAGTCTAATTATGTCAATTGCAGCTTCACCCATGAAGTCCCCTGTTAGCTTTAACTCATCCAGGGCTCTTATGATCTCTTCCTTATCTGCCCCTGAATTCACGGCCGCCTCAATGTTGTCAACCCAGACACGAGATGCTTTTGCTAATGAGGTTAAGGCAATCGCTGGCTTACATGCTGCCCCTGCATTTAGAAAGGCCCTCTTGATATCGGTATCGATTTTTCTCTCTGAAGGGTCCTTAAACGCTATAGCATTCTCCATGGGTAAAGTAACATGCTTTGTAAGTCTCATTACTGACGCATCCACAGCAGGGGCTGAGTCTAGCAGCTTGCAATCCTCCTGACTTAGCGGGTAGAGCTTCGATAACCTGTTATTCATGGAAGGCTTCTGTTCCACCTTACTCCATTCCTTAAGAATAACTTCCTTTATAATCTTCATGAATGGGAAAACTTGCGGTTGCTGGTCTAAATGCGGATAGTACTTGTCCGGCTCTGGAACCGAACCCTCCTCATCCTGCCAGTCAATTGCTGACCTAATAGCCTGGAGGAAAGCAGGTACTAATGAGAAACTAAAGCCTGCAGCCGAAACCTCTCCCTGAGCGGAGTCCTCCTCTAGCAAGGCCTGCGGAGCAGCCGCCGTCAAACCCTGAGGAGGTGCCATATTCTGGAAAGTCTCCTTTACTGCCTGCTGGATAAAGGCTAGCACCTGCTGGTTATCCGTGTCTCTTTCTCTGCCTAGCTCCGCAAAACAGATTTCACACATTCTCTTGCCCGGCATTGCCGGCTGAGTGCACGACCAACATAAGTCCTGAACTGGTCTTTGAAAGGGTTCTAAACGATCAGATCTAGGAGAAATGTCCCAATCTTTTCTCGCTCTCTTAGGAGACCTATCCCTTTCATGATAGTGTCTTTGTGGAGAGTAGCGCTCAGATGATCGCCTCCTTCTCCTATCACGGGAACGTCTGCGTGAGGATCTGGACCTAGAACGGCGTCTTCTCCTGGAAGATTCCCTGTAATGTCTCCTACTTCGGGACCTGGATCTATAATCCCTTGAAGACCTCCTCTTGTCACGAGAGCGACGACTTCTGCTTCGTTCTCTTGATTGAGGACGGGACTTCTGTCTCACCGCTGAGGAAAGACGCTCCTTAGGGACCGCCTGTCCACTTCCTCCTTCCCCCGAACTGCGGAGACATAAAAAATTTTTTATGTTCCACAAACACATCCGCCATAAAATTTATAAATGGGGATAATCTGCACTCTTTTTACTTCCCTTAGGACCTGTGCAAGGGATACTATGTACAATTCACACCCGGTGCATACAAACAGAAAAGGCTGCATTTAGCAGCCTGTTACCTGCCAGGGACCACCTCCTCCTCATGCTCAATAACATCCATTTCTCTATTTAAGAGAAAGACAGATAGAGCTATTACAGTCATGTGAGAACATCCTGACAAGTTAATAACATTGCCCAAATGATAAAAATTGCATACCTGCTCCAGCAGACCAGATAGGGAGTAGTAGAATCGACTCTCTCGAGCAAATCCAGGCAGACAGCGTGGTACCAGCGCAGAAACACGCCACCCACCGGTATCACGCCGGCATCAGCGTGCATCCACCGCTCTGGCACTTCCTGGAGAGTTAAAACACACCCTACAGCCAATCAGGGCTTGCCAGCGCGAAATCTCGCCTCTCGCGAGACTTCCAGCGCTGTACTGCGCAGGGATACAATGCGGAGGAGTCCGGCGGCGCCATCTTGCCTCGGGGCAGCCACCACAGCAGCAGAAGGCTGCAATGCACCAAGGAGCCGCCATTCGCCCTGTTTAAGGGCTAGAGACGCTCCAACTCGGCGGGAGAGGCTGAACCCGCACAGGTAAATCCCTAAGGGGAAAGAGGGGAACAAAATACCTATGAAAAAAAAAAGCAAAAAAGAAAAAACATTAGCACAAACAAATAGACGAAACTGTCCATTCGAGGACAGAAAAAAGAATGGCTGGAGGGGGCGGGCGCCTAAAACTTATAGATGAACTGTCCTATCGGGGTTAGGGGGCGGAGCCAATACCCGTATGTATGCCGCCATGTTTGGTCCAGGAAAAAACAATGGAATGCTGTTTTAAATGGTTTTGCCTTCATGACATGCGTCAGTATTCTGTTCCAGAGATTCTTTTCAGATGAAAGCAACGCATTTCGCAGAAATCCTCAGAATAGTAGCGAGGGAGATACATTCTGGGGGAACAGCTTGGCTCAGTTGCTGTTTCTTCCTCTTCTTCTGACATGATTATTAACCTGTGCCAGTGGAAACAGCTGAGAGGTTAAACAAATATATCCATCTGAAAAGTGCCCATCTAGGGATGCGGTGACTTAAATTAGATTAGTCGTCAATAAATCACTTTATGCTGGACTCTGACAAGCCGAGGAGCGGGAGAGCGGGCTCCTGTTCTTCATCTACCCTCTACACCGATCCAGGCAAATCTTGGCCTGGGAAATTACGTAAAAGACCCATCAGGCCATTAAAGCAAGAAAGCTGTAATTTCCTGCGAGATGGATATAAAAGTGAGCGATTGCGGCGCGCGGCGCAGTCCTCTCCTACTGACCTTCAGCAGATTTCTCACCTTTTAGACGAAGCAGAAAATGACAGTGTAATATGACTAGCATAATAAACTCCTGCGCCGGCTATCCTTGGGATGTATCTTTTATACCCTGAAGATCAGATGATCTTGCAAGACCAAGAAAACGGAACGTGGAATTTAAATACAGAAAGAATAGCCTTGAGTCCACTCTTGAATTCATAAGTAAGTTATTGAATTTTAAAGCGTAACTCCAGTCAGAGCAATACCGTAAGTCAATTCTCTTTGAAGCTGAGCTGAAATCCAAAAGCATATTTTTACGTATGATTATGTTTAATTGAATCCTACAATTGTTGTCCGGAGACCATTGCCCACAAGTCTGACCTTATGCTCTCTGACTATATTCATATACAATGGCCTCAATTCACAAAGCTTATCTCCTGTCTTTAATTAATAACGTTTGTAGAGTGATCACCATGGTGATGAGGAATGTCGTATTCAGGAAACATTTTACCTCAGGCAAACCTAAAGTTAACTCTTCTGTCTTTAAGTTAACTCTTCAATCTTTAACATAACTCCAGAGATAAAGACAGGCTGTTTATTAACTGCGTGTGAAAATAACTACAGAGGAGGTAAATTAACTACAGAGGAGGTAAATTAACTACAGAGGAGGTAACTTAAGGAATGGCCTCAATTCACTAAGATCATGCTGGAGATAATAAGGCAAGAGAAAACGTACCACCACACAGTAAGAGAGTTATCTTATCTCTTCATTCCTTAAGTTACCTCCTCTGTAGTTAATTTACCTCCTCTGTAGTTAATTTACCTCCTCGGTAGTTATTTTCACACGCAGTTAATAAACAGCCTGGCCCATATGCAATTCCCTTTTTCACCTGAGTTTTCTCCTAGGTGATAATTTTAAACTTGTCAATAAAATGCCTTTTAAGCCACCGGCAAGCAAGAAAATTTTCAAAATAATATTGATAATACTTTTTCACCTACTTTTTGGTACTTTTTTAGTTGAAAAGTGCTGGAAAGCTATTTTAAATCGAAGATGAAAAATTATCACCTAGGAGAAAACTCAGGTGAAAAGGTGAATTGCATATGACCCCCTGTCTTTAACTCTGGAGTTATTTTATGGATTGAAGAGTTAACTTAAAGACAGAAGAGTTAACTTTAGGTTTGCCTGAGGTAAAATGTTTCTTGAATACGACATGCCTCATTGCCATGGTGATCACTCTAGAAACGTTATTAAAGACAGGAGATAAGCTTAGTGAATTGAGGCCAATGTCTGAATGGAGTAAATCGATGATTTCTGACTCCACTCAACAGGCAGCTGGAGGAGAGGAAGGGATACATTCTGCAGCATCTTCTTGTGTGCTATTGCAATGAGGACAGTCAAGAGCAGATTCATCCACCAGGCAAGCTAGGCAGGTGTTTGGGGCCTTGTGGGTGTCAAGGGGGCCCACCTGCCACCGTCTTTTACCTCTCTCCACTAGTGATGGGCCGAACAGTTCGCCTGGCGAACCTCTCTGGGCCTCTTACTACTTCCGGGTCACAATGACCCGGAGTAGTACGCCTGCGCTGCCTGGCGGAGCGCGTCCTAGATCGCGCTCCTGTTGCCGGGCACTCTCTGCGCATGAGCGTGACGTCACGGTGGCGTAGTGGTTAGCTCTCTCGCCTTGCAGCGCTGTGTCCCTGGTTCGAATCCCAGCCAGGGCACTATCTGCAAAGAGTTTGTATGTTCTCTCCGTGTCTGTGTGGGTTTCCTCCGGGCACTCCGGTTTCCTCCCACATTCCAAAAACATACAGATAAGTTAATTGGCTCCCCCTAAAAAAAAACAAAAATTGGCCCTAGACTATAGTACTTACACTACATAATATAGACATATGACAATGGTAGGGATTAGATTGTGAGCTCCTTTGAGGGACAGTTAGTGACAAGACAATATATATATATATATATATATATACACTGTACAGCGCTGCGTAATATGTCGGCGCTATATAAATACTAAATAATAATAATAATAATAATAATTGCGACCCGGAAGTAGTAAGAGGCCCATGGATTTAGAGATGTTCGCCGGCGAACGGTTCGGGAACCGCTCGCCACATCTCTACTCTCCACTTCAGCTTACCAGAAGGACCACAAGGAGGCCCTAAGTCTACTACCTTGCCAAGGGCCCCATTACATGTTAATCCATCTCTGGGACAGTCCCTAACAAACATCACTCCTAATCTGCAGCCGACACCACTTCTTTACTGCTTGATATTTCCAGCCCCAGTCTATTCCACAGGGTCTACAACAGCTCTTCTCTGGTATTTCTGAGTTCCAGAATGGCTTCAGTGTTAGTTTCTGCTATGTAATAATAATAATAATAATAATAGCAGTATTTGTATAGCACCTTTCTCCTGTCAGACTCAAAGCACTTGCGAGGCAGCCACTAGAGCGCACTCAGCAGGCAGTAGCAGTGTTAGGGAGACTTGCCCAAGAAACTCCTTACTGAAATAGGTGCTGGCTTACTGAACAGGCAGAGCTGAGATTCGAACCCAGGTCTCCTGTGTCAGTGGCAGAGCCCTTAACCATTACACCATCCAGCCAGCCCATGTACTAAGTAAGATCATTAGGTACTTGCTTGCTGCTTGTCCTGCGGATTCATATTGAAGCTATACTTTTCAACTACGAGCAAATAAAAAGTATTCAAACTTTATTAGCAGAAGTTGGCGCTAAGGAGACTAGAACACCTAAGCTGCAAGTTCCAAAGAGGGGATCCCAGGACCCTCAAAAATCAACTATAAACAATTTATAAATAAGGAACACGCGCTAATGATAATGATTTAATCTATAGATTAAATCATTATCATTAGCGCGTGTTCCTTATTTATAAATAAAAAGTATTCATAATGGAATGCGTTCTGTTGCTATATAGTGTAACTAAGAATGTTTGAGGTTTTTGCAATGTAAAATCCTCATTCATTTGGAACCAATGTGGAACCAATGTTTCAACAGAAGACTTTATGCAGAGTTCTACCTTAAAACATACATCCTAGAGAAACTAATCCTAATGAAACAATCTTGTTAGAAGAAAGGGTGCATGTCGGCATAAACCCAATACAAATTTAGGACTTGACTGGCATGCTCAGGAGCTTGTACATTAATGGTAGAAATCTTATAATTTAGTTTACACCAATAATCCACCCACACAACCCAGCTACAGTGGGATGTGACTAATACATACAATGTGCATTCTCTATGCTTTCCTTCTGTCCTGTGCAAGAGTTCAGGTCCACTTTAATTAGCAAAAAATGCCCAAATCCTTCTTTTCCTAGCTTAGCATGGGATGGCAACATACGGTACCCCAAAGTGGAGCATTCTGAATACTTTCTGGACACACTCTGTATATACTTTTCTATCCCCTAATCTTTACGCACCATAGCAAAGCCGCACTGCGCTTAAGGTCAGGTTGTCTGATAAGGCAGCAACACTGAGCACACATCTCTATAAAAAGATAAAATCCCAACGCGCCGCTCAGGCATCCAGGATTATGCACTAATCTCATTTACTCATATTTACAAGGGCATTACGTGACTCTGTTTAAACACATGCAAATGAAGTTCCTCAGCTGACTTTTTTGTTTGGGGTCATTTTCACCTTTATCCAGCCAACAAATTCTGTTTGTAAAGCTTATTTTTCATTTACTAACAAAGAGAATTGAAGTTAGTTTGGAGCAAAGGTTTCCATTTTGTATTGAATTTTTACATTTTTAACATGTATGAACCGGGGTGGGGATGGTAATGTGATGCAATACAATTCTGCATTGATGTTGGATTATGCAAATATTTGTACGCAAATGCATCTTAAATATGGACCAATTCCATCCACATTCCACCTTGGTGAGTAATGACTGGTCTGTTTTTAAGCTGAAAAAACATTTGCATGCAAAAAATGGATAATCTTGCAATCAACATTTGATTGACCATCCCTAGTATGAACTACAAGACTTCTCTTGGCCTGCCCCAATTTTGTAAAATTATGTTTGTAATCTTATGAGACTCTCCTTCACTTTAACATGTAAAAATGGTCCCTCAAAACCTTCATCTTAAAAATGGCTTCCTCATTTTCCTCTACTCTACTAAATTCACTAATAAACAGCTAACTCCCATGCCCTTTGGCAGCTAGGATCTCGAAAATCTGGGGTGGTGTTAATGGGGCTATGTCATGCGGCGCACGCAGCGTGCAGCGCCGTAAAATGGGTGTGGTCATGAACCAGAATGTGGGTGTGGTCATGGGTGGAGACAAGATTACATGAACTAAGCAATAGTGGGACATTAGATTAGGACAGTGGTGGCGAACCTTTTGGAGGTCGAGTGTCCAAACTGCAAAGTCACTTTACTATCATAAAGTGCCAACAGCAATTTAAACTAAATACAAACGTTTTAACTCATACATGAACATTATGGCAAATCCAAGTTGCAAATAAACTGTGAAGATAAACAATTTCATCCATCCTACTCCTGAAAAAAATATTCATTTTCTGTTTTAAAAAGCGGACAAAGTAGGTTTAATGCTATTGTCTCATATGATGATGATATAGCTTTTTCCATAGTCTCGCAGTTAGCAATCATGTGACTCCCAACAAGACAAATTCAGCAATCATGAGGCCCGCCCATCAAGACAAATTCAACAATCATGAGGCCCCCAACATGACCAACTCAGCAATCATGAGGCCCCCAACAAGACAAATTCAGCAATCACCTGGCAGCAGTTACCTAAAATACACTCAATCTGACAGCAGTGGTTCCCCAAAAATAGGTAGCCCCAGGTCTATAGGTGTCCCCAGAATAGGTGGCCAGCAGTATAGATGTCCCCAGAACTGGTAGCCAGGGGTAGAGATGTCCCCAGAACAGGTAGCCAGGGGTATATGTGCCCAGTATATGTAGGCAGGGGTATATGTGCCCAGTATATGTAGGCCGGGGTATATGTGCCCAGTATATATAGCCAGGGGTATATGTGCCCAGTATATACAGTCAGGGGTATATGTGCCCAGTATATGTAGCCAGCGTTATATGTGCCCAGTATATGTAGCCAGGAGTATATGTGCCCAGTATATGTAGGCAGGGGTATATGTGCCCAGTATATGTAGGCAGGTGTATATGTCCCAGTATATGTAGCCAGGGGTATATGTGCCCAGTATATGTAGTCAGGGGTATATGTGCCCAGTATATGTAGGCAACGGTATATGTGATCAGTATATGTAGGCAGGGGTATATGTGCCCAGTATATATAGCCAGGGGTATATGTGCCCAGTATATGTAGGCAGGGGTATATGTGCCCAGTATATGTAGTGAGGGGTATATGTGCCCAGTATATGTAGGCAGCGGTATATGTGCCCAGTATATGTAGTCAGGGGTATATGTGCCCAGTATATGTAGGCAGCGGTATATGTGCCCAGTATATGTAGGCAGGGGTATATGTGCCCAGTATATGTAGGCAGCGGTATATGTGTCCAGTATATGTAGGCAGGGGTATATGTGCCCAGTATATGTAGGCAGCGGTATATGTGCCCAGTATATGTAGGCAGGGGTATATGTCCCCAGAATAAGTAGCCAGGTGTGCCCCAGCAGGAGGGGAGCAGCGCAGAGAAGAGGGAGAGCTATGGGCACTCACCTTAGGGGGCTCTCCCTCCCTCGCTCTCCCCTCCAGAACGAAGTGTGCAGCGGCTGGGCAGCGGGCGGAACTTACCTCGTCTCGTCGCACGCGCCGGATGGATTAGCCGCTACTCTGGTCTGGTCCAATAGGTTTAATGCTATTGTCTCATATGATGATGATATAGCTTTTTCCATAGTCTCGCAGTTAGCAATCATGTGACTCCCAACAAGACAAATTCAGCAATCATGAGGCCCGCCCATCAAGACAAATTCAGCAATCATGAGGCCCCCAACATGACCAACTCAGCAATCATGAGGCCCCCAACAAGACAAATTCAGCAATCACCTGGCAGCAGTTCCCTAAAATACACTCAATCTGACAGCAGTGGTTCCCCAAAAATAGGTAGCCCCAGGTCTATAGGTGTCCCCAGAATAGGTGGCCAGCAGTATAGATGTCCCCAGAACTGGTAGCCAGGGGTAGAGATGTCCCCAGAACAGGTAGCCAGGGGTATATGTGCCCAGTATATGTAGGCAGGGGTATATGTGCCCAGTATATGTAGGCCGGGGTATATGTGCCCAGTATATATAGCCAGGGGTATATGTGCCCAGTATATACAGTCAGGGGTATATGTGCCCAGTATATGTAGCCAGCGTTATATGTGCCCAGTATATGTAGCCAGGAGTATATGTGCCCAGTATATGTAGGCAGGGGTATATGTGCCCAGTATATGTAGGCAGGTGTATATGTCCCAGTATATGTAGCCAGGGGTATATGTGCCCAGTATATGTAGTCAGGGGTATATGTGCCCAGTATATGTAGGCAACGGTATATGTGATCAGTATATGTAGGCAGGGGTATATGTGCCCAGTATATATAGCCAGGGGTATATGTGCCCAGTATATGTAGGCAGGGGTATATGTGCCCAGTATATGTAGTGAGGGGTATATGTGCCCAGTATATGTAGGCAGCGGTATATGTGCCCAGTATATGTAGTCAGGGGTATATGTGCCCAGTATATGTAGGCAGCGGTATATGTGCCCAGTATATGTAGGCAGGGGTATATGTGCCCAGTATATGTAGGCAGCGGTATATGTGTCCAGTATATGTAGGCAGGGGTATATGTGCCCAGTATATGTAGGCAGCGGTATATGTGCCCAGTATATGTAGTCAGGGGTATATGTGCCCAGTATATGTAGGCAGCGGTATATGTGCCCAGTATATATAGCCAGGGGTATATGTGCCCAATACATGTAGTCAGGGGTATATGTGCCCAGTATATATAGCCAGGGGTATATGTGCCCAGTACATGTAGGCAGGGGTATATGTGCCCAGTATATGTAGGCAGCGGTATATGTGCCCAGTATATGTAGTCAGGGGTATATGTGCCCAGTATATGTAGGCAGCGGTATATGTGCCCAGTATATGTAGGCAGGGGTATATGTGCCCAGTATATGTAGGCAGGGGTATATGTGCCCAGTATATGTAGGCAGGGGTATATGTACCCAGTATATATAGCCAGGAGTATATGTGCCCAGTATATGTAGGCAGGGGTATATGTGCCCAGTATATGTAGGCAGGGGTATATGTGCCCAGTATATGTAGGCAGGGGTATATGTGCCCAGTATATGTAGGCAGGGGTATATGTGCCCAGTATATGTAGGCAGGGGTATATGTGCCCAGTATATGTAGGCAGGGGTATATGTCCCCAGAATAAGTAGCCAGGTGTGCCCCAGCAGGAGGGGAGCAGCGCAGAGAAGAGGGAGAGCTATGGGCACTCACCTTAGGGGGCTCTCCCTCCCTCGCTCTCCCCTCCAGAACGAAGTGTGCAGCGGCTGGGCAGCGGGCGGAACTTACCTCGTCTCGTCGCACGCGCCGGATGGATTAGCCGCTACTCTGGTCTGGTCCAGACCAGAGTGCGGCACCAGAACTTCCGGCACAGGAGCGAGACGAGGTAAGTTCCGCCTGCTGCCCAGCCGCTGCACACTTCGTTCCGTAGGGGACAGCGAGGGAGAGAGAGCCCCCTAAGGTGAAGGAAGGGGGGGAGACGTCCGCCCTTCCCCACTGTGTCCATAGCTCTCTCTCTTCTTCTGGCGGCCAGGGTCGGGCAGATGCCTGGTTTTGCCATATGTGCGGACGCCCATGGTGAGCGTCCCAAGGTCTCATGAGAAAAACTGTAGGTGCTCAGTGAGAAACCTTATTTATTTAATACCAGATTTGATTTACATGAACTGCCTTTAGAACCCAGTCATGGAGAGAGAAAGTGTCCCCTGTATGGAAAAACACCTGAGACCTTTCAGCCAAACTCTGTTCCCTGCACTGATGGATTTCTGCCCAGACAAAGTTGGGTTATTCCAAAACTTCATTAGGCTGTCAGATAAAGGATTCATGTTTGTGATTTCCTATATGCCACAGAAGAGTCTTGAAGAACTGCTATTAATTAGGCTGAGAGGAGGATTAATTAGCTTCCAGATAAACAAGAAGTTGCTGCTCTCTCTTCTCGCTCTTAGCAGCGAAAGTGAAATTAAAGGATCACGTACCTTAAAGCGGATCCGAGATGAAAAACTAACTATAACAAGTAACTTGTCTATATATCTTATCTAAAGTTTAGTTTACACAGCAAATCTAGCTGCAAACATCTTCAATAGAATATGATTATTTCTTCCTGTGATACAATGACAGCAGCCATGTTGTTTGTAAACATTACACACAGGCATCTTCTGTGAAAAAACCTAATCCCCCCCTCCTCCTCCCCTCTGCCTCTAAAATCTCTGGCTACTAATACCTCCCCCTCCTCCTGCCCAGACTGAGCTCCCATGAGCCCTTGCTACTGCCAAGGCTCTCTGAAAAACTGTGGGCGAGGCTTGTTTAGTTTATAGGGAATTAGAGTATTAAAACAAAAACCAAAACGTATTTGGCTTGAGGAATGCCCTATAAACAATAGGAAAGGAACACAATTATGCAATGAGTAAAAGTTTTATCACAGATCCACTTTAAAATTAGTATAACAAAATAAAAGTAATATGTGTGTATATGTGCCATGGGGTGACCAGGCACAAGTTTGTTTATCCCTGATAACCCTCCTTATGTACATAAAGCCATTAGTGGAACCAACCAGAGGGTGATAAAGAGGTGGATGGTTACAGTCATTCTTATAGTAACGATCATATTTTAGGGATTATGCTGGAAACACACAATGCAACTTTTGGTCCGATCAACAGGAATCGGACGATAATGTCTGCCCTGTCCAATCCGTTTCTGATCGATAAAAGGATATATTTTGAAAAGTTATAATCTGAAAAACGATCCCTTTATCTATCAAGAGCAGTTTTGATATGTGCAAACTATATAACTACCCGTCGGATTACCCGTCGATCGAATGGGAAATTGCATTGTGTGTTCCCAGCATTAGAGATGGTCAATGAGGTGCAAAGAAATCTGAGTTGTTGAAACTTTTATTGTAATTTTATGTAAATTTGTGCAGCTTGGAAATTGACCAATCCAATGCAGGAGCACAGGGCCATTTCCATGCAGCAAATATTTGCATAAAAATTAGCAAAGTATTTGCGTCATTGGATAATTATCTGCATCTTGTCAACCATCTCCAGTGGGGCACATTTATGTATTCCTAATGAGTTTCTGGAAATGGACATGCTAATTTTGAAAGTTTAACTTTAAAATAATTTACACACTTCGTTTGGAATGTGTAGAAGGGACAGAACCACTGTGATCAGATGGTAAATGGGTGGGACCAGAGCCGGATTAAGGCTAAATGGGGCCCTAAGCAAAGTAACTGATTTGGGCCCCCCATCATGTCGTAATAGAATCAGAAGATGCAGCTGCACAGCAACATGCCGCACACACCGGGGCAGCCGAGCTACTGGTTGCTATGGTCAACAGCCCGCTTTCCTCTGTGGGTGCACAATGCAGGGAATAGCAGCGGCAAAATGCAGAGTGAGAGATGAATGGCTGGGACATTTGCACTCAGGGGCTGGGGCACCCCTGTGAAGAGGGAACCAGATATCACAGCAGCAGCACTTTCCACCTGCATCTCCAGCCTGGCAATAGCAGAAAGCTCTGGACACCGCCAAACCAGAAGCCGTTCCCCAGACAGATTTACATAACCACCCCCACCACTGAACAACCAATTTCCTCCCAAACTAGACAGCCACCATGCAGCCTCCATCCCAGTGAATACGATAGTCCAGCAGAGAAGGCAGCCACAGCGGGGGAGAATGACAGCACCAGATGACTCACATTCACCTATTGCGATCCAAGCAATAGAGGTCCCATCATCTGGAGCCCATCTGTCTCCTCTAGAGTGCTGCTGCTCTGTTACTACTACTATTACTACTTCCTACTTCCTGTCTGATCTGAGAATCAGGAAGTTCCGAGCGAGCGGCTGCACTGTAAAGGAGACAGATAGAGATCCCGTCATCTGAAACCTATCGCTTGGATCATGGATAGGTGAGTGAGCGTTTGCCATCTGCTGCAATCATTCTTGCTGCAGCTGTGGTTCTCTGTGGGAAGGGAGGGCGGAGTGGGCAGCGGCAGAGCACACAGTAGCAGGAGGGGGACCTAGGAGGAGAGCCTGGCTCTGAAGACAATCAGCAGCGCATGGCAACATTTGACAAGACAAGACAAATAACATTTATATCGCGCTTTTCTCCTGGCGGACTCAAAGAGCCAGAGCTGCAGCCACTAGGACGCGCCCTATAGGCAGTAGCAGTGTTAGAGAGACTTGCCTAAGGTCTCCTACTGAATAGGTGCTGGCTTACTGAACAGGCAGAGCTGAGATTTGAACCCTGGTCTCCTGTGTCAGAGGCAGAGCCCTTAAAGGGACTCCGAGCAGTGCCTGTGGGTATGCCTTTAAGCATACCCACAACTAATTAATTACATCCTCACCCCTACCAGCATACTGTTTGTAATTATATCCCCCTGAGTTCCTTATATTTTATTGCATTGTGCTGAATCAAGCTGCCGACTTTGGAGAAAAGTCGTCCTGTGGCCGCGATTTCGATCGCGAAAATAGCGAAAACTAAAAGGCATAGGGCGGCCGTTTATATATCATTAGAAAGAGGAGAAAGAGAGCTTTAAAATGATGTGCATCTTTCCATAGTTACTGCACTGCTCAGAGTCCCTTTAACCATTATACCATCCAGCCACCGCTGACAGGATGGCGAGGGCTGGTTTATGTGCTGATAGGGCCCCTTTGACTCTGAATGGGGGCCCCAAGCAACTGCTTTTGTTGCCTGGTCAGTAATCCGGCCCTGGGTGGGACAGCTGCAGAAGCCCATGCCCCTTTTTGCCCTTCACAGCAAACAGTGTCAGTATTTGAGGAGGATTGGGAACAAAAAAGATAGATACTTACCTTGGAAGAGGGAAGCCTCTGGATCCTGCAGAGGCTACCCGAGTCCTCCTGGCCCCACCATTGCCATGTTTGGGATATGTTATGTGGCCATGCTTCTCTTAATGCACAACCATGGCTGTACTGCTCCAGTGCAGCAGCCAGAGCTGCTTGTCCACAAGAGGCTCTGTGCTACTCCGCAGGCATGGCTGTGCTCGAGTGGTTGCAGCATAACCACGCTTATGCACGAAGAGGAGCAAGGCCATAATCTTCCAGAGTTCGAGTTGCTATGGGGCGAGGAGGACATGGGAGGCCTCTGCAAGGACCCAGAGGCTTCTCTCTTCCTAGGTAAGCATTTTCATTTTTTTTGTTCACCTCGGATACTCTTAAAGCATATCTAATTTTTTCGTGTCACCCAACGCTGCCATTCGGCTGCATGTTATTGCAGCCGAATGTCACTAGTGGGCGGCGACCGGTCAGCTCAACTGCTCAACAAATGAGCAGCTCTGCAGTCTGTGGAAAGAGGCATTAGTTTAAGCAGGGCGTAGGGTTTAGCGATCTGAAACTGATTGGAATTTTAACGCAAAACGCTGCCAGTGGAAAAGGGTCCTAAAGAATTGAGGCCCACAGCCCTGATGGTGACCTCAGGAAAGGCCACTCTTAAAGGTTTTTTATCCAATCAGATATGTGTCCAACCGTGGATATGTTAAACCAACCATCTCTGTTTTTGTTGTGTATCCGATAGTTTCCTGTGAGTTTCAGCTGAAGTCCCTTTACATTTTTGCTCTGATATCTTCCATATGTGTATCTGTAGTATTACTTCATGACACGCGTTCCATGCAAAGAGAACCTGGGTAGGATTTGGAATATAATACAAAATTAATTACCTCTGCTCCGCTGCGTTGCCTATTAAACCCGTCGCTGGCATAGTGGCCTTAATGTAAAGCAAACTCTGGCAATGAAGGTGATATTATAGCTTTCTATTGGATTTACTCCTGTTAATTGGAATACACACAATGCAAAAAAAAAAACAGCGGCCCCCAGAAACTAAAGGCGAGCGTGGCGGCTTCGTATTCTCTCACCGCGCGGCAACTCCGCGGGGAAATGAAAATTTAACCTCCTGAAGGGTGAAAGGAACAATGAGTTTTAAATTGGCTGGGGATGGCGTTTTTCACATCAGGACACTGGCGGAATTCGATAGAATCTCACTGCTTGGCATTGCGCACAACACTGTACGAACCGGCCCGCAATTTATTTCCAATCTGTTTTAAATGCAGTTTTCTGGGTCGTCTAATGTGTTAAGCCTGGGAGGGAGATTGTTTATCTGAAATCTCTGTGAATGGATAGCAAAGTGGAGGGGGCACAACCCTGGCTCAATGCAAACTGAAGACGCTAAAGTAAAATAAACACAACTGAAGGTAGAAACAGGAACTTTGGGCACCGCAGGCATTGTGAAAGTTTGGGCGCCTCAATAGGCGCCTGTACAAATATCGTTTATTGGCGGAAATTTGGACACTTTCTGTGGTGGGGGAGCAGTTAAGGTTAGGCATTAGGAAGGGGGTTTGCGCTGGGGAGAGGGGTAGGTTTAAGGTTAGGCATCAGGAAGGGGGTTTGCGTCGGGGAGGAGGGAGATGGGATTAAGTTTAGGCATCAGGAAGGGGGTTTGTGTCGGGGAGGAGGGAGATGGGATTAACCACTTGCCGACCGCCCACTACCTATGGGCGTCGGCAAAGTGGCATACCGAGAACCACGTAATGCCGATGGGCATCGGGTCCTGGTACGCGGAAAAACCGGGGATCGCGCGCTGTGATGTGCGTGCATCCGCCGGCAATAGGCTCTGCATACGCACGACGTCAACCCGCCGGCCGATCGGAAGCGCCGGCGGGTTGTTAACCCTGCGATCGCAAAGTGTATTATATAGGCTGCCTCCTGCCCTGGTGGTCCCAGTGATCGAGGGACCACCAGGGCAGGCTGCAGCCCTCCCTGTCTGAACCCAAGCACACTGATCTGCTCCCCCCCTGCCCCCTGATCGCCCACAGCACCCCTCAGTCCCCCCTGCCCACCCCCCAGGCCCCTGTTTGCACCCAATCAACCCCCTAATCACCCATCAATCACTCCCTGTCACTATCTGTCAACGCTATTTTTTAGATTAGGTCTTAAACTGCCCCCTGGAGGCTCCTGATCACCCCCATCCCCTCAGATCCCCCCCAGAACCCCCCCCCCCCCCGTGTACTGTATACATCTATTCTCCCCTGTAATCACCTGTCACTGCCACCCATCAGCTCAGACCCTAACATGCCCCTTGTGGGCACCTGATCACCCGCCTAAACCCTCAGATTGCCCGCAGACCCACCCTCAGATCGCCTACGAAAGTGCATTGTTTACATCTGCTCTCCCCTCTACTCACCCAGTGATCACCCATCAATCACCCATCAAACACCCCGTCACCACCTGTCACTGCTACCCATCAGATCAGACCCTAATATGCCCCTTGCGGGCACCCAATCACCCGCCACACCCGCAAATAGCCCCCCAGACCCACTCTGACCAACTCGCCAGTGCATTGCTTGCATATATTCTCCCTTGTAATCACCTACTGATCACCTATCAATCACCCCGTCACCCCCTGTCACCACCTGTCACTGCTACCCATCAGATCAGACCCTAATCTGCCCCTTGCGGGCAACCAATCACCCGCCCACACCCTCAGATAGCCACCCAGACCCGCTCTGATCAACTCGCCAGTGCATTGCTTGCATAAATTCTCCCTTGTAAACACCTACTGATCACCTATCAATCACCCCGTCACACCCTGTCACCACCTGTCACTGCTATCCATCAGATCAGACCCTATCTGCCCCTTGCGGGCACCCAATCACCCGCCGACACCCTCAGATAGCCCCCCCAGACCCGCTCTGATCAACTCACCAGTGCATTGCTTGCATATATTCTCCTCTGTAATCACCTACTGATCACCTATCAATCACCCCGTCACCCCCTGTCACCACCTGTCACTGCTACCCATCAGATCAGGCCCTAATATGCCCCCTGTGGGCTTCTGATCACCCGCCCACACCCTCAGATAGCCCCCCAAACCCCCTCTGATCACCTCCCCAGTGCATTATTTACATCTGTTCTCCCCTCTAATCACCCACTGATCACCCATCAATCACCCCCTGTCACCACCTGTCACTGCTACCCATCATACCCATCAGATCAGACCCTCATCTGCCCCTTGCGGGCACCCAATGACCAGCCCACACCCTCAGATCACCCTCAGATACCCCTGATCCCCTCCCCAGTGCATTGCAAGGGGCCCAATGTCCAATGAGTACCTTTAGGATTTCACAGGTCATTTTGAGACATTTGGTTTCAAGACTACTCCTCACGGTTTAGGGCCCCTAAAATGCCAGGGCAGTATAGGAACCCCACAAATGACCCCATTTGAGAAAGAAGACACCCAAGGTATTCTGTTAGGAGTATGGTGAGTTCATAGAAGATTTTATTTTTGTCACAAGTTAGCGAAAATTGATTTTTATAGTTTATTTTCCACAAAGTGTCATTTTCTTCTAACTTGTGACAAAAAATAAAATCTTCTATGAACTCACCATACTCCTAACGGAATACCTTGGGCTGTCTTCTTTCTAAAATGGGGTCATTTGTGGGGTTCCTATGTAGAGATGGGCCAAACCTCCGATTTTAGGTTCGCGAACCGGGTTCGCGAACTTTCGCGTAACGTTCGGTTCGCGTTAAAGTTCGCGAACCGCAAAAGACTTCAATTGGGGTGCAAACTTTGAAAAAAAAATAATTATGCTGGCCACAAAACTGATGGAAAAGATGTTTCAAGGGGTCTAACACCTGGAGGGGGGCATGGCGGAGTGGGATACATGCCAAAAGTCCCAGGGAAAAGTCTGGATTTGACGCAAAGCAGCGTTTTAAGGGCAGAAATCACATTGAATGCTAAATGACAGGCCTAAAGTGCTTTAAAACATCTTGCATGTGTATACATCAATCAGGTAGTGTAATTAAGGTACTGCTTCACACTGACACACCAAACTCACCGTGTAACGCACCGCAAACAGCTGTTTGTGAAGTGATGGCCGTGCTGGACTGGTGCGCACCATGGCGAGAGTGCAGGTTTTGGTGGCTTTACAGCCCATATGGTCGCCTGGCTGATGTAGCTGAATGACAGAACAGTGACTGTCCAGCTGATCAAATTTGGTCTGACCACAATGAAGCAACGACCTTATTATCTTTTGTGTGCCCCCCGAGACACTCATCTAGGCGCCGGTCATTGCTTCATTGTGATACGCAAGCCCCTTCACCACGGCAAGGTAATGATCACGAAGGGGAATGGGCGCATGTACATGCCTTTCTTTTGTTGTTGCAGCTGCCCGCAGTGCAGCCAGAAAAATTAGGCAGTCATGTACACGCACCAGAAAAATTATTACAGCGGCTGCTGCTAGCAGCGGCCTAAAAAATTCAGAAATCCGCCTGGAGTCCCGGACCCTGTTGGTGGTGGCGGAGAAGGTAGTCAAGCGGCCTGCAGGCAGACATGCTGTGTGGAGGGACTGGGAGCGACTTAGTCTTCTTGGGGCAGGCCAGGCAGCCAGTCACACGGCGTGCAGGCAGAGATGCTGTGTGTGCGGGGACTGACTTAGTCTTGGGGCGGGCAGCAGCCCTCCGGGATCCATGCCTCATTCATTTTGATAAAGGTGAGGTACTTAACACTTTTGTGATTTAGGTGACTTCTCTTCTCTGTGACAATGCCTCCAGCTGCGCTGAAGGTCCTTTCTGACAGGACGCTTGCGGCAGGGCAGGAGAGAAGTTGGATGGCAAATTGGGACAGCTCTGGCCACAGGTCAAGCCTGCGCACCCAGTAGTTCAAGGGTTCCTCATCGCTGTTCACAGCAGTGTCTACATCCACACTTAAGGCCAGGTAGTCGGCTACCTGCCGTTCCAGGCGTTGGTGGAGGGTGGATCCGGAAGGGCTACGGCGAGGCGTTGGACTAAAGAACGTCCGCATGTCCGACATCACCATGAGATCGCTGGAGCGTCCTGTCTTTGACTGCGTGGACACGGGAGGAGGATTAGTGGCAGTGGTACCTTGCTGGCGTTGTGCCATCACATCCCCCTTAAAGGCATTGTAAAGCATAGTTGACAGCTGGTTCTGCATGTGCTGCATCCTTTCCACCTTCCGGTGAGTTGGTAACAGGTCCGCCACTTTGTGCCTGTACCGAGGGTCTAGTAGTGTGGCCACCCAGTACAGCTCATTCCCCTTGAGGTTTTTTATATGGGGGTCCCTCAACAGGCAGGACAGCATAAAAGACGACATCTGCACAAAGTCTGATCCAGTACCCTCCATCTCCTCTTGCTCTTCCTCAGTGACGTCACGTAAGTCAACCTCCTCCCCCCAGCCGCGAACAATACCACGGGAAGGTTGAGCAGCACAAGCCCCCTGCGACGTCTGCTGCGAGTGTTCTCCTGCCGCCGTCCCCTCCTCCTCCTCCTCCCCCAAAGAAACACCTTGCTCATCATCCTCTGAGTCTGACTCGTCTTCTGCACACGACTTCTCTTCTTCCTCCTCCTCCCCCCTCTGTGCTGCCGCAGGTGTTGAGGAAACAGCTGGGTCTGATGAAAATTCCCATGCCTGTTCCTGCCGTAACGGTTCCTGGTCACGCTCATTCACAGCTTCATCCGCCACTCTACGCACAGCACGCTCCAAGAAGTAAGCGTAGGGAATTAAGTCGCTGATGGTGCCCTCACTGCGGCTCACCAGGTTGGTCACCTCCTCAAACGGCTGCATGAGCCTGCATGCATTTTTCATCAGTGTCCAGTTGTCGGGCCAGAACATCCCCATCTTCCCAGACTGTTTCATTCTACTGTAGTTGTAGAGGTAGTGGGTGACGGCTTTCTTCTGTTCTAGCAGGCGGGAGAACATGAGCAGGGTCGAATTCCAGCGAGTCGGGCTATCGCAAATGAGGCGTCTCACCGGCATGTTGTTTTTCCGCTGAATTTCTGCAAAGCGTGCCATGGCTGTGTAAGACCGCCTCAAATGCCCACAGAACTTCCTGGCCTGCTTCAGGACATCCGCTAAGCCAGGGTACTTTGCCACAAATCTTTGAACAACTAGATTCATGACATGTGCCATGCAGGGTATGTGTGTCAGCTTCCCCATATGCAAAGCGGCAAGCAGATTGCTGCCGTTGTCGCACACCACGTTGCCTATCTCCAGGTGGTGCGGGGTCAGCCACTCATCCACCTGTTTCTTAAGAGCAGCCAGGAGAGCTGCTCCAGTGTGACTCTCCGCTTTGAGACAAGACATGTCTAAGATGGCGTGACAGCGTCGTACCTGGCATGCAGCATAGGCCCTGCGGAGCTGGGGCTGTGTAGCTGGAGAGGAGAACTGCCATTCAGCCAAGGAGGAGGAGGACAGCGAAGAGCATGTAGCAGGAGGAGAGGAGGTGGCAGGAGGCCTGCCTGCAAGCCGTGGAGGTGTCACAATTTGGTCCGCTGCGCCCTGCTTGCCATCGTTCACCACCAGGTTCACCCAATGGGCTGTGTACGTAATGTAGCGGCCCTGCCCGTGCTTGGCAGACCAGGCATCCGTGGTCAGGTGTACCCTTGACCCAACGCTCTTCGCAAGAGATGACACCACTTGCCTCTCAACTTCACGGTGCAGTTGGGGTATGGCCTTTCTCGAAAAATAAGTGCGGCCTGGCATCTTCCACTGCGGTGTTCCGATGGCCACAAATTTACGGAAGGCCTCAGAGTCCACCAGCTGGTATGGTAACAGCTGCCGAGCTAACAGTTCCGCCACGCCAGCTGTCAGACGCCGGGCAAGGGGGTGACTGGCCGAAATTGGCTTCTTCCGCTCAAACATTTCCTTCACGGACACCTGACTGCTGCTGTGGGCAGAGGAGCAGGAACCGCTCAAGGGCAGAGGCGGAGTGGAGGAGGGTGCCTGTGAAGGTGCAAGGGAGAAAGCGGCAGAAGCAGATGATGCACCTGAAGGAGGAAGAGGAGAAGGAGGGTGACTTTTCTTTTGTGTGCTGCTGCTGCTTTTGCTCAGGTGGCCATCCCATTGCTGTTTGTGCCTTTTCTCCAGGTGCCTTCGTAAGGCACTTGTCCCTACGTGAGTGTTGGCCTTTCCACGGCTCAATTTTTGTTGGCAGAGCGAACAGATGGCTTTGGTCCGATCTGAGGCACACACATTAAAAAATTTCCACACCGCTGAGCCACCCTGGGATGTGGGCACTATGGGGACCTCAGCAGCTGATGCTGAAGGGCAAGTTGGCTGGCTGTACATAGGTGGCGATACATGGTGCCGGACACTGCCACCAGCTGTTTCTGACGAAGAGCTGCCCCAGCTTCTTTCAGCAACTTCTCTCCTCCTACTACTCTCTGCCTCCCCCTCTGAACTGTCCCCCTCTTCATCTCCTCTATTGGGAACATACAGAGGATCCCTATCATCGTCATCATCGTAATCATCCTGCCCAGCTTCGCTTGCCTCAGACAAATCCAAACATGCACCATCAGTAGGCCCTTCATCCTCCTTACACGTTACATCCATAGTGTTGCCGGGTAACTCAAATATATGAGCTGGTGAAAATTCATCTGGCTGTAACAACAATGGCTGTGCATCAGTGATTTCAACACTAAATAATTCTTGCTAAGTGTCAAATGCAGCGGAAGTGGTGCTAGTAGTAGCGCTGGTGGCTGAGCAAGATGAGGTGTTCTGTGTCGCTAAATACTCAACCACGTCCTGACAATCTTGGGAGGTGATGGGACGTGCCTTCTTCCGAGCACTGTACTGTGGGCCAGGTCCACACGAAATTACATTTACACGACCTCGCGCAGACCTGCCGGGTGGCCTTCCTCTGGCTCTGGCACTACCTCTTCCTCTACCTGTTTTGTCCATATCGGGTATGCACGGAGTGGTATATCACACTGCGTGCACTCACGTAGGTAGGTGGGTTCACTTAACTGCACAGGTATGCGCACTGATGCGGTGGGTTCACTGAACACAACAGGTATGCAGTGGCGGGTTCACTGGACACAACAGGTATGCAGTGGCGGGTTCACTGAACACAACAGGTATGCAGTGGCGGGTTCACTGAACACAACAGGTATGCAGTGGCGGGTTCACTGAACAGGTATACAGTGGCGGGTTCACTGAACAGAACAGGTATACAGTGGCGGGTTCACTGAACACAACAGGTATGCAGTGGCGGGTTCACTGAACAGGTATGCAGTGGCGGGTTCACTGAACAGTACAGGTATACAGTGGCGGGTTCACTGAACACAACAGGTATGCAGTAGCGGGTTCACTGAACAGGTATACAGTGGCGGGTTCACTGAACAGAACAGGTATACAGTGGCGGGTTCACAGAACAGGTATGCAGTGGTGGGTTCACAGCACAGGTATGCAGTGGCAGGTTCACTGAACAGGTATGCAGTGATGGGTTCACAGCACAGGTATGCAGTGGCAGGTTCACTGAACAGGTATGCAGTGATGGGTTCACAGAACAGGTATGCAGTGGTGGGTTCACAGCACAGGTATGCAGTGGCAGGTTCACTGAACAGGTATGCAGTGATGGGTTCACAGCACAGGTATGCAGTGGCAGGTTCACTGAACAGGTATGCAGTGATGGGTTCACAGAACAGGTATGCAGTGGTGGGTTCACAGCACAGGTATGCAGTGGCAGGTTCACTGAACAGGTATGCAGTGATGGGTTCACAGCACAGGTATGCAGTGGCAGGTTCACTGAACAGGTATGCAGTGATGGGTTCACAGAACAGGTATGCAGTGGTGGGTTCACAGCACAGGTATGCAGTGGCAGGTTCACTGAACAGGTATGCAGTGATGGGTTCACAGCACAGGTATGCAGTGGCAGGTTCACTGAACAGGTATGCAGTGATGAGTTCACAGAACAGGTATGCAGTGGTGGGTTCACAGCACAGGTATGCAGTGGCAGGTTCACTGAACAGGTATGCAGTGATGGGTTCACAGCACAGGTATGCAGTGGCAGGTTCACTGAACAGGTATGCAGTGATGGGTTCACAGAACAGGTATGCAGTGGTGGGTTCACAGCACAGGTATGCAGTGGCAGGATCACTGAACAGGTATGCAGTGATGGGTTCACAGAACAGGTATGCAGTGGCAGGTTCACTGAACAGGTATGCAGTGGTGGGTTCACAGTACAGGTATGCAGTGGTGGGTTCACAGAACAGGTATGCAGCCAGCCAGGAACAAGTTAAGCCTAACTAATCTTTCCCTGAGAGACAGTCTGCAGCAGCTCGCCCTACTCTCACTAACGCAGGCAGCACACGAGTGACCGTAATGGCCGCCGCTGCCTGCCTTATATAAGGGGGGGTGGGGCTCCAGGGGCTAGTGTAGCCTAATTGGCTACACTGGGCCTGCTGACTGTGATGTAGAGGGTCAAAGTTGACCCTCAAGGTGCATTATGGGGCGAACCGAAGTTCCGCAAAGGTTCGCCAGCGGGATGCGAACGCGAACCACCGAAGTTCGCGTGGAACCGTTCGCCGGCGAACCGTTCGGCCCATCTCTATTCCTATACTGCCCTGGCATTTTAGGGGCCCTAAACCGTGAGGAGTAGTCTTGAAACCAAATGTCTCAAAATGACCTGTGAAATCATAAAGGTACACATTGGACTTTGGGCCCCTTAGCACAGTTAGGGTGCAAAAAAGTGCCACACATGTGGTACCACCGTACTCAGGAGAAGTAGTATAATGTGTTTTGGGTTGTATTTTTACATATACCCATGCTGGGTGGGAGAAATTTCTCTGTAAATGACACATTTTTGATTTTTTTACACACAATTGTCCATTTACAGAGGTATTTCTCCCTCCCAGCATGGGTATGTGTACCTTGGGGTGCTCAGGGTAATCTGCCCCCTATCACAATTGACCTACCAGTACGCTGTCAGTCAGTGCCAGAGTTTTGGAAAGACTACAAAGGCCTGGGCCTTGGCTGGGTAGCTTCTACCCAAGGGAGCGCCTGGATATGGAATAGGAGTTCTTTCCTCTGGAAGAGGAGGCTGCAAATGGGGAGCCGCACAACTAAAAGATGGACTGCTGTACTCAAATGTTACACATGAAAGAGTGGGCTGCACATATAGGAGGAGCCACAAGAAAGCTGGTCCAGAGGTGGATAAAGGTTCAGTGTGGCCTTGATGTTATTGCTAGAACCTTGAACCATTGACTGAGTATAAAGTGGATATGTAGAGGAGTGGGAGTGTTTCCCAGTGCTGTCATCACAGTCTGAATGCTGTTGCATACAGGATTGGGTGACTCACCTGTACAGACAGAATGGGAGCCATATTAAAGGACACCCGAAGCAAAAATACACTAATGAAATAAACAATTGTATCTATCTTCCTTCACCTAAAAATGACTTTTTAAGATATTCCACGGTTTTATGTTATGTTTAAATCTACCTTTTAAGTTTTGACTGTTATATTGTTTTTGCTCAATAACAGATTTATTGGAGTATGCCAGAGCTAAAATCTATGAACTATTGACCCTTTTTATCTATTTCCTGCTCTCAGAAGCCATTTTCTGCTAGGAAAGAGTTTTATAGTTGTAATTTCTTATCAGTGAGGGTCACACTGTAGTCACTTCCTGTCAGGACCGAGTCAGTCACTTACATACCAGATATTTAACTCTTTCAGGCAGAGAAAGAAAAAAAGGAACACATAGTTATTAGTGTGCTTGGCACTGAACATACCCATGTCCATCTCATTATGTCACACGTCACTTTGGGTATCCTTTAAAGATGTATTTAGCAATTGTTTATATATATTTTTATATATATTACAAAACCCATCCGCCTCCTATCCCGAGCTGAACTCCTGGAATGGGAGCCCCTTGCTCGCTGTGACCGGCCCTCCGAATCCCCCGCAGCACCAGAGGCCCTCCAAACAGACGCCGCCACAGGGGGAGAAGGGCAGGGGCTCGGGTGAGGCTGAAGAGAAGGGGACTGCACTCTCCCATACCGGCCATTCTCCTAGCGAACGTTTGCTCCCTCCCAAACAAGGTGGATGAACTGCTCCTTCTGCTTGGCCACAAACTTTCGCTAAGCAGGAACACCCCAGTGCTCTGCTTCACGGAGACCTGGCTCAACAAAAACGTCCCGGACAATGCCGTACAGATGCCAGGCTATCTCCTTTTCCGTGCAGATCGGGACCAAGAACTCTCTGGGAAGTCGAGAGGTGGCGGCATATGCCTCTACATAAACTCCGACTGGTGTACCAACATAACTCCCCTCAGCAAGTTCTGCTCCCCAGATGTGGAACTCCTAGCCATCAACTGCAGGCCCAGATACTCACCTAGGGAGTTCTCCTCCTTCATTCTGATAGGGGTCTACATCCCTCCAGATTCCAACGTCAGGAATGCCGTGAGATCACTGAGTGACTACATCTCGGGGTTGGAAACTGCTTTTCCGGAGGCCCTCATCATTATCTTAGGGGACTTCAATAGAGCAGATCTGCGACAGGAGCTGCCCCACTTCCGTCAGCACATCACCTGCCCCACCAGGAACCACAACACCCTGGACAAATGCTACACGGCCCTCAGAAACGCTTACAAGGCCACTCAGGGCGCTCCCCTAGGGAACTCGGACCACTGCGTGATCCACCTGATCCCCACTTACAAAAGGCAGCTCGAGATGACAAAGCCCACCACCAGATCTGTTAAAAAGTGGACCGTGGATGCAAAACTGAGGCTGCAGGCATGCCTGGAATGCACCGACTGGTCGGCCCTGGAGGCACCCACCTTGGAGGAATGGTCAGAAAATGTCCTCTCCTACATTCTCTTCTGCGAAGATGCATGCATCCCAACCAAAACCTTCAAAGTCTTCCCAAATGAAAAGCCCTGGTTCAACAGCAACCTACGACGTCTTCGGAAAATCAAGGAGGAGGCTCACAAGTCGGGCTCCCCAGAAGAGTTCAGGGAAGCCAGGAATTCCCTGAACAGAGAACTGAAAGCTGCAAAAAGGACCTACTCTAACAAGGTAGGCCTCAGCCTTCAGTCCAACAACTCGCGGGAGGTCTGGAAGGGTCTCAGGGTGGCCACGAACTTTAAGCCCCCCCTTCAACAAGCAGCCCCCAGCTCCCAACTGGCGGAGGAACTAAACGAGTTCTGCTGTAGATTTGATCTCCAACCCAAGCAGCCTGTGGCTCCAGCATCCCAGCCAGTCCTGGATCCCTCGGCACCCACGATGAAAGATGCTCGGGGCCCCCCAGTGGTCAGTGGCATCCCCGCTCTGACCGCAGTGCAAGAGGAGGACGTGCTACATCACCTTCGCAGACTCAATCCTAGGAAAGCCTCAGGCCCGGACGGGGTGTCCTCACTCTGCCTGAGAACCTGTGCAATCCAACTAGCTCCCATCCTCACCTCTCTCTACAACAGATCCCTATCAGAAGGGGAGGTCCCCTCCTGCTTCAAAAGGTCCACAATCATACCAGTCCCCAAAAAAACAGGGAACACGGAGCTCAACAACTTCAGACCTGTAGCTCTGACCCCCATCATTATGAAAGTATTCGAGAGGCTAGTGCTGGCCCACCTGAAGCACTCCACCAGCTCCCTCCTCGAACCACACCAGTTTGCCTACAGGGAAAACCGATCAGTAGACGATGCCATCAACGTCAGCCTGGAACACATCTTGGAACATCTTGACAGACCAGGGGCCTATGCTAGGGTCCTTTTCCTGGACTTCAGCTCGGCTTTTAACACCATCTGTCCAGACATTCTGATTGACAACCTTGCACATCTTGGGGCAGACTCCCTCCTCTGCAGATGGGTAAAGGACTTTCTCTCCAACAGAACACAACGGGTCAAGCTTGGCAGTCGCATCTCCAGCGAGAGAACCACCAACGTTGGTGCACCGCAGGGATGCGTGCTGTCTCCACTACTGTTCTCTCTGTATACTAACAACTGCACCTCGGCCTCTGACTCTGACAAAGTTATCAAATTTGCAGACGACACCACGCTTATCGGCCTCATCGACAGAAACGGGGAGGACGCTTATCGAAATGAAGTCACGAAGATCTGCACTTGGTGCAAGGACAACAATCTCGTTCTCAATACTGCAAAGACCGTGGAACTGATCGTGGACTTCCGAAAACTACACCCTGCACCCCTACCTGTGTCCATAAATGGGTCCGAGGTCTCCAGAGTTCAAAGTGTACGGTTCCTAGGCACAACCTTAACAAGCGACCTCAAATAGGGACAGAACACTACCAGAACTCAGAAGAAAGCACAGCAGTGGTTATTCTTCCTACGCCAATTGAAGAAATTCGGCATGTCACAGGAACTGCTTACCAGCTTTTACACCGCGACCATCGAATCCATCTTCTGCTGCTCCATCATCGTCTGGTATGCAGGAGCAACCGCCAAAGACAAATACAAACTCCACAGAGTGATAAATGCAGCAGAAAAGATCATTGGCGCCCACCTGCCCTTGCTAGATCTCCTCTACTCCACGAGGATGAAGACAAGGGCCTCCAAGATCTTACTCGACCCCTCCCACCCAGGAAGACGCTACTTCGAGACCCTTCCACTGGGACGCCGTTTCAGATCCATCCCCTCCAAAACCACTAGGCGCATGAACACCTTCTTCCCCCAAGCAGTTCTCCTGTTGAACTCACTGAACTCAGGACGCTCTGGCCTCCAGAGCATCCCTCTCTTACAGCAGTAAACTCTGACTAGAAACATGGACTGTCACATCTGTAAACTCTGACCTCCCAAGACTCTAATCGTTGCTCTATACGTCTGTTTGTTTTATGTTCCTGAACTGCCACTTGCTCTATACGTTTGTTGTTATATGTTCCTGAACTGCCATGCCATGTGAACCACAAGCAATTCCGGGCACACCTAGCGGTGTGCTTGGCGATAATAAAGATGATTCTGATTCTGATTCTGATTCTGAATACATAAGTGGATTGACTAGTGTTTTTATTATTACATTTGTTTTAACGTCTACTCATAATATAGTATTGGTATTTTTACTTCTTTGGGTTTTTTATATGTTTTAAAAAAAATTCCGAGCAATATTCAGTTATAAAACTAAGTTCCCCAAGGTAAGAGCGAGCATTCAGCTCAAAGCATTCTGCTTGGAAATGCTGAGCTGAGGGAAAGTTAAACTTGTGTTATACCATTTCCACTCTTCCTTCTGTCTGTGGCTGCATCTCAGGCTCCTAATTACCTGATAATGGCACAGCTATCTGTACACAGTCGCTTCCTGGAAATCACATAAACAGCTACTGCACCTGATCTTAGCTCTTCAGTAAAAACAAACGTAATTAAACACGCACAGCAGCTGTTTAACATTAAATTCTGAAAGCACTGTGCTCGTAGAATATATAGTCCATATTGGCATGAAGATAGCCGAGTCTAAAACTACTAACAGGCAGGAGATGTTATAGAGGCAAAAACTATAGAAGAATGTACTCAATTATTCAGGATATCAAATGTTACATTCATAATGCTGGTCTCAGCATCAGAAACACTTCTCATAGGAACAGAACCTTACAAAAATGAGTACACCGTTCCCATTTATATTTTATTATACCTTTTCACATTCTTCCAACTTTTTGAGATAATAAAGAGGAACACTTTAAGACACAGCCCTGTTACACCCCTTATTATGCCTTTGCCACACCCCTAGTCACTGGTACCAAAAAGAATGCAGAAGCAAAAGACTATAGTTTTATAATTCAGACCACATTGATTATTTCTATAATCATTATTATTTATTTTAACAATTGAAAAATTAGAAATATATTAATTTAAATTATAGAAATCTAGAGTGCAGTAGAATTTGTTAAACACATTTTCAGTAGAAAAATACAAATATGTACATAGATCTGTACGAGTCCTAAAAGAGGGGCAAATGAAGAAGAAAAGGGGCCCAAAGGATTTAGGGTATTTATCCGTTAGCCGGGGGCATCCGACAGGTGGCGCTAATTACTATTCCCCCTCCAGGCCGACATGGATAGTAGGGAAAGATGTAACTCTGGTGGAGTTTTGTCGCCACCTGCCGGATGCGCCCGGCTAACGGATAAGTACCGGATTTAGTTCCCAAAGAAGGACTAAGCCTCTGCAAAAGGAACAGTTGGGAGCTATGTTTTCATGGGACAATACTGAAGATATGACCCTTTGCTACAATGTAAAGTAGTCAATGTACAGCTTGTATAAAAGTGGAAATTTTCTGTAAAATAACTCAAAGCACAGTTATTAATGTCTAAACTGCTGGCAACAAAAGTGTGTAAGTGAAAAATGAGCTCTTAAACATGGAGTTCACTAGACCTTCACATGTTGCCATTGGCATCCTCTTTCGCTGCTCCATGAGCGAGAATTCTTTGCTCAAGCGAATTGGGCCTTTCTCGCTTGCCCCAAATTCTCACTAATTTTTGCATTTTAATACTGGTGGCTTTAGCGGTTGATAGCAAAGGCCCCAAACATGCTAGAAGCACCACATTTGCTTGGCATGTTCAGGAGTAAAACCAAAGAAAAAAAATCTTTAGAAAAAAGACCTAGTTTTTGTAGGTTTTGAGAAAATTGATTTAAAGTTTCTATACCAAAAATGTTTTTGTTTTTTTTTGAAATGTGGTTTTAAATAATTTATCTACCTTTATGGAGGTCTCCTTCCTCAATATGATGGACAACAAAAGCGCTCAAATGACAGACTGAACGACTATCTAAAGAGCGCATATCTCTTGAGCTGCACGCTACCATTGACTGGGCCATATTTCCAGGGGCATGAGAGCAAAAGTCAGCCCGCTAATTTTCCCAATGATATCCCGTTCTGTCATACTTGGGTAACTGAGCAACCTTTGACACCATACTTAACATCCAGAGGATACATATTGAGCTGCACAAACTTGACTTACAAACTGCAGAATTGAGAAAGAAATCACATAAACTGCTCCCAGATGAAACATTTACAGAATTTGAGACACATTTTTCATTCTACTTGGATGCACATAAGAAGAGTATTGAACTAACCAAATGGGAAAAGTTTCAGAGGGATGCTGCAGACTGCAGCAAGGATATGTTTATCCCTGGCAAAATATAAATTGAAAGCAACGCAAAGCATGCAGATGACCAATACCTAAGAAGCCATCAGGTCCCGCTGGGAACCCTGACCCACAGTTGGAGTCATCTGATTGTATTCCAAACTCCTCCCAGTCCCAGGAGACCTCATCAGATCAATCTTCCAGCCAACATGGCAATAGGGGGGTGGGGAGGGGAGCAGGTGGAGGTAACATAAAGGACCACCTAAGATAGCACACGGAAAAGCCCAAGCAGCAGAGGCCACAGACCACCCCTATAGTGGTCAACATCTCTTATCACCAGCTCACTGCAGCACAACACTCAGTGCTGGAGCTTAGCTTATCCTTTGCCCCCACTCACTGGCCAGACTCATTTGAATTGGACATTGAGCTACAATGTTTTTTTAATTTAACCATTTATGCCACCTGGACGAGATCCTCACGTCCAGACGGATGCTCTGCTGCTGTTGAGCGCTTTACGCGCTCCCGTGCGCATGCCCCCGTGCTGCCCCCCGGTAGCCCGGAGATCAATGAACGGGAACATGGTTCCCGTTCATTGATCTAAGTCCCCAGCATAAAAACCTACAGCCTCTTACCAGAGGCCACGGTCTTTCTGGTAAAAAAGTTTCCTGGAAGCGAGAAGGACCAAAAAAATATATATATCTCAATGTGGCTATCTTGTGGTCAAATAGTAAAACTACATCTACATACATTATTCAATGCAATAAACACACATTATTACATTTAAAATTAACTGTTTATTTCCCACACCAAAAGTTATCCAAATAAAATTTTTAATGGGAAAAAAACATTACAATTAAAAAAAACAAAAAAACCATAAATAATTACCTAAGGGTCTGAACTTTTTAAATATGCACGTGAAGAGGGTATATTACGAACATGTTTTAAATTATAAGCTTGTAAGCAGTGATGGACCCAAAACTGAAAAAAAAAATGTCTTTTTGAGGGCCAGTTTTACATGCAATTAAGGGGTACAGCTATGGGGTCAAACGTGGCTCTGTTTTACCCCAGTGGCCTCAATTCACTAAGATCATGTTGGAGATAATAAGGCAAGAGATAAATTGCCACCACACAGTGAGAGAGTTATCTTATCTCTTCATTCTATAAGTTGCCTCCTCTGTAGTTAAGTTACCTCCTCTGCAGTTACTTTCACACGCAGTTAATTAACAGCCTGTCTTTAACTTTAGAATTCTGGAGTTATTTTAAGAATTAAAGAGTTAACTTAAAGACAGAAGAGTTAACTTTATGTTTGCCTGAGGTAAAATGTTTCCTGAATACTACATGCCTCATCACCATGGTGATAACTCCAGAAACGTTATTAAAGACAGGAGATAAGCTTAGTGAATTGAGGCCAATGTGTACCAATTTGACTCGCTGTCTATTGTGACTCTGAGAGGATTTGTTTTTTGGACATGATCTACAAGAGTGGTGGCGGCCCCAGCTTTGTTCTGTATGTAAAGCACACCGATATAAATTCCACTAAGTATCTTATGAGTTTTCATCCAGTATCCACGAGACCGCCCATACCAATTAGCCAATTTAATAGGGTCTATAACATAGTTGGTGAGCCATTCACTACAAAGGTCAGGTTAGAAGAAATGTTCACTAAATTCTACAGTAACCAAGCAGCTCAGGGTGACCCAAACCACTAGGAGTGTATAGGGGGTGCATTGTGGGTGGTTTGGGTCACCCTGAGCTGCTTGGTTACTCTGTTGTACTGGTCCAAGCCCTATCCCCATACAGCCATATCACTCCCTACCTTGTACTGATGAGGACCAACAGTCCGAAACAGGCTGTCTACATGTGGTTTTTTTATGGCTGTGTAAAATTTAAAGCTATAAGCTTGCTATACACCAGCGGTTCTGGATGCAAGCTTTGCTTACAGGGGTGAAAAGACCCCCCCCCCCTCTTCACTCCTTCCCTGATCATAGCTACCAAAACACCAGTTCCCAGTAATACCCATCCCTCCTTCCCCGATCATAGCTACCAATACAGCAGTTCCTTCACCCCCACTCCTCCCCCGGCCCCTCCTTCCCCGATCATAGCTACCAATACACCAGTTCCTTCACCCCCACTCCTCCCCCGGCCCCTCCTTCCCCGATCATAGCTACCAATACACCAGTTCCTTCACCCCCACCCCTCCCCCCGGCCCCTCCTTCCCCAATCGTAGCTACCAATACACCACGTACTGACACAATTTGACACAACAACAGAGAAGAAAACTCCGTTTACGGAAACACATCAGCGTTTAGACCGCCAAAGCATTTTCGCTTTTCTAACAGCCCTTCCAAGGTCGCGCCAAAGTGAGGCACAGTGGATTCTGCGATTATCAAATAAACAAGTGTTTTCCCTGACAACAGAGAGATGGGAGACGGTGTGCAGTTATTTTTAGGCCGCAGTGAATAAAGCCCCACCACACACACCTTTAATCAAACATTAAACAGCTATAGAGCCCATCCATCACCCTGTGTGTTTTCCTATCACTGCATGACAACCCATACATCAAATCAACAAAAGAAATGTGTTGTGACAAATTTCTTCCCGCTTAACTCCCGCCGCGCCGTCATCACAGAACCTCTATCAGCCCCTGGAAATGGGATCATCTTCACTCTTTGGGCAAATAGTCCTTCAGGGAAGGGTTGTGAGTGATCAGATGGAGAAGGACTCTTTGATCTTGTCTGTGCAGTGTCAGATCTGGCTTGTGGTTAAGGTGTAATCCTCTTTGCTCTGTTCTGTTTACATTACTGCTTACGCCTGGCCCAGATGTCAGAGATAATTTACTGTTGTAAATACTGCTGGCATTTTTTTTTCTTTGTTTCTTTGCCTAATCTGTGTTGACTGAGACATTTCGGGATCATAAACAAGCAAGCGGAGCAAAATAACAGAACACGTTATCAGAATCATCACAGGTGGATATTGTTATTTTATTTTTTATTATTCCTTTAAAGTTAACTTCCTAAATATTTGTGCATTCATAAAGTTATCATTATTTTAGGTTTTTACCAAAACAAACAAAAGAAAAAATACAATTTAAAGTTATATAAATAATGTGATATTATAAATCTAGGCTGCCAGCTATAAAGTATACATGACTTAAAGGGATCCAAGTAGCTTTTTTTTCTGCAGTTTGTAATGGTTTCTAATACCTGTAGGAGCTGCCATTTTCCCCACTCCTTATTTATCCCCCCCCCCCCCACTGCTGATAAAAGCTTCTGTTTGCTCATTGCTACTGCTAATTGCATCTCCCCCTCCTGGATTGGCTGCCGACTCTGCAGTGCATAGCCATTGGCAGAGACAAGGCTTCTAGGTCCTGCCTGCGGAGGTATTGGTGCCAATAGGTTTTCAGGAGGAAAAGAGCTGGCATATAAATATAACTTTTATGTGACAAGAGGATAGCAGCATAAAATTAAACTGTTATTTAAGGCTGTATAGCAGCTATGCATATCTTCGCTATATTACTTATTCAGAACACATTGCAGGTACATCAAATATTAACATTAACTCTCTTGCTATTGCTAATCATCCAATTATAGGAATAGCCAAAGAGAAAGGTAAATAAAGAGGGGTATGCGCCAATCCTCCAATTATCACAGAAACTGGAGTACCTGCATTTGTTTCTATTTAAAGGAGTACTGTAGGGGGGTATGGGAAAAAAGAATTTAACTTACCTGGGGCTTCTAAAGGTCCCCCTCAGACATCCTGTGCCCACGCAGCCACTTACCGATGCTCCGGTTCCCGCTTACGGCTCACTATTGGAATTTCCAACTTTAAAGTTGGAAAGCCACTGCGCCTGCGCAGACCGTACTGGGCATGAGCTATACACTCCTGCTGATGTCAGCAAGAGTGCGCCCTTGCTCAGAATTTCCGACATGTCCGATCTCGCGCCCGATCGTTTCTGCGCTCGACCCTGCATGGTGGACAATGGAAAAAGATAAGAAAAACGAGCGGAAGATAAGGGAATTGCCCACAGAATTGAGCAGGAAAAAACGATTGGGCGCGAAATCAAGCACCAGAATCTTACCGTGTATTCCCAGCATAAGGTTCCCTTTAAGAGTCAAATCTAATGGTCGATTGAACTCAAGAATTGGTAAGTGTATGGCTGGCTTTAGATGTGTGTGGAGTGTATGTCTTGCTACATTGAAATAAATGATGCCTTGTTATTTTCAGGCTTACAGTTGTTTTTCTGCCTCTTCCGATCTATACATATTTATGTATAGTATATCGCACAGGTTGGATGCTGCCGCTGAAAGACAGGACCTTGATGGGTGATTGATTGACGTGCGTTTCACCAAAGCATAAATATAAACACGGTATGTTGGATGCGCTGTCCACCGAAGCGACGGGAGTGCTCAAGAAGACGGAACATGACAACTTTTTATAACACAGCGTTTGATGGGTGCCATAATATGTTCTTTATTACTGTGTCTCTTGAATCTCGGGTTTCGATGTATAACTGTACCGCATATAAAGTATGCATAGCAGTTTATACAGGGTATTTAGATTAAACATTTCAGTGAGGAAGCTGGATCCGCAGTCTTTCTCGCACAGCATGCTCTACATTGAGATAATCAGCTCCAATTGTCTGAATCATGGCCGGTTGTGATAATAGGACACATTACCAAGTCATCAAGTGGACCATTTCCTAGGCCAGTGATCTGAGCGTCTGCAGCAAATGTCCTAATTCAATGTGAAGTCAGGTGTCAGTGAACTGATTGCCTCTACATTAGTGTTCTGGTTCCCTTGTACTTAGTCTGATTACCTGAAGTCAGAGATCCTCTTTAAAGAAATGCTCTTGGCTCCCTCTATTTAAACTGCTCTGTCTGGCATACTTTCTCCTTACCTCCCCTTCGTACAGAGATACAGAGATGTTGTCTAGACCAGGGATTTTCAATCTTTTCACTAATTGTACCACTTTTATCACCTGAAAATGTAGAAGTACCACCCGTGGGCCTGCGCAGTAGAGCGGACCCGATCAGGCTCAGTTGTTTCCACCAAAATCAAAGCGGAGGGCTCAGGGCCGGATTTGTGCTTTTTGCCGCCCTAGGCCGATCATCACCAGCCGCCCCCCCCCCTCCACCCACCGACCAACAGCACCCCTCACACACACACATAATTTATATGCACCTTTTCATCAGATTACATAATTTAATAACCACTATGCCCCTAGATAAAATAAATAAGTAGTTATTAAGAAGTGTAGCAGAGCTCAGTAAAAGGCAAAAATGTATATATACCTGGGGCTTCCTCCAGCTCCATACGCTCCAATCGGTCCCACGCCGCTGTCCTCAGTCTTCTGAAGCGCCGGTACCGGGTCCCTGCATTCCGTGAGTCTGAGCTAGTCTCACGTAAGAGAAGTTCGCCCTCTACGTATCTCTCCGGCAACTGCTGGAGAGATACGCGAAGATACATCTCCTGCATAGACTGGAGCCGACTGACGGCAGAGCGGGGAACCAGTGCAGGCGCTGCAGAAGGTCGAGGACAGCGGCGTGGGATCGATTGGAGCGTATGGGGCCTGGAGGAAGCCCCAGGTATGTATACATTTTTGCCCTTTACTGAGCTCTGAGTCCCTTTAAGTAGCCATGGCTACAGGATGATTAGGATGCCCTGACCTGTGTAATAGAGTAAAAAGCTAAAGGCCCGTATCCACTACACTATTTTTTCGACAACTGGCAATTTTTTTGAGCGACAAGTGATTGTTTCGGTATCACAACATTGGTGCAGTTGCACGATTACATAAACGTTTGAGATGCGCAGCGACAATGTCTGTCACGGAGGATCAGATCTTTAAGCGCCAACAACTCCTGCGCAAAGTACAAAGATCTATTGAACTCTTGTTCGCGTTCGTGTGCCATCGTCGCATGTACCAGCCAGCAGGAAGATGGATTGGAGAATGCTCATGGATGTCTTTGTGAGCCATCTTCCTACGTAGTTAGGTGAGTATTCAGCTTAAGATCAGCAGTGGAAGGGTTACAAGACAAGGAAGGATGCAGCTGGTGGGAGCAGAGATAAGAGCAGCAGAGATCAAAGCTGGTCAGTGAGAAAATGACAAGGGGGGAGGAAGAGGGGGCCGTTTACCTGGCATACCGCTGGTGTCTGCAGGATGTCACTTGTCCCTGTTAGTGTGCTTCAGAGAGGGAAAGGCAAACTGCAGCTGTTGCCGATAACCAGAGATGCGAGCCTGGGAGTGAAAGGGTGGTTGGAGCTTCTGCACAGCCCACTACATAATAGACTGTCTGTCATGCAGCTAGCTACAGTCTGAATCTGGCGCCGGGGAAAAGGGGGCGGCCACTCACGGAGACAGCACCAGTATTGCCTAATTGTGTACATTCACACTGAAAATGCTGAATATATACAGGCACATTTGCCATCTGGAGGGCTGAGCTGTGACTCACCTGACCCCTGTATGATAGCAGCTTCCCTGGTATGCTGCCCCACTCGCTGGTGGCTGTCCGCTTCCTTCTCTCCCGCATTTTCCTGTATTAGCTCTGCTGTTACTGCCCGCTTACTCCCTGCTTTCACCTCCACTTGTCTGCCTTTGAGACCCAAACTTCCCCTTGCTCGCTGCCCGGGCTTTCCTCTATCAGACCTGCAGCAATCAGCGTGGCCCCCAGTGATGAGTCAGGCAAGTGGTGACCAATTAGGGCGCTGCATACTTCACATAAAGGAAGTGTGAAGTATACAGTGCTGTGATTGGTCATCACTCGCCTGACTCATCACTGGGGGCCACGCTGATTGCTGCAGGTCTGATATCGGCAGCGGAGTAAGGGGAAGTTGCGTCTCACACATAGACAGACAAGCGGGGGTGAAAGTGGGGAGCAAGCAGGCAGTAACGGTACATAGCTAGGTTGCATAGCAGGCGCCCCAGCTGCCCCTTCCACCCTAGGCCTCTGCCTTGGAGGCCTTCCCACAAATCCGGCCCTGGGAGAGCTGCTACGGCGTATGCGGGTATGCTTACAAGGAGATCTTGGGGTGTCCTTTTGCTGGATCCCCTCTACTGTGGAGGAAGGTGGAAGCCTCTTTAGCCCCTGAGGTCCTCGCTGTGCTGCCCTGCAGAATAGTTCAGACCTCAGATCAGCAGTAACCCGACTGTCACTGTCACTGTGCACTGATTGCCTGGCTGTCTCTTCACCACTGATCTGAGGTCTCTGGTATGCTGCAGGGCAGCACAGCGGGGAGTGAACGAGGGGAGCTGAACTTTGTGGAGGCAACATGGGATGATGACAAGTGGCAGACAAACCTGGTGTGTACCACTTGGCCAACAGCAAAGTACCACTGGTGGTATGCGTACCACAGGTTGAAAAGCCCTGGTCTAGACTAGATACTCCCCAAGCCGCTCTCTCCACTCGTCTAACACTCTACAGATATCTATACCTTGCACCACTTGCGAGGCTCCTGGACTTCACCAGCCACTAATCTATTGAGTGCCCTCCCTCCCGCCATCATGCTTGCCCTCACCTTCATCTCACTCAAGGAGTCCTTAAAAACCCATATGTTCACCTTTGCTTACCCACCATCTTCATAACTCCATCCTCCTCCCTTGTACTTACAACCCACTCCACTCCTGTGTCCCTCTACTCCACTTCTTAGATTTAAGCCTATTTGGCAGGGCTCTCCCACCCGTATACTCTTCTCCCCCATCATATGGACTCAGTGACCCGCCAGCTATATTTATCACTCAGCTGCTTTAGGCGCGTGCTCCGTGCCTGATTTGGGCACAGCCATAGACTGTAGTGAATTAGGTACATATTTTCTGTAATTCGGTCACCAGTAATAGCTGGACCTAGCTTGACCTGACTTTATCTAGTGCAGGGAGAGCCATCTCTCTCCCTGCTCCCAAATTCCATAGGGCCAGAAGATACGCACTCATTTATCTCTACATGGTTCTTTTACTGTTTTGTGTACCATTGAACGCTGTAATGTCCCTGTGGCATATATGAGGGGCTTAGTGATAGCTAGTGTAGAGGGTGGGTTAGTGTTAGGAGAAGGTGTGTGTGGGGGGGTTAGCGCCAGGTGTTGGTTGGTGTTAGGCATAGATAGGGGGGTCAGTGTTAGGTGTAAGTAGGGGGTATGTTAGTGTTAGTCATAGATGCGTTTGTGAGAATAGGATAAGATTAGATAACATGATAGTAAAATATCGGTACAGATACCAATATTGTACTATCCAGGCTATCCTTTAGTAGAATATAGGTGATATTACCAAGATACTACTATTGGCAATATTTGTGCCCAAATTTCCTCACAACTTTATTATGTAACGATCTGCTAGTGTATGAGGGCACTAGCAGACAGACAAACAAGAGAAATTTTACAAACAGTGACAGTAGAAGGTGATACTGTCACTGGTACAGATAAAGGATTGTCAGCAAGCAGGGTCGGTAACAGATCTGACATATAAGGTACAAAATCGACAGGCAATAACAATGTGAGTATTCAGGCCGAGGTCGGCAACAGATCAGATTGGCAGAGGTACAGAATCGTAAGCCAGAGAGTAGTCAGAGAAACAGGCAAAGGTCAAACACAGTAATATCAAAACAGTAATAATATATTTTTCCAAAGCTAGTGTGAAATCCCCGGGGTCCTGCCGGTTCAAAGCACACACGGATCTGACTAAGGTCTGAAGCCTTCACTGCGAAGTGTTAGCTAGAGCAGACAGTGAGCAAGTGTCACCACAGCTCTTAAATAGCTCGGGTAAACAAGCAACCACGCCCCTAAGCCTCTTGGCCAATCAGGAACCGGAGGTGGAGCTATGCGTGTCAGCTGACAGGTGATCAGCTGACACGCTTCCTTAGAGCATAAGAGGGGCGTCGCCGACAGCGCATGTGTCCACCCTCATTTGCAGTCTGAGAATCATGCGGCTGGATCTCCGCATGAACGCTGCTGACACCATCCCTGACAATGCGGACAGCCGCAACGGAAGTCCCAGATGCGCTGCCAGCGGAGGAAACCATGAGTGAACTGGTAAGTGCAGATTTACTGACATATTATATGTACAATGTACAATCAAGAAAAAAGTGAGTGCACACCAGTTACTTTTGCCTGAAGCCTTGAACACAAACATATCTGGATGAAGATAAAGACAATACATGCTTTCAAATAGAAAATGAATCCAGGAACAGCACGCTATGCTCCATATATAAAACTTCCAAACCTTTAAACCAATCTTCATAAAAGTACAAACAGCATAAGGTAGAAGTCTATACTTATCAGCACCAGCAGTATAAGAGGAGGCGCAGAGCACGGTCGACAATGGTTTCGCCCTGCGATGTGGGCTTTCTCAAGACTGTAACGACAGGGCAAAGCGATCGTCAACCTTCCTTCGCACCTCCTCTTATGCTGCATGTGCTGATAAATATCGCTTTTAATTTATGCTGTGTTTACTTTTATGAAGATTGGGTTAAAGGTTAGAAAGTTTTATATAAGAAGCGTAGCATGCTGCTCCTGGATTCTCTTTCTACTTGAAAGCATTTATTATCAGGGCTGGATTTGTACTCTTTACCGCCCAAGGCTACTGTCACCAGCCGCCCCCCTTCAGTATAGGTAGCGAGATAACTCCTCCGCCCTTCCCTCCAGTATAAGTAGCCAGATGACCCCTCCCCCCTTTCCTCTAGTATAGGTAGCCTGATGACCCTCCCAGTATAGGTAGCCAGATGACTCCCAGTATAGGTCGCCAGATGACTCCTCCCCCTTCTCTCCAGTATAAGTAGCCAGATGATCCCTCCTCCCTTCCCTCTAGTATAGGTAGCCTGATGACCCTCCCATTATAGGTAGCCAGATGACTCCCAGTATAGGTAGCCAGATGACTCATCCCCCCTTCTCTCCAGTATAAGTAGCCAGATGACCCCTCCCCCCTTCCCTCTAGTATAGGTAGCCTGATGACCCTCCCAGTATAGGTAGCCAGATGACTCCCCAGTATAGGTAGCCAGATGACTCCTCCTCCCCCTTCCCCCCAGTATAGGTAGCCAGATGACCCCCTAACTCCTCCTCTCTCCCCCTCCCTTTCAGTATAGGTAGCCAGCTCACATTTACACCACAGCAGCCATCAGTGTCACTCATTTCTCCTCTCATCTCCCGTGCAGAAGTTTCCTTGTCCTTTCCGTCTGCAATGCTGCCCAAGTCTATAGCCACCGACCACAATGCAATGCAAACGTGCACAGAGAGCAAGGTGGCTGCTGCACAGGCGGCTATCTGCAGAGTACCGTGGTCAGGCAATCGCCTGATCTCCCTGTATTGCAGCATTCGCAAGCCTGCAAATGCTGCACCAGTTTAGCTGCTTTGGTGCCCTTTCTCCTGTGGTGCCCAAGGCCATGGCCCTGACAGTGTCACAGGAAGTGAGGGAAGCGAAATCTTTCCACTGGATACACATTTTCTAACTGAGGAAAAAAGTTTTGGCTAAAACAATACTTTCAAAAAAAATCCTGTCAGCCGATTATCAGGTGTAAATTGTACAGGGATGCCCCTGACACCGCATCTGCCATAGTCTTCAGAGTGTGGAACATTGTTTGGAGAGGAACATATGCACACTCCCTGGGTGTCCACAAACAGAAGCTCCAGAAATCCACAAAGGACTAAAGCACACCGGAGTATTTTTGTTAGAGGGATCCCCGTGTGGTGAAAGGTCACTTTATTTTAACCGATACGTACCTTTCGCTTTTTAACACACTTGATTACACATTTCCATGTAGCTTGTAATGAAGACATCTGTTCAGCAGGAGAGGAATAGAAAGTAGGTGCATTCGTTTGCTTCCTGCCATCTGCTACTTTCATGACAAACATTTAAAAGCTTGCCGTCACCAACAGGAGTAGCTCACTTTGGCATTAAGTGTAGGCTGCTCCTCTAGGCTGTCAGAAAGTGTGATGTCGACTATATCAACCCAGCATGCTTGCCGTACGGTGCTCCAAAGATGTCCTTATACTTCTGTGTCTCTCTCTCTCTTTTTTTTAAAGGGAACCCAAGCCAAACCTGAGGTAAAAAAACACATACTTTCTGAATAAGAGGGAAGGAGATCAGGCCGCTCTGCACTTCAGGCAGGAATGCGGCAGAACCACTTGCACATGAGTGGCTCCTGCTTACTGCACAGGTGCCACCTTACTCGTACAGATGGAGCACATCTGTGCCTGAAGAAGCGTGTAACCCTGATCGTCAATCCTACGAGCCAATGTCTGATTTCTTTTAAGGGGAGGTGTGTGTGTGTGTGTGTGTGTGTGTGTCTGTGTGGGGGCGGGGGTCAACAGAAGGTCAGAGGACTGTGTGGGGCATCCCATTTTCTTAGGTAAGTATGTGATTTCTAACCCAAGGTTCACCTCTGGTACACTTTAAATCAAGCCCTACCAACTAAAATCTAAAGAGTGCTTGAAGTGACATGTGGCATAATGATGAGGTAACTACATGAACATATAGTACTTACCCTCTGTGGCGTAGCTAAGAAACTATGGGCCCCAGTGGTAGTTTTACATGGGGCCCCCTCAAGCACTCTAAACAGAACAATTGACTTTGAGCACCAAAAGCTGACAAGGACCTCCACAGTGTCAGAGACATGTAATCAGGGGAGAAGAATAGTTTGTTAAAGGGGTTCAGTTGACATTTTCAAAAAGAAAAACTGCCACTTTCCTGCACCGATGCTGGCGGCGGGGAACGGCGCATTGGAAGAAGGACGGCGCGGGACATTCCAGCTGCAGGGGGCCGATAGAAGCCTCAGGTAAGTGGCAGTTTTTGTTTTTGAAAACGTCAGAACCCCTTTAAAGAGACTCCGTAACAAAAATTGCATCCTGTTTTTTATCATCCTACAAGTTCCAAAAGCTATTCTAATGTGTTCTGGCTTACTGCAGCACGTTCTACTATCACCATCTCTGTAATAAATCAACTTATCTCTCTCTTGTCAGACTTGTCAGCCTGCGTCTGGAAGGCTGCCAAGTTCTTCAGTGTTGTGGTTCTGTGATGCATCTCCCCACTCCAGGCCCCTCTCTGCACACTGCCTGTGTATTATTTAGATTAGGGCAGATTCTCTCTTCTCTCTTATCTTTTACAAGCTGGATAAATCCTCCTCTGAGCTGGCTGGGCTTTCACATACTGAGGAATTACATACGGGCAGAGATGTCTGCACTCTGCAGGAAGAAACAGCCTGACACTTCAGTGGAAGACAGCTGCAGGGGGAAAGAAACACACAAATGATCTCTTGAGATTCAAAAGTAAGGGTGTATACAGCCTGCTTGTGTATGGATGTATTTTCTATGTGTGGACATACTGTACATCAACCTACTTCCTGTTTTGGTGGCCATTTTGTTTGTTTATAAACAAACTTTTTAAAACTGTTTTTAACCACTTTTAATGCGGCGAGGAGCGGCGAAATTGTGACAGAGGGTAATAGGAGATGTCCCCTAACGCACTGGTATGTTTACTTTTGTGCGATTTTAACAATACAGATTCTCTTTAAGGATTACCTCTACTCAAAGCACATACCGAGTTGATATTTACTAACATAACACCAATGAAGAGCTAATAGAGCTAGGTGGGCTCCTCTGGTTCTCTGCACCCCTTATTACTATGCCACTGCCTGCCCTACTTAGACCTTGCCCGTGTTCACTTTTTTATTTTATTTATTTATTTTCAGAAACCAGTCATTTACATCTGCAGTCTAGCAGTAGTTGTCCTGAAATCTATTAAACTTGTGTGGCTGAGCAAACATTCCTGAAGGCAGGATAATGATTAAAAGTCCAATAGGTCATCATTTCTCTGTGTGAAAGCTAAGTTAACAGCAGTAATGTAGGTGTGATGTTAACCATGGGTGGGATTCAAAGTGAAATTTTAAACCTTTAAATAAGGATCAGAGAATACAAAAACGCTGTATTTAGGCCGATGACAACTGCCTCTGCCGATAGTGTGGCATGTGTACAGTAGACTGCCACCAGTAAGTGATCCACCAGGCGTATAAACTCAGCCGAGTGATGGTCGATACCTTTGTGCTCGGCACTCGTCCCAACTGCTGTATGATGTTACATCTGCGCTGCTCCGTCGGCCCTACAAATCCCCCTTACTTCATAACAACAGAACACATTGTCAGCCTGTAGGCTAAGTAGGCATCTGTACAGCCTCAGGCCCGCAATATCACCTGAGGGATTGGGTCCCGATCCCCATTGGGTGACATCCATCTTGCGTGTCCATGGGCCTTTACAGATCAGACCACAGTGACAGACCAGAGCTACAATAACAGACAGATTACACCTTTGTAGATCATCAGACCACAAGTAACAGACTAGTCCCCCAGTTATAAGCCCCACTAACAGATCATATATCAGTGGCAGATCACATTAGGGCTAGGAAAACATATCCAATTTTGATTGGCCAATGACTGCCCAATTCTACCATTCCCATCTAGTATGAGGACCAACAGATATGAAATAGTATGAGCAGATTGTATAGGTAAGCTCTCATACTACCGGGAAGTGGTAAATCAAAATTGGATGAGTGTAAGCACCCTCAGTAGTGGACAGTCAATTACCACACAAGTATCGCCCTCAACTAACTCTCGGCATTTCTCTGGTGGCTGAATTATTTACAGGGGAGAAAGATGACACAGAATGTGAGTAAACTCATTCTTCTACATGAACAGGGCTGGACTTCTGGAAAAGGCCACCATGGCCTGGGCCTTGGGGCGGCAACTGGTTAATGGGCGGCTTGACATGGAATTGGGATTGGTGCATATGGGAGAAGGGGCTGCAAATGGAATACAGAGGTTGCAAATAAGGAGAAACACATGAAAATAGGGATCTGCTGCCCAAGGGACCAGTGTAGAACTGAAGCAGACTGCTGTACATGCATTTTAGACATGGGAGAGGGGGCTGCACAAGGAATAGGAGGGGTTTGCTGTAAGAAAGTTGGCCTAGGGCCAGAAGTATAAACCCAGCCTTGTACATGAAGCCATGTTCATTTTATTACTGCTGAAATCACTTTTGGTTCCCTTTTACCACTTCAGGACCATAGGCTTATACCCACCTGGTGACTAGGCTATTTTTTTACAATTATGTGCTCTGCAGCTTTAATAGTGTGCTGCAGAGCGATAAAATTTAGCCCACAGATGAATCCCCCCCCCTTTTTCTGCCCACCAACAGAGCTTTCTGTTGATGGGCTCTGACCCCTTGTGCAGTGTTTGTTTATTTTTTTTTGTATTTATTTATTTTTTCAATAAATTTCCCTTTTTTATTGATTTATTTCCCCCCCCTCCCTTTCTCCCCCCACCAGCCAATGACAACGATCGGCTGTCATAGGCATCAGCCTATAAGAGTCAATCGTTCTTGAGCCTCCCCAGGGGACAGCCGAGTGACAGGGCTGTCCCCAGTATATCGCTGCCGTAGATTGCAGCACTGTACAATGTAAATAGACGGCCACTGGGAGACTGATGATGGAGCAGAGCTCAGTCATCAGCGAGATCTGCAAAACCCCGCCCCAGGACTAAACGCCTTTCGGCATTGGGCGGTCCTGGAGCTGCCACCGTCCCGACGCCGATCAGCATTACTTAGTCGGGAGGGGGTTAATCAAGGACAACTTATTTTGAGGGTGTTATTTTGTTCCTTTGCTTTGTAGCGTGCTGAGATGTTATTTTATGGATTAGGAGGAAGCAGAAGTGATAACTCTTGAGAAAAGTTTCGTGTATCAGGGCCAAAATCTTGAAACTTGTTCACACTGTGCTAAACCAATTCTTTTCTCATGACCTAAGCTATAGACCTTTAAAAGCTGTAAGCGTTTGAAGTAAATGCAGTCCCTAAGACGTGGCTGTATTGTTTGCCTTGTTTCTTACGCGACAAAACATGGAGAAAGCCTGGGCCGAAAGCAATAGCAAAAATATACATAACACATTTCCAGTAGGAATCCAATTACCAATCTCTCTAATTGGATGCAATGTTGTCAGAAAAGAGGTGATAGAAGACTTGGGTGTGCTGTAGAAATGGCACTGTATGTTCCGATATCTTCCTGTGGCTCCTGCAAATTGGTTTGGCAGAATTTGTAGTACGAATCCAGTGGGATTTGTCTGAATGCTTTATTATACCAGGATAGCGATATGCAAACTCTTTCTCTATACTTAAAGTGATAAGTTAAAATGGCCGCCACATAGACCGCAATGTTTAGGGGGTAACTTGGCCATCGGTGGCTCCTGATAAGTATTGGGATTAGGTTGGTGCTGCCCATTAACTAGCGGTGGCAAAGGCGGTTAATTGCGGCTGGGGGGTGGGGGTAGGCTAGTATTTGGCAATAGTATTGGCAAATATTGCAGCGGGGAGGGCAGTTAGGGTTAGGCATCGGGTTGGTTAAGGTTAGGTGGGTTTGTGTGACAGTAAGGTTAGGCTGGAAGTGGTTTACCTATGCCACAAGCATCAAACTCCAGTCTTTAAGGGTAATATCCATGCCATTGTTTAGGATGAACTGAGAAATGAAGAAACATGTTCTAATTGTCTTGATGATCCACACCTTTCCTCATTTAGTCTTATCAATTAATTGGAGCTGTGCCAAAAATGTGTGAGGGTCTCGGTCCTTGAGGACTTACATTTCACATCCATGATCTAGGCTATGACGTGACACACCCCTTCTGCCCCAGAGCACTCTGGGAGATCCACTGACGTTACTGTCTTCTGTCACTACACTGTTGGGGGGAAAAAAATCATTTCACAGATGAATTACCTTACCAACAGTGGAGATCCCGATATCACTGACAAATTTAAGAATGTAAATCAGGGGAGGAAAAATTGTACAATGGTAAGACATTGACTAAATCATTTTTTTTATATCTTTGTAAGCAGGGTCGGACTGGGACACTGGGGGCCCACCAAAGAGATTTCAACCTGGGGCCCACACATCCCATGATTGCAGTGAAAAATGGGCGTGACCATGCACCGGAAGGTGGGCATGGTCATGATGTATTATGGACAGGGACAAATGTACATGATCTTAGCAGCATTGTAATTCAGAGACACTGCTGCCCAGCAAAACTTTGCATAGAGTCCCCTCCTTCAATATAAAGTAATGTCCTACTTTGCAGAGGTTGCGACCGCAGAGGTTGCAACCGCATCGGGGCCCTTGGGGCAAAGGGGCCCCCGAAGGGCCCTCCCTCAACTACAGTATTGCCTCTCTATTGGTCCTGTGCTCAAAATAATCACTTCTATAGATACTTTGAACAGTGGTAATCATTAGCAAGCTATTTCCTATCCCCTTCTTGCACCTCTGACACTGTAGTTGCCATTGGCAGGTTTTGGTGTGTCGTATCAATTGTTATGTATAGAGTGCTTGGGGGGCCCCATTGTAAAATTTGCATGGAGGCCTACAGCTCCTTAGCTACACCACTGTTCTCAGCATGAGTGATTACAGTACTGAGAAGAGAATTTTTGTGCTGCAGGCAGCAATTGGAGCTCTGTCAGACAAGGAGGGGGACCTGGAGGCTGGGCCCACCGAGGGAAAAAACTGTACTACTGTGGCCCAGTCTGACCCTGTTTGTAAGTAAAACGTAATGTGAAAGATTGGCAACACGGGACCCCATAATTTCCTATTGCCCGGGGGGCCCCATGAGTTGTCAGTCCGCCCCTGCTGCATACTAAATCATATTTTTACTTTGGGAAACTCCGGGTCAGAGATGATAACTAATCCTACAAAACAGGTATAATTTTCTCAAAAATTTCTGCTGGGAGAATGTATATGTAGTGTTGATCGGATACCTCATTATACTATTCGAGTTTGGTCGAATTCGGATAGTAAACTATCCGAAATTCACTCGAACTTCGATATTCGAGTTAATCGAATATCCGTTTCGAACTCGGATATCCGACGTCACTATCCGAGTCTGTATTCGAGTAAAATATTCGAGCTGGCCTTAAATAGCTTTTAAAACTTGTATTGGAGGTCAATGATGCATGAAACCACCTTTTTTATGAAGAAAAACATCAAGTGATTATGTGGTGATGTAGTAATTATAAAAAAGGTATCAAAAATAGTAAATTAACTTAATGAAAAGTGTTTGCATGAGAAGGTGTGTCCAAAATGGTTGTAAGTTGGAAGTCTTCATTTACGTCGTCTTCATCTTCTTCTTCTATATCTTCTTCTTCTTCTTCTGTATCTTCTTCTTCTTCTTCTATATCTTCTTCTACTCGAATCTTCTTCACCTACTTCAATTATCTTTTTCTTCTTCTATATCTTCTTCTTCTATATCTTCTTCTTCTTCTTCTTCTTCTTCTATATCTTCTATATATTCTTCTTCTATATCTTCTTCTTCTTCTTCTATATCTTCTTCTTCTATATCTTCTTCTTCTTCTTCTATATCTTCTTCTTCGTCCATATCTTCTTCTTCTTCTATATCTTCTTCTTCTTCTTCTATATCTTCTTCTTCTATATCTTCTTCTTCTTCTCTATCATTATATACAATAAAGCAACTACAGAGATAGACGACTGCAAGAAAGAACTAGCCAAATTAACATCAGTAGAGCAACTAGAAATCATAGTGAATAAAGTAGAAAATAAACTGGTGAAAACACAAAGCGATATAAAAGAAAGGAAACTTCGCAAGTTCCAGAGGGACCAGGACGACTACTTAAAGGGACGACTATTTGATTGGGGACAAGCATCCAACCCTAAACCCAGGAAGAGGAGACCATCTAAACAACGTAGAGGATACTGGACAACAGATTCAAGTTCTGATTCAGAGTCTGAGAAATTGCCAAAATCATCTGACCCGGATTCCAACCCCCAGGAATCATGTGCAGGAGCCCCTTTAGGAGGTACACCCGCAGGGGCGGGCGGAGATTCAAAACACGAAAGGAGAAAGAAAAAATTAACCTGGCAGAAGAAAACCCCTGGCAAACGATATCCCAAGAACAAATAATGAACTTTGAGATGCAGGAAGGCCAGAGAATCATCAATATCTCAGGTAAAGATCTTTCTGTGGAATGTCTAAGGGGGTTGGAAAAGGGCCTTAATTTTTCTATGACTTGTCCCTTTGATAAACCCAGATTTGATGTGGACTGGTACAAGTCTATCAGGAGACTAAATATAGCCTCCTGGCAGAAAAATAGAAATGATATGGGGGCAGAACAAGTACCGAATAATCTGGGCTTTATTCCAGAGAGAAATCTGGACACTAGTGATTTGGCAACACTACAGATACTCGAGTCTCTTTTGAGGGAAAACAATGATGTTTCAACCTTGGAACTGATACCTGATGAAATAACCCATCCGGACTCTGTATATAGCCCCAGGAAATCCACTAGAGACTTTCCTAGCGCTCCCGGATCCGCAATAGAAAAATTTGAACTGTTAGTAAAAGCAGATATGAGAGCTCTCATTTACCCCCAAGATGAACTAAACATGAACCCTGGAGAACTAAAAGCTCTAAGACAACTAAGCAGCGACAATAGCTTGGTTCTTAAAAGGGCAGATAAGGGGGGGAATCTCGTTGTGATGTCTCGGGAATATTATGTTAGGGAAGCTTTGAGATTACTGGAGGGAACATCTGGTGACTATATTAAGCTATCATCGAACCCTATAGAGCAGTACAGAGGCAAATTACAGTCTGTGCTGCGTATAGGTGTTGAAACAGGCCAAATTTCCAAGAAACTGGGAGAAGGGTTGTTACCACCATTTCCTCGTAAGCCGGTATGGTATTTTCTCCCTAAGGTTCACAAGGATGTACAGCAGCCACCGGGGCGACCCATCGTGTCTGCCAGAGGCTCACTTTCTGAACCTCTGTCCAAATTTTTGGACCACACCTTGAAGCCTTTTTTGGGAGCGATACCGTCCCTACTTATCGACACATTAGATGTCTTGAGAAAAGTGTCTGATATACAATGGAAAACAGAATATAGACTGGCCTCAATTGACGTTGTTAGCTTATATACACGCATCCCACAAGATCTTGGTGTAAGAATGGTAGGCGACTTTCTGCTGGAGCATGGAGGGGACCATGCAAAGGTAGAGTTTATCAGTAACTGCCTAAGATTCGTGCTATGCCATAATGCATTTCTATTTGAAGACAGATGGTACCAGCAGGCGTCCGGAGTTGCGATGGGGACAGCTGTGGCCCCCACATTTGCTAACTTGTATTTGGCTAGATGGGAGGAATTGATTATCCACAATGCTTCTAACCCCTTTCGCGACTCGGTCGTCTGCTGGTATCGATTTGTGGATGATGTATTAATTGTCTGGAGAGGTGACCAGGAAGGTTTCGAAGATTTTGTGAAATACATCAACGTAAACACCTTCAATATGCAATTCACGGGAGCGTGGGGGGGAGATAGGGTGGAGTTTCTTGATCTACAACTATTCATTAGGGGAGAAGAACTTGCAACTAGAGGATATCGAAAAAACACCGCTACCAACTCTCTCCTAAAATATAATAGCTACCACCCTAGACATACCCTTGAAGGGATCCCATACGGACAGTTCTTGCGACTCAGACGAAATAATAGTCTTGAAGAAGACTTTGAGTCACAAAGCTTCGAACTGGGTATGCGATTCCTAACCAAGGGATATCCCTCAGAACTGGTGATTAAATCCTATCAAAAGGCAAAAAGTAGAGATCGCATGGACCTTATTTTAAAAGAAAGAAAAATCAGACAGACGTCACGTTCTAAAGGTGGTCGTGTAGCGATGGTGTTTGATTATTCTCCAATGGCTACACAGATAAGAACCAGTATCCTTAAACACTGGTCCATCTTAAAATGTGACCCCTCCTTAAACTGCATTACCAAAGAGAAACCACTAATTACTTTTAGGAGAGCCCAAACAGTGGGTGATGTTGTCACATCTAGTGAGCTACGACCGATAAAAAGGGAAAACTGGCTTCAGCATCTCTACCCCAAAGGCAATTTTAGATGCAGAACATGTAATCATTGCGACCAATTCCTACCTGGAAAAAATGTACGGTTGGGCGGTACAGATATCGTCATTAGGGATTATATGCACTGTAGGTCCACTTACGTTGTATATGCAATCATGTGTCCCTGTAAAAGATTTTATGTTGGCAAAACTGAACAGCAATTAGCAACCCGATTCCAGCAACATGTCAACTCTATACGGACAGGTGTTGGAGCGGGGAGATTTATACTGCATATGAGGGAATGTCATAATGGGAGATCAGGTGGTTTAAAATTTATGGGCCTGAAACATGTACCTATTCCCCATAGAGGTGGTAATCGTAAGCAAATTCTTTTGCAGGAGGAAGCAAAAATTATCTCAATAACTGATGCCTGTTATGCACAAGGACTTAACGAACGCAATGAATTACATTGTTTTCTAGATGCATACTAATTGGAGTTCCTAAGCTTTGTACTCAGCATGCCTCTCTATATGTTCTTTTAATTGTTTTTAATCTGTTTATGCAGGTAGCCTTTTAATTCTTTAATCTTTATTTTCATTTTGCTTGCAGGTACCCGCCCCAAGCAAATCTCTGCATCATGATTGGAGCTACCATGGTAGCTACGGACGCTCGTCGTGACGTGGACCAAGCGCAGCGCCGGATTGGCCTCCTATCCTAAGCTCTGGATAGGTCCGTCGTTCCTGAGCGCCGATTGGCGGGTGAGTCACATGATCCCGGAAGTGGGCGGGCTACTACCCGGAAGCGTACGCGAACGCTGTAACGGGCGGCGCGGTACCAATCTGTGATGCAGAGACAGAGGGGTGTGGTAAGTGTTAACATATTGTATATATTGATTACATTGTCCTGCAATGCTTGATACCTTTTTGTGCCTTTGAGAAAGCGGCAGTTGCCGCAAAACGGCTGTCAGGCCGGTACTCCTACCCTCACTACTGGTTTACCTGTAATGCCTATGTGAACGCTAATAAATCCAAATTGCAAGAGCTGGTGCTCCATCTTTCTTTCTACTATCGTATGGACAATTATCTGAATTGTGAGCACGGCTACTAACTGGGAGCGATCACATTGTGTCTACTGTCAGCCAGCAACTGGTGCCAACCACATTTACCTCTCTTGACTGTTGTCATTATATTATGTGTCTTGGTTTTCCTTTCTTTTGTAATATTTTTTTTACTTCATTTGTGGAAATATTTTATTTTAATAACACCATAGTTATATTTGTGTTGATGGCATATTAGGTACTAGTGGCACACTGCAAGCCACAGCACCTTTTTCTGTGTACCCTGGCGGTGGTAAAACACAGACATCAGCAGGAGTAGGAAGTAGTTGCAGCAGCTATTGTAATGTGGTAATAGCTGGTAGGAGAGTGGGTGGCAGCAGAAAATAGTTCTTCTTCTGTTGTCCCTGGCAGTGGTAGCAGCACACAGACAGCAGAAGCTCAATGCAGCTACAGGAGGAGGAGTAGTGTGTGTCAGGCAGTGTGATGTGACTGACATAATAGGCCCTGGTTCCTAGCAGTGGTACCAGGGCCATAAATTAACATCATGAGGTTCCAGACAGCGGTCGTGAAGCCCACATTGTGTCCAATACACAATTGGGACAGCACAGTTTTCAACCCGGACACCTCTAAGATAATTTAATTTTTTTTTCAAAATAATGCAGCTATTTTTGAGCGTAAATAGCTGGTGGCGCATGGGCAGCAGCACCTTGTAATGTGTTCCCTGGCAGTGGAAACATACAGACAGCAGGAGGAAATACAGCAGCAGGCAGCGTGAGGACTTTGAGTGTGTGGCAGACTGGCAGCAGGCAGGAGGGCAGGCAGCAAGACATAATTGGCCCTGGGTCCTAGCGGTGGTACCAGGGCCGTAAATAAACACCATGAGGTTCCAGACAGCGGTCATGAAGCCCACATTGTGTCCAATACATAATTGGGACAGCACAGTTTTCAACCCGGACACCTCTAAAATAATTTTAAATTTTTTTTTCAAAATAATGCAGCTATTTTTGAGCGTAAATAGCTGGTGGCACATGGGCAGCAGCACCTTGTAATGTGTTCCCTGGCAGTGGAAACATACAGACAGCAGGAGGAAATACAGCAGCATGCAGCGTGAGGAGGTTGAGTGTGTGGCAGACTGGCAGCAGGCAGGAGGGCAGGAGACATAATAGGTAGGAGGAAATACAGCACCAGCAGCAGGTGTAATGTGTGTGTGGCTGTGTGCCACTTCATGTCCCCCTCTCGCCGACAACAGGGGCCAGGAATTCGCCTTCCACCCAAGCCTGGTTCATTTTGAGAAACGTCAGTCTGTCCAGAGACTTGTGAGACAGACGAGATCGCTTCTCAGTGACGACTCCACCGGCTGCACTGAAGCAACGCTCTGACAGTTCGCTGGAAGGGGGGATGGAGAGCACTTCCAGGGCGTACTGCGCAAGCTCGCTCCAGATTGGCAGGTGCTTGACCCAATACTCCATGGGATCAACAGGGGCAACGCTGTCAAGCCCGCTGAAGGACCCCATGTAGTCAGCCACCATGCGGGTCAATAAAGTGTAAAGAAACTGAGAGCCCAATATAGTGTAGTATGTTAAGCATAAATGAAATAAAGGTTATCGTGAGAAAATTATACTCACAAACATGGGTTACCACAAAGGCAACCACTGTATAGGCAGGTGAGGAGATTAGACATGTCCTCACTCAGGGATAAGAAGTCGCTCTCTGTAGATGCGAAAGGGGGTAGATCACCCCTCCACCAGGGGTGGACACGGTATAGCAGTAGGAGAACAGAGGCGCCAGCAGGATAAAAGCGGATAAAAAACTTTAAAATTTGCTGGGAGGAAGTGGTGGACTTACCTCCATAAAGCAGACACGAAAGACTGTCTGAATAGTAGCAATCACATTTATTAAATAGTACCCCAAAAAAGTGCAACGCGTTTCGCAGGCCCAGCCCGCTTCATCAGGCAATAAACGTGGGGACAAAACAGAATTTCGGCATTAGCAGGTGTAGCGCCTCAGTGACTGAGGCGCTACACCTGCTAATGCCGAAATTCTGTTTTGTCCCCACGTTTATTGCCTAGTGAAGCGGGCTGGGCCTGCGAAACGCGTTGCACTTTTTTGGGGTACTATTTAATAAATGTGATTGCTACTATTCAGACAGTCTTTCGTGTCTGCTTTATGGAGGTAAGTCCACCACTTCCTCCCAGCAAATTTTAAAGTTTTTATCCGCTTTTATCCTGCTGGCGCCTCTGTTCTCCTACTGCTATACCATGCGGGTCAAGCGCTGTCTGTGACTGGAGAAGGATGCTGCTGCAGGCACCTCCTCTCTAGTCCCTGGCAGCTCTACACTCAGAGACAGCAGGTCTGTGGTGCGCATGCGCTTGCTGCTGGTGGATGCAGGCACCTGCTGCTGCCTCTGTGCTGGCTGGACAGTGGGGGTGGATGGCTGAGGGAAGGCTTCCTCCAAGCGCTCAACAAGGGACAGCTGCAAATCCCTCATTTGTTGCGCACGGTCTCCTCCTGCAGGCAGGAACTGGCTGAGCTTCCCCTTCAGACGTGGGTCCAGCATCATGCAGATCCAGATGTCCTCCCTTCATCTGGATGACCCTTGGGTCCTTGCGCAGGCACCTCAGCATGTGCGCTGCCATTGGGAAGAGTCTGGCCATGTCTGCTGGCACATCATCGGCAGCCCCAGAGCCGACAGTGCTGTCCTCCTCATCCTGTGCCTCCTTCACCTCATCCTCTCTCCACCCCCGCATCACTCCAGCTGCGTTCTGCTGCTCCCCTTCATCAACAGCAAGGTCAGGAAACTCCACCAACTCCAAGCCCTCCTCCTCAGAGGTGGCCTGTGAAGCTGCCTGCAGCTCCTGCTGGTCCAAGGCTGCCGCTCCCTCTTCCAGCAGTGCATACAGGGCCCTGTCCAGCACACACACCATGGGGACCCACTCGCACACCATTGCATGTTCCCTGCTTACCATGTTGGTGGCCTGCAGGAAGGGTGCCAGCACTGAGCACACCTGCTGCATGTGCCCCCAGTCCTCCGTGGAGATGATGGACGGGAGGTTGGTGGCGGCACGCCCAGTTGAAGTGATGGCGACAACTGTTGCTCGTGCAATGTACTGGCTGACAGCCTGCCTCTGTTCGACCAAATGCTCCAACATCGCCAGGGTGGAGTTCCAGCGAGTTGGAACATCGATCATGAGCCGGTGCTGTGGCAGGTGCAGCTCCTTCTTCACCTCTTCCAGGCTCGCTACAGCTGCAGCCGAATGCCGGAAATGACGCACAACCTTCCTTGCCGCCTGAAGGAGTCGGTCCATCCCCTGGTAGGTCCGCAGGAACTTTTGGACTACCAGGCTCAGGGCGTGCGCCAGGCAGGGGATGTGGGTCAGGTCTCCCCTGCTGATTGCAGCAACCAGGTTTGCCCCATTGTCGGACACCACCTCTCTGACTCTGAGGCCTCTGGGGGTCAGCCAATTCCTCTCCTGCTCTCGGAGTTTGGCCAGGACATGGTTCGCCGTCAGTTTGGTCTTCCCCAGGCTGACCAATTCCAGCAGCGCTTGGCAGTGGCGGGGCTTCATGCTGCTGCTGAGGCGGGGGGTTTGGGCTGGTGTGCCGGAGGATGAAAGCGGATCAGAGGAATCTGCTGCAATTCCGCTGACCCTGCATGGTGGCACCACCCACTGCGTTGTTGCTGCTGCTGCTGCTCTGACAGTGCCCGATGCTGCTCCCCCCTCCTCACCCCCTTCCACCAAGCTGACCCAATGCGCGGTGAAGGACAGATAGCGGCCTGTCCCAAACCGGCTGCTCCACGAGTCCATGGTGACGTGGACCCGTTGACCCACCGCGTGATCCAGCCCTCTCCCGACATTGGCCATCACAGAGCGGTGAAGTGCAGGGATGGCCGTGCGCACAAAAAAATGTCTGCTGGGGATTGGCCAATCGGGGGCTGCACACATCAGGAGCGCACGCATGTCGCTCCCCTCCTGCACAAGGGAATAAGGCAGGAGTTGGGAGCACATGGCTCGTGCCAGCAAGCCGTTCAGCTGATGCCCGCAATGGCTGCTGGGAGGCAGAACCCTGACCACCCCCTGGAAGGTGTCGCTGAGCAGGGTCTGGCGACGCCTTTTGCTGGCATGGGAATCACTGGAGGGAGCAGAGGAGGCCACTGAGGACTGGCTGCCAGAACAGGCCTCAGTGTCGACGGCAGGAGATGCAGAGGGAGGAGGAGCAGTGCGTTTCTGACGCACTCCTGCTGGTGCTGCTGGAGGAGGTGGAGGAGGGCGGGTGGCTGCTGCCGACGGCTTCGCAGTGGTGGCGGTCTGCCACTGCCAGCTTCCTTCAACTTCATGAACTCCTCATGCTCATGAAAGTGTTTCCCTGCCAGGTGGGTCACCAGAGAGGTGGTGCCGTACGCAGAGGGGTCCTTCCCTCTGCTGAGCTGCTGGCGGCACTGGTTGCAGGTGGCATACTTGCAATCCACATATGGCAGGGTGAAAAAATTCCAAATTGGGGAGGTGAAGTTTCCCCTTCGGCTCGAAGGTGCTGCTGCCGCTGGTCTCCCTGTGGTGGTTGGGGGGGAGGGGTTTCTTGGTGCGGCTGGTGGCACTGGCAGGACTCTCCGGATCAGCACGCTGTGTGGCCTGCATACCACACCCACTTCTGATCCTGCCTATGTCTGCGATGCTGATCCTTCTAGCAAGGCCCGCAGATGCATCCTCCTCCTCCTCCTCAGAGCTGATGACATCCCCAGGATCTGCCACCCAGTCTCTGTCCTTCACCCTGTCATCATCATCCTCCCCCTCCACAAACATGTCCTGCTGGGATGACCCCACAAACTCCCCTTCTGCATGCATGGGCTGATGGACACTCACCACTGTCTGACTGTCCAAAGCGTCATCCCCCAAAGTGCCCATCAGCATTTCTTCCTCCTCCAATTCTGCCGCAACAGCACTCCATACCCTCGCTGCGTTTGGGGTAAAGAAGGTGCTGAGTGACAGGGTGCTGGTGTTGCCCGCTGGGGCTGGAGAACTGCACTCTTCCTCCTCCACCTCCCCAGGCAGTGCTGGGCGGCTGCTGCTGCTGCTCTTGCGAACAGGAGTGGTGGCGGGGGTGGAGGACTTGGTTCCAGAGCTAATGATGGCCTGCTCATCCACCATCAGTTCCACCACAGAGTCTGCGTCCTTCTCCTCAATAGGACGGCTACGACCTGGCGGTGGGAGGAACATCTGCGGCACACGCTGCTGCGTCTCTGCAGCGTGACTCCCAGCTGTTGGGCGGCCAAGGCATCCACGGCCAGTGGCTAATAGCGGAATAGCCACTGGTGCAGACGCAGAACTGCGCATGGTGGTGGTGGCGCGGCTGCCATGACCTCCTCTCTTGCTGATGCCCTTGCTGCCCCTGCCCAAACCGCGGCTGCCAGTGCCAGACATCGTATATTTTTAATATTATACAAATGAAAAAAAAAGTTATGTATGTAAAGGCGGGTGGGACAAGTGGGGTACTTTAATGGGGTGGGACTGGTGGTGGTGGGTGTGTGAGGTGACGGACAGGTGTACTCTACAGCAGAGATCGGTGTAGCGCTAACGAGAGAGTGCGCAGTGCGCACACAAAGGCCCTAGCTGACGCTGACTGACGGTGTCCCTATACACATACTACAGTACAGTACAATTCAGCGAATACACAATACAAGTAATATAAACAATAGGACGGGTGTAGCACTAACGAGAGGGTGCGGGCAGCGCAGACGTGCACTGCGCACACAAAGACCCTAGGTAACGCGGTGATGGAAGGTCCCTATACACAGACTAGAGTACACTACAGTACTAACTAAACAATAGAAGAATCTAGCTAAACAATAGAACAGGTGTGACTAGATTACAGAGAGCAGATACAGGACAGGTATAGCAGTAAAGCTGGGCCTTGCTAACTACAAAATAGTACAATAATCTATCTATTACAGAAGTAGTACAGTAGAGTAGGACAGGTGAGAGCACAGGTAACTAGAGACTAGAGCACAGAGCAGGGCAGGCTGCCTTGCCTAGGCACAGGGCCTAGCTGCTGCAGCAGCACCAGTGACAGTCTCCCTCCCTAGTCCCTAATCACACAAACTAAACTGCCTAAAATACAATCTATCTACAATACAAAGCAATACAGGTGAATATCAAGTGTTGGAGTGTAAAAACGCTTGGTGTATTGAACAATAAATGCACTACTTGCACAGACAAAAAGCACTGGAGCAGTCTCTCAGTACAATCAGTCAGTAAGTCACAAGCAGGACGAGTGAAGCAACATGGCGCCCGCTATTTATAGAAGGGGGCTTGGCCAGTCTCCCCCTCTGTGATTGGCTGCAGTCAGAGGGCTGGGAGCCCTCTGATTCGCTTGTGAGGACTCGAGGTGACGTCACCCGCTGATGACACTATCCGAGCTCCGTATTCGAGCTCGGATAGCTCGGATATCTCCGGATAGCTGATTGCTATCTGAATGCACTCGGATAGCACAGCCCGGATAGCTAATACTATTTGAGCTCGGTATTCGAGCTCGAATAGTAAAAAAAGCTAGGATATCCGAGTATCACTGTGTATATGTTCAAAAGTCCCGACTTCTGTTGTGAATCACATTGTGCTGTAGCAACTAGCAAGGGCTGCTGGAAGGCTAGATAATTAAAGAAGAACCTTACTGAATATACATTATTAAATCAAATTGCTTATTTATTTATTTTTTTACAATATTCATTTAGAAATGATTTAGTCAATGTCTTACCATTGTACAATTTTTCCTCCCTGATTTACATTCTTAAATTTGTCAGTGGTGTCGGGATCTCTACTGCTGGCAAGGTAATTCATCCGTGAGATGATTTTCCCCCCAACAGTGTAGTGACAGTGGGCAGTAACATTTCTCAGTTCATCCTAAACAATGGCATGGATATTGCCCTTGAGGACTGGAGTTTGACGCTTGTGACGTAGGTTAACCACCTCAGGACCATAGGTTATACCCCCCTAGTGACCAGGCTATTTGTCCAAATTCAGGGATCTGCAGCTTTAAGAGCTTGCTGCAGAGCCATACAACTTAGCACACATATGAATCCCACCCCTCTTTCTGCCCACCAACAGAGCTTTCTGTTGGTGGGCTCTGATCGCTACTGGGATGTTTATTTTTTGTTTTGTTTATCTATTTGTTGTTTTATTTTTAATAAATTTGTCTAATTTTTGTATTATTTCCCCGTCCCCCTTCCTTCCTCCCCCTGACAGCCAATCCCAACGATAAGCTCTCATAGGCATCAGCCTATGAGAGCCGATCACTCTCTGAGCCTCTCCAGGGGACTGCCGAGTGACACGGCTGTCCCCAGTACAGCACTGCCTTAGATTGCAGCGCTGCACAATGTAAATAGATGGTTTCGGCGACTGACAGTCTCCTAGCAGCGATCGCTGCTGGTAGACTGATGACGGAGTGGAGCTCCATCACTCAAGTGGGGATCCAAGGACTTGATGCCAATTGGCATTAGGCGGTCACAAGTAAGTTAAACATCACTGGGTTACAAACCAATATACATCAATCTATAGTTATAAGAAGTATTTCTGATACTGAAATGAGATAATTGATACAAAAATAGATATCCTGAATACATTTTTATGTTCTTCTATGAGTTATTATGGGTCTTCTTTACTACTAGTCAGTGACTAGTTGAAGAGCTTAGGACCTTAGTTGGAGTTGTACCTTGGGCCTCTGAAGCACTCTATAAACAACAATTGATATAGAGCACCAAAACCTGACAAGGATAGCCTCAGTGTCCTAGAGGTGTAAGCAGGAGGAGCGGAACAGTTTGGATTCACAGTGGTCAGTTGCATAATGCATGTGTTATAATGAGTGTGAACTGCAATGGAGACTGGACATAGACATTAATACAAAGTCTGTACGCATTGAGTTAGAATAACATGATCAATTACAACATAGTACTGTGTAAACCGGCCCACAGAATGGTATGGGTAGTAAGTTGTCATGCAGTATTATTCTACACATAAAACACAACTGAGCACTGTGAACTAGGCCTAAATCAGGCATGTCCAAAGTATTGCACAGTGGCCAATAGCAGCCCTCAAAGCCTTTTCTGGTTGTCCCCAAAGTGCTCTACAGTTGTTAATTCCATGAGACCCGCTGGCCGTAGCTGGGGTGCCGCATGCAGGGGCCACCTTGTTGTTAGTCACCATCATAGCAGTAGCAGACACTGATTAGCAGCTGCCACTGTGCTAACTGCACACGATATATGGACTTTTTTCTAGTGGAAATGATTTATTTGTCAAAATGTCACAGGCAAAGTGTACCTAACGCCAATCAGCAAAGATTGTGTTTAATTTCGCTAGTTTGGCCCCCTAGCACTTTCAAGAACAGCAATATAGACCTAGGCCTAAAGAATGTGGACACCCCTGCTTTAAATAGTAAAGATTGATTAAGAAGGGTTAACTATCCATTGGGTGTAGAAGATCATGAGGCAATTTTATAGGAATACAGTAAAACCTTGGATTGAGAATAACTTGGTTTGAGAGCGCTTTGCAATAAAAGACAACTTATTTATGAAATTTTGACATGATATACAAGCAACGGCTTGATATGCAAGCAAAAAATGTTACACACGTCACATCATCGCCCTTTGACACTGCAGGGGATGTACTTACTGGTAATTTCAGTGTAGGGACTATAGAATGACAGATTTCTATGCAATCCTCAAAAGTAGGCAGAAGCAACTGTTATTGGATAAGTTCCTTGTTAAAGCCACACAAAAAAAAGGTTAGGATGAGCCACCAGATAGCATTGATTCTCCTAGTTATAGTGTTGTAAGCTTGCTTTCGATTGTAAGCTTGCAAGGGCAGGGCTCTCACCCTTTTGTGTCATGGAAAGTTATTAATTTAATTGTTTGCACTCTTTCAGACATTTATACATTTTAGTCAACATGTTAAATTTGCTATTCTAATCACCAGTTCTGTATTTCGTATCAGTGTTCATATTTGATGTCTATCATTGTCTGTATCATTATGTATCCCTTGTTTGTTTTCTTACATTGTACAGCGCCACGGAATGTGTTGGCGCTTTATAAATAAATAATAATAAAAATAAAAAGTCTTGTTTACATCTTTATTTTATACAGTACACTCCTTTTTTATTATTTATTATTATTAAATATTTTTCTATAACTTTTTGGATTGTGGAACAAATCAACTCGGTTTCCATTACTTCTTATGGGGAAATTTGCTTTGATATAAGAGTGCTTTGGATTACAAGCATGTTTCCGAATTATGCTTGCAAACCAAGGTTCCACTGAGCATTTTCTGGCCACGAATAATGTCTCTGACATTAAAGTTTTCATTGATACTGAGGTATTGAGTCTCCTTATATACCTAAAATGCACATTTTGGGATCTAACACCATTGGACAACCCATCTTTTGATGTAGAAAGGAGATCATTTTCCTGCCACCCTCAGTAAAGATGATATTAGGCACACAAAAGACGGATTTGGGATTTTACATATAGGGCAGGAGTTTCAAATACTGGTTTTATATGTAAGCTGTTATTTGGGTGATAGATAGACTTGATGGATTGTGCTAATCTGTGTATTTCTCTCATGTAAAGATGTAGGAACCTTTTTTAGTGACTTATAAACATTCCTCTTAGTCTTCAACGTTTAGACATAACCCTTCATTTAGCTACTTATTACATGATGGTTCTGTTACTGCTCCAGATAAGATCAAGCACAAGGGCCCTTATTCAATTCACTTTTCTTCTACAATTTCTCCTAGGAGATATTGTCAGGAAATTTTACTTTAAAATTAGTATCCAAAATCATTTACGGGTCATTTAAGTCATTACGGATCCGCTTTTCAGCATTTTGTTTTTTCAGATTAGAGTCAAAAGTATAGATCTAAATTAGTTAAAAAGGAATACAGTAGAATCCCTTCATAGTAAACTCCAAGGGACCAGAAAAAGTAGTTTACTATATCAGAAGTTTACTACATCAGTATTGGTCATACATTGTATATTTACACAGATGTATTTGCTGGGACTTGAGGAATGAGTTAACTATATCCAGAGGTTTACTATATCAGAGTTTACTATAATGAGATTCTACTGTATAAAGAGGTCAGTGCCATACTGTATGACATTTTTGGCAGAATTATAATTTTAACAAAGCACATTTTACCACATACAGTAGAGCACCAGTATCTGTTCATACATAGCACCAGTATATGATTTTTTTAAATTTTTATTTGGTGCGCGTTGAAAGAGTGGGGTAATCCCAAACTCTATATTTTAACTAGAAAAGTTGTGCGGGGGGGGGGGGTCGTCCTATACGCCCAGTCGTCTTATATGCCGGAATAAACGGTATTAGTATAACTCATTGGAATGGGGCCGAACCTCCGATTTTAGGTTCGCGAACCGGGTTCGCGAACTTCCGCGTAAGGTTCGGTTCGCGTAAAAGTTCGCGAACCGCAATAGACTTCAATGGGGATGCGAACTTTGAAAAAAAAAAATTATGCTGGCCACAAAAGTGATGGAAAAATGTTTCAAGGGGTCTAACACCTGGACCTAGTGTTGGGCGAACAGTGTTCGCCACTGTTCGGGTTCTGCAGAACATCACCCTGTTCGGGTGATGTTCGAGTTCGGCCGAACACCTGACGGTGCTCGGCCAAACCGTTCGGCCACATGGCCGAACTAAGAGCGCATGGCCGACTAGCGCTGTGATTGGCCGAACGGGTCACGTGGTTCGGACCCGAACGCGCTCTGATTGGCCGAACTGTCACGTGGTTCGGGTAAATAAATACCCGAACCACGTCATATCTCCGCCATTTGTCTGTGGGTTTAGCTTTGGGTAGGCAGGCAGGATAGTTCGCACTCCAGCCACGCTAGCCAGGGTCCCCCCTGTCATTGTGGGAATAGTAGTACACCGCTCGCTCAGCCACACTATATAGCATTCTGTTTACTGCCACTCTGTGTACCTCGCTCAGCCACACTATATAGCATTCTGTTTACTGTTCTGTGTCTGCTGGGAATAGTAGTACACCGCTCGCTCAGCCACACTATATAGCATTCTGTTCACTGTTCTGTGTCTGCTGGGAATAGTGGTACACCGCTCGCTCAGCCACACTATATAGCATTCTTTTTACTGTTCTGTGTCTGCTGGGAATAGTGGTACACCGCTCGCTCAGCCACACTATATAGCATTCTGTTTACTGTTCTGTGTCTGCTGGGAATAGTGGTACACCGCTCGCTCAGCCACACTATATAGCATTCTGTTTACTGTTCTGTGTCTGCTGGGAATAGTGGTACACCGCTCGCTCAGCCACACTATATAGCATTCTGTTTACTTTTCTGTGTCTGCTGGGAATAGTGGTACACCGCTCGCTCAGCCACACTATATAGCATTCTGTTTACTGTTCTGTGTCTGCTGGGAATAGTGGTACACCGCTCGCTCAGCCACACTATATAGCATTCTGTTTACTGTTCTGTGTCTGCTGGGAATAGTGGTACACCGCTCGCTCAGCCACACTATATAGCATTCTGTTTACTGTTCTGTGTCTGCTGGGAATAGTGGTACACCGCTCGCTCAGCCACACTATATAGCATTCTGTTTACTGTTCTGTGTCTGCTGGGAATAGTGGTACACCGCTCGCTCAGCCACACTATATAGCATTCTGTTTACTGTTCTGTGTCTGCTGGGAATAGTGGTACACCGCTCGCTCAGCCACACTATATAGCATTCTGTTTACTGTTCTGTGTCTGCTGGGAATAGTGGTACACCGCTCGCTCAGCCACACTATATAGCATTCTGTTTACTGTTCTGTGTCTGCTGGGAATAGTGGTACACCGCTCGCTCAGCCACACTATATAGCATTCTGTTTACTGTTCTGTGTCTGCTGGGAATAGTGGTACACCGCTCGCTCAGCCACACTATATAGCATTCTGTTTACTGTTCTGTGTCTGCTGGGAATAGTGGTACACCGCTCGCTCAGCCACACTATATAGCATTCTGTTTACTGTTCTGTGTCTGCTGGGAATAGTGGTACACCGCTCGCTCAGCCACACTATATAGCATTCTGTTTACTGTTCTGTGTCTGCTGGGAACAGTAGTACACCGCTCGCTCAGCCAGACTATATAGCATTGTGTTTACTGCCACTCTGTGTACACCGCTCAGCCAGACTATATACCATTGTTTACTGACACTCTGTGTACACCGCTCAGCCAGACTATATACCATTGTTTACTGACACTCTGTGTACACCGCTCAGCCAGACTATATACCATTGTTTACTGCCACTCTGATTCTGCTGGGAACAGTAGTACACCGCTCGCTCAGCCAGACTATATAGCATTGTGTTTACTGCCACTCTGTGTACACCGCTCAGCCAGACTATATACCATTGTTTACTGACACTCTGTGTACACCGCTCAGCCAGACTATATACCATTGTTTACTGACACTCTGTGTACACCGCTCAGCCAGACTATATACCATTGTTTACTGCCACTTTGATTCTGCTGGGAACAGTAGTACACCGCTCGCTCAGCCAGACTATATAGCATTGTGTTTACTGCCACTCTGTGTACACCGCTCAGCCAGACTATATACCATTGTTTACTGACACTCTGTGTACACCGCTCAGCCAGACTATATACCATTGTTTACTGACACTCTGTGTACACCGCTCAGCCAGACTATATTGCATTGTTTACTGACACTCTGTGTACACTGCTCAGCCAGACTATATACCATTGTTTACTGCCACTCTGATTCTGCTGGGAACAGTAGTACACCGCTCGCTCAGCCAGACTATATAGCATTGTGTTTACTGCCACTCTGTGTACACCGCTCAGCCAGACTATATACCATTGTTTACTGACACTCTGTGTACACCGCTCAGCCAGACTATATACCATTGTTTACTGACACTCTGTGTACACCGCTCAGCCAGACTATATACCATTGTTTACTGACACTCTGTGTACACCGCTCAGCCAGACTATATACCATTGTTTACTGACACTCTGTGTACACCGCTCAGCCAGACTATATACCATTGTTTACTGACACTCTGATTCTGCTGGGAACAGTAGTACACCGCTCGCTCAGCCAGACTATATAGCATTGTGTTTACTGCCACTCTGTGTACACCGCTCAGCCAGACTATATACCATTGTTTACTGACACTCTGTGTACACCGCTCAGCCAGACTATATACCATTGTTTACTGACACTCTGTGTACACCGCTCAGCCAGACTATATACCATTGTTTACTGCCACTCTGATTCTGCTGGGAACAGTAGTACACCGCTCGCTCAGCCAGACTATATAGCATTGTGTTTACTGCCACTCTGTGTACACCGCTCAGCCACACTATATAGCATTGCGTACTCTGCCAGTCAGTGTGTATATTGCTGGGATCAGTAATACTCCACTCACCGTCAACCACTATATGAGCTCAACATGAGTTCCCCAGAGACCTCCGCTGTGAGCAGCACTCCCAACAACAGCAACAGCCAACGCCCCACGCAAGCTATAACATCCACCCCAGCAGCCAGTGGTCAGCAGCAGCCCTCCCCGGAGGAGAACGTTGTGTCCATCGGTCCGTCGCCAGAGCGATTAATGAGGGCTGCCATTGAGGAGATGATGGGGCCTGATGTGGAGGAGGAGGTCTGGCTCAGGCCAGCATCCCAAGTTAATGTTGAGGACGATGAGGGGTCTGTGTCTGGGGATGTTGGGGTGGCAGAGGTGGTGGGTGGGTCAGACTCAGGAGAAGAGTTGTATGATGAGGATGATGATCGGGACCATCTGTATGTGCCTCAGAGTCCGACCCCGGAAAACATGTTGTATCGTGTGTTTAGGTACTAAAATCTGCGTTCCCTCCCAGTAGTGTTGGGCGAACAGTGTTTGCCACTGTTCGGGTTCTGCAGAACATCACCCTGTTCGGGGTGACTATATAGCAGACTATATAGCATTGTGTTTAATGCCACTCTGTGTACACGGCTCAGCCACACTATATAGCATTGTGTTTACTTCCACTCTGTGTCTGCTGGGAACAGTAGTACACCGCTCACCCGCCACTGTATAGCATTGTGCTCTGTGTCGCTGCTGACAATAGTGGTACACCGCTCACCCACCACTGTATAGCATTTCTGTACTGCCACTGTACTGCTGCCAGTCAGCGTGTACTTTAAGGATAAGTGAAATGAGGAAGAAATCCGGTGAAAGAGGGAGGGGCAAGGGAAGAGGTGTTTCCCCTGACGGTTCACGTACAGGCCACAGGGGAGCACCCAAGAAAACCCACTCAATACCGCCCATGTTGTCCAGGACAACAACCCTCACAGATCCAAAAAAACAGGACCAGATAATTACTTGGATGACCTCTCAAGCGTCCAGCAGTGGGTTAAGCAGCACCAGCACATCACGCACGAGGTCCGAGTCCTCAGCCAGTTAAAGTCTGGGCTTTCTTTGAAGACTGCACTGAGGATGTTACCATGGCGATTTGCAAGGTGTGCAAGACCCGCCTGAGGCCTGAGCAGGGGGAAAAGTATTAACAACCTCTCCACCACCAGCATGAGCCGCCACATTCTATCCAAACATCCCACTCTGTGGGCAAACGCGGCAGGACAGGGTACCACCAGCAACACTGCCTCCCTTGGGTTCACCAGACTCACCACCAGACCCGCCTCAGCAGCAGCAGTAGCCCAGCCATTGCGTGGTTCACAACATTCACAAACATCAGACGATGCTGACACTGTCACTTTCCGGACTAGTGCTCTTGAGGTCTCCCAGTGTTCATCAAACACAACAACCAACAGCCCTTCGGTGTGCAGCGCTACGGTTGAGTTGTCTGTCTCTGAGATGTTTGAGCGCATGAGGAAATTGCCAGCAAATGACCCCCGGGCCGTGGCAGTAACAGCCAGCCAGCATAGCCAAGCTTCTGGCCTGCGAAATGCTGCCATATCGAGTGGTGGAGACAAACAGCTTCAAGGGCATGATGTCAGTGGCCATCCCACGTTACGTGGTTCCCAGCCGCTACCACTTTGCGCGCTCTGCAGTGCCTGAGTTGCATGAGCACGTGGTCAGCTAAATAACCCGAAGCTTGAAGAATGCCGTTGCCTGCAAGGTTCACCTCACCACTGACACCTGGACGAGTGCGTTCGGCCAGGGTCGATACATCTCCCTTACCGCGCACTGGGTGAACCTTGTGGAGCCTGGCAGCGATTCCTCACCTGCTACGGCGCGGGTGTTGCCCACGCCGCAAACAGCTGGATAACAACCGCAGCACCTACCTCTCTGACTCCTTCTCCTCCAACGCATCTCAAAGCTGTACCTCATCCGGAAATGCTAACCCAGCACCAGCAGCAGTAGGATCGTGGAAGCAGTGCAGCACAGCTGTTGGCATGCGTCAGCAAGCGTTGCTGAAGCTGATCTGCCTTGGGGATAAGCAGCACACAGGGGAGGAAATTTGGAGGGGAATAAAGGAACAGACGGATTTGTGGCTGGCACCGCTGGACCTGAAACCGGGCATGAAGCTAGACACCTGGCACGAACTGGCAATGTACGCAATAGAGGTGCTGGCTTGCCCGGCAGCCAGCGTTATGTCGGAACGCTGTTTCAGTGCTGCCGGAGGCATCGTCACAGATCGGCGTATCCGCCTCTCCACAGAAAATGCAGACCGTCTGACTCAAATTAAAATGAATCAATCCTGGATTGGAAACGACTACGCAACACTCCAGGACCCCAACCAAGTAACATGACCGATGAACATCTGGGATGGTTTAGCGTTTCCGGTCCCTGTTTATTGAACCTCTCATCTGTATTACATTTATGACTGCATGGCGGCAAAAAGCATTGCTGCTATATCCGCACGCTTTTTGACCTCATGCAAGGCCTGGGTTGTTGTGTCTCACAAAGCGTGGCCTTCTCCTCCTGCGCCTCCTCCTGTTCCATCACGTGTGCTGCTGCTGCTGCTGCTGCTGCTGCTGCTGCTGGGTTAGCGTTGCCGGTCCCTGTTTATGGAACCTCTTATCTTTATTACATTTATGACTACATGGCGGTACAAAGCATGCTATCCGCACGCTTTTTGTCCTCATGCAAGGCCTGGGTTGTTGTGTCTCACAAAGCGTGGCCTTCTCCTCCTGCTCCTCCTCCTGTTCCATCACGTGTGCTGCTGCTGCTGGGTTACCGTTGCCGGTCCCTGTTTATGGAACCTCTTATCTTTATTACATTTATGACTACATGGCGGTACAAAGCATGCTATCCGCACGCTTTTTGTCCTCATGCAAGGCCTGGGTTGTTGTGTCTCACAAAGCGTGGCCTTCTCCTCCTGCGCCTCCTCCTGTTCCATCACGTGTGCTGCGGCTGCTGCTGCTGCTGGGTTAGCGTTGCCGGTCCCTGTTTATGGAACCTCTTATCTTTATTACATTTATGACTACATGGCGGTACAAAGCATGCTATCCGCACGCTTTTTGTCTTCATGCAAGGCCTGGGTTGTTGTGTCTCACAAAGCGTGGCCTTCTCCTCCTGCGCCTCCTCCTGTTCCATCACGTGTGCTGCTGCTGCTGCTGCTGCTGGGTTACCGTTGCCGGTCCCTGTTTATGGAACCTCTTATCTTTATTACATTTATGACTACATGGCGGTACAAAGCATGCTATCCGCACGCTTTTTGTCCTCATGCAAGGCCTGGGTTGTTGTGTCTCACAAAGCGTGGCCTTCTCCTCCTGCACCTCCTCCTGTTCCATCACGTGTGCTGCGGCTGCTGCTGCTGCTGGGTTAGCGTTGCCGGTCCCTGTTTATGGAACCTCTTATCTTTATTACATTTATGACTGCATGGCGGTACAAAGCATGCTATCCGCACGCTTTTTGTCCTCATGCAAGGCCTGGGTTGTTGTGTCTCACAAAGCGTGGCCTTCTCCTCCTGCACCTCCTCCTGTTCCATCACGTGTGCTGCGGCTGCTGCTGCTGCTGGGTTAGCGTTGCCGGTCCCTGTTTATGGAACCTCTTATCTTTATTACATTTATGACTACATGGCGGTACAAAGCATGCTATCCGCACGCTTTTTGTCCTCATGCAAGGCCTGGGTTGTTGTGTCTCACAAAGCGTGGCCTTCTCCTCCTGCACCTCCTCCTGTTCCATCACGTGTGCTGCGGCTGCTGCTGCTGCTGGGTTAGCGTTGCCGGTCCCTGTTTATGGAACCTCTTATCTTTATTACATTTATGACTGCATGGCGGTACAAAGCATGCTATCCGCACGCTTTTTGTCCTCATGCAAGGCCTGGGTTGTTGTGTCTCACAAAGCGTGGCCTTCTCCTCCTGCGCCTCCTCCTGTTCCATCACGTGTGCTGCTGCTGGGTTAGCGTTGCCGCGTGGTCCCTGTTTATTGAACCACTTATCTTTATTACATTTATGACTGCATGGTGGTACAAAGCATGCTATCCGCACGCTTCTTGTCCTCATGCAAGGCCTGGGTTGTTGTGTCTCAAAGCGTGGCCTTCTCCTCCTGCGCCACCCTCCTCCTGTTCCATCACGTGTGCTGCTGCTGGGTTAGCATTACCGGTCCCTTTTCCTGGAACCTCTTATATGTATTACATTTATGACTGCATGCCGACAAAAAGCATGTTACCTGTGCAAAGAAAACAGACATTTCCCGCATTTAAAAGACAGTTTTCCCTTTGAAACTTTAAAATCGATTTTCTCAAAAACTATAAGCTCTTTTTGCTAAATTTTTTTTCCTCTTGTACCCACTCCCAAGGTGCACATACCCTGTAAATTTGGGGTATGTAGCATGTAAGGAGGCTTTACAAACCACAAAAGTTCGGGTCCCCATTGACTTCCATTATGTTCGGAGTTCGGGTCGAACACCCGAACATCGCGGCCATGTTCGGCCTGTTCGGCCCGAACCCGAACATCTAGATGTTCGCCCAACACTACCTGGACCCCCAGGTGGAGGAGTGGGATACATGCCAAAAGTTCCCGGGAAAAATCTGGATTTGACGCAAAGCAGCGTTTTAAGGGCAGAAATCACATTGAATGCTAAATGACAGGCCTAAAGTGCTTTAAAACATCTTGCATGTGTATACATCAATCAGGTAGTGTAATTAAGGTACTGCTTCACACTGACACACCAAACTCACCGTGTAACGCACCGCAAACAGCTGTTTGTGTAGTGACGGCCGTGCTGGACTGGTGCGCACCATGGCGAGAGTGCAGTGGCGGGTTCACTGAACAGGAATACAGTGGCGGGTTCACTGAACAGAACAGGTATACAGTGGCGGGTTCACAGAACAGGTATGCAGTGGCAGGTTCACTGAACAGGTATACAGTGGTGGGTTCACTGAACACAACAGGTATGCAGTGGTGGGTTCACAGAACAGGTATGCAGTGGTGGGTTCACTGAACAGGTATGCAGTGGTGGGTTCACTGAACAGGTATGCAGTGGTGGGTTCACTGAACAGGTATGCAGTGGTGGGTTCACAGTACAGGTATGCAGTGGTGGGTTCACAGAACAGGTATGCAGTGGCAGGTTCACTGAACAGATATGCAGGTATCCAGTGGGCTCACTGAACAGAACAGGTATGGTGGGCTCACTGAACAGAACAGGTATGCAGCCAGGAACAAGCTAAGCCTAACTAATCTTTCCCTATGAGAGACAGTCTGCAGCAGCTCGCCCTACTCTCACTAACGCAGGCACACGAGTGAGCGTAATGGCCGCCGCTGCCTGCCTTTTATTAGGGGGGGGAGTGGCTCCAGGGGCTAGTGTAGCCTAATTGGCTACACTGGGCCTGCTGACTGTGATGTAGAGGGTCAAAGTTGACCCTCAAGGTGCATTATGGGGCGAACCGAACTTCCGCAAAAGTTCGCCTGCGAGTCCCGAACGCGAACCACTAAAGTTCGCATGGAACCGTTCACAGGCAAACCGTTTGACCCAACTCTATAACTCATCTCTAAACCTCAGAGATCTTTATTTATGTATGGTCTGTTTCCACAATATATTGTATTGATACCACAAAAACTGTATTCTGAGTTTCTGTTCATTCAGTGCTCCACTGTATTTCTAGAGGTAGAAGTGCAGCCAGTAATCTGCTACCCCAGAACCTGAAACTTGGGCATCAATGACTTCAAGGATACAAGGGTCGTAATGCTGCCTGAGGCTCACTCCTGGCCTTCTGCAGCTCCCAGTGCGAGTTGGGCTTGTTTAATGTGAAAGTGTAAAATTAAAATTACAGCAGGTGAGATGGGTGCTCATGGGTGAAGGAAGGTCATCTGTTTTTACTAGCCTGTGCAGCAGTGGTTGCTGATTTATTTTTAAATCAAATGTATTTAAGTAAAGACAACACAGGTGGAGTTTTCAGTGTTTGTGTACTGCAGACTTTACCAAATGGGAGCAGTGGAAATGCAGCAGCAAGTGATGAGCCATGAGATAGTACTTGGATCTCGAAGCAGATAAACATGGTGCTATGTATTGGGCACCATAATTTAAAAGATACCGGAGCCCAGAGCCAAATGAAGTAGGAGGAACCACCCTCCTCTTTGCCCCTCTGATCTTACCTAAATGCCCTGACCCCCCCCCCGGCAGCCTATTCAGGGTCGCCAGAGTCGGGCATTATCGCGCAGGTGCTGGCCCAGCTGCACAAGTCTCTGTGCTGTGGCTGGGAGCTCTCTGCGCATAAGCCGGGCCAGCATCTGCGCCCTAATGCGAGACTCCGGCAACTAGGAAGAGGCTGCCGGGAGACATTTAGGTAAGATCGGAAGTGCAGAGAGGAGAACGGGGGAGCAATGGGCATCAGGACAGCTGCTGATGTACTGACGTACATGCCATCTCCCCCCATTTTTCGTACTTTATTCGGATCAGGGTATCCTTCAACTTTATTGCCACTAATCGCTGCTTTTACTATTGTTTCCTATGGTGCCAGGGGGTAGTTAGGGAGCTAAGGTTAGGTGTTAGGTTGGGTGGGGTAGTTAAGGTTAGGCAAGGGGGTGGAGTGGTTAGAGTTAAGCAGTCGGGGTGGAGTGGTTAGAGTTAGGCAGCAGGGGTGGAGTGGTTAGATTTAGGCACCTGGGGTGGAGTGGTTAGAGTTAGGCAGCTGTGGTGGAGTGGCTAGGGTTAGGCTGCAGGGGGTGGAGTGGTTAGAGTTAGGCAGTGGTGGAAGAATGGTCAAAGTTAGGCAGTGGGGGGGGGGGGGGGGGAGGGACGGAGTGGTTAGAATTAGGCAGCGGGGATGGAGTGGTTAGAGTTAGGTAGGCAGGATGGAACCGTTAGGGTTAGGCAGCAGGAATGGAGTGGTTAAGGTCAGGTAATGGGAATGGAGTGGTTAAGGTTAGGCAGCATGGGTGGAGTGGTTAGGGCTAGGTATAGGTAGAGGGAGGGTTCGGTGTGAGAGTAGGCAGAGGCGTAGGTATACATTACCTGGTCCCAGAGATCATGTCGTCTCCACTTCCTAGATAGTTTGCAGCTGTCCTGCAGCTAGCCAATCACCCTAAAGCTGCAAGAAAGCTATCAGAAATGTGCCTAGCGTCGCCGCCTCTCCTGCTGCCTGGCCACCTCCCAGGTGTCTCCCCAAGTGCCCCTACTCAGTAAAGTCTAACCTGTCCACCAATGCGACTCCTATCCTAGTCCAGCGTTCAGCGTCACTGCGAGCACCTGTACCATGTGGTGCAAGGAGTGAATAGTGACATCACACATGCCCCTGGATGGTCATGGGGATGCCGAATACCAGAGGAGGCCAGGATTTGTGCCGGTGGAGAGGTGAGATTTTAGCATTGAGTACAAGTATGGGAGGTGAGGACATTTTTACACTTGGGGGATACCAGTCAGGGTCCATCAAGTACGTCGGTCATTGCAATTTCAAATGCTGTTACCGTCACACACCCGATCAAGCACTTTTCACTGAGATTTTCCTGCATGTCTGATTGATCCTTTCAAACTGATTTTGGCTGGAAATCAATTGAAGGATTGATTGGGAGGCTATGTTGCGGCACTGACAGATGACGAAACCGGTAGGGCGGAGCCAGGGTCAACACGCCAAGCTGCAACACGAGGGAAGGTGATGCGGGATGCTGCAATCCACCCGATCCAGAGATGGTGATATATATGCTGATCTAATGTTTTTTTTCATGTACGGGCATTACTGTTTTTAATGTTTTATTAAAATTACATTTTAAAAAAAATATATTGAAACGTAAAGTTGATTGGGCTGCAATATTGGGTGGTATATGGGCACCTTTACACTCAGCTATCATTCCATAACTCAGATTAAATAATAAGTCTTGGAGCTCACTCACTTTGGCAACAGGATAAAAAATATGGATTATTTTACTTGAATAAATTAAGTGATAAGCATAATGTCTAGAACTCATTTGTTTAATTGGGCTCTCATTATCTAGCTTAGGGACTTGCGTGAAAAACAGGCTGCATTATTTAGTCTTATTTATGCAGAAATATTGAAAATTCAAGAGTTCTCAAAGTTTCAAGTACCACTGTGGCACTGACTTTATACACTGTGCTTTATACTGAAAAATTCACATTACTCACTGCCCTTCAGAGAAGCACAACAGTCTAAGGCAAGTTTTCTTTTTTTTTTTCTGGAATGGAAAAATGGGCTGAGCTAATGAATTTATTGGACTTTAGGCAGTATATTATGACACACTCAGAAAATATAGGGAGGTACATGCTCTGAGTGACCCGAGCAGCATGCACATGCAGTAGGTCTTTTATTATTTTCTAGCATTCTGTACATACTTGGTGCTACTCTGACAAAGCCCATCAAAGGCGAAACATGTTTGGAATGTGTGGTTATTGAGCACTTTTTGTTTCCACTCTGTACTGTTCTTGTGGACAAGTACAATACCAGTTGTCTTATCTGGCTATACAATTGTGGATGTCAGGGGACCTCAGTAGTGGAAGATTCTCTGACTACACCCCGAGTATAAGTCCATTTTGAGCCTTGAGTCCCAGACTGATTGACCCCCCTGCCCCACACACACATGCACTGCAGGTCCACTGTGTGTGCTTTTCACATGTGTTATATGTTCAGACCTATATGTTATTTCAATGTATGCTCAATAAAAGTTATATTTTTCGTACTGAGAGGGCTTTTCCAATACTGAATATGTTGACTAGGCAGCATATTACCACATCATTTACCCACCATACTTAGCACCTAATAACATGAAACGTAGTACTCTAAACAAATGGATAAGTGGACACAGGCACAGAACTCACATTTTAATGGCTGTGGCATTTTGTATTTGGTTTCAATAAGAAAATAACTACGGCATACAATTCTGGGTACACCGTTATGTTTTTTCGACCCAATCGTTTTTCGGCACAATTCCACACTCGATTTCTCTTATCTCCATTCGTTTTTCTTATCTTTTTCCATTCACCGCTATGAGAAATCGAGCGTGGAAACGATCGGGAGCAATACCGGACATGACGGATTTTATCTATCTGATCCATCTATTGCACAGGAAATCGTACCTTGTGTTCCCAGCATTTAACTTTAAAATCAATCAAACCATTTTTGACCAATGACTAATTAAACCAACCACTTGCTCATCTCCCACAGTCCAAGCATGCATGAACATTTAGGGCTCTTAATGTGTTGCATTGAGTTGCGTTAAGTTGCAATGCATCGCATTGTGTCCCATTTGCCAAAATGGGACGCAACACGGCGCAACTCACCGCAACCTATTAAGTGTATATGAGCCCTTAATGAAATTAATGAAGGAAATTTAATCCAGAATCAAGATTTCAGTTGATATGGTGCCTATTGGCTATCGGGCTAACCAGCCCAGCGGTATCACCCCCTCTGGTGGCGTCGGCGTCCCGTTCCTCCGTGTCTGCTATTCCATTCACTGTGACGGCCGGCAAGCACCAGAGGGGGTGATACCGCTGGGCTGGTTAGCCCGATAGGCGCCATATCAACTGAAATCTTGATTCTGGATTAAATTTTTACTGTTCGTGATCCAAGTGGTTGGAGCCTGATCATTGATTGATATACACATGCTAGACCCACCTGGATATGAGGTGGAGATTATCTGGTGAGCGGCTATTATCGTGGGAGTGCTGGCTGCTTTGTTGACACTGAATCACATGTGCATCACTTTTTCACTGGGTAAGTTCTTCAATTGTTTATATCACAGTAATGCACTATGTGTTGTGTGTTTACATTTTGCAGATATCAAGAAACACACAAGAGGAGTGCTGTCATTCATCAGTATATGTAATTCTTTATGGACTATTGATAGTGAACACTCTGTTTGAAACCAAATAGTGTAATTTAATTGGTTCGGGGCAGGCGCAGTTTGTTAAATAATTGCTTAATGAAATAAAGCAAATAACCCTGAGTCATAGAGGGGTAACCGGCCATGTCTACCCCAACCGTGGCAACATACCACATAAAAAATGTAAATACTGCCACAAGTAGATTGTTGAGAGGCAACACATCTTTAGGCAACTTTGAACTGGCACCCAAACCTTCCAAATGTATAAATCCTGGGCTTCCAACTGATTCACACCTGCAACAGAAAACTCCATAGGAACAACACAAAAACAACAAAACCTGGCCAGTAATGCTAAGAGAACCGGTCAGCTGCTGCATATACAACTACAGCTGATTACCTTTGCCAGCTGCTACAGTTCAGTGCAGTGCTTTCCATACTGTCCAATGCTTTTTTAGTAAATTTTTTTATGTTGTGGGGGATATCAGATCATCTCAGGAAAAATGAACCAAGCATGAGGAAAACATGTAGACTCTATGGAAATTAGGTGCTGGCTGTGTAGACACCAGGTGTCTCGATGTCCGGCTTCCGTCCATAGCCCTGCCCCCTAATAGAAGAGGTCATAGGTGCTTCTCTTGGACCAATCAGAAAAGTGCCTGTGACCTTTTGGGGCTACTGGCGGAAGCCAGATATCAGGACACTTGGTAAGTATAAATAACTTTACTTAAAATTCTAAATGCCTGCAAAATTCTAAACGTTCAGACCCCAAATCCTTGCAAAATTCTAAACGCTTGGCCCCCAAATCCCATGCACGCCTCCAGGACTTTTCAAGAGCTGCTCCAACACTATGGAACTCCTTACCTCCCCCTATTAGGGTTGCCCTCTCCTTCAACATCTTCAAAACGCACCTTTTCACTCTGACCTACCCCCCCCCCCCACTGGTGCTCTAAGCCCGTAGGTGAACTCTGGTCCACTATCTTACGTATCTCTACCTCTCCACCTAGATTGTAAGCCTTCGGCAGGGTCCTCCTCATGTCTTCTTCTTGTTCACGCACCTCCATTACCGTACACCCATCCTATGGATCTGAGTGAACTCAACTTGCCTAATCTCCATGCTCCCATCCAGTGACTGACTAAGTATTGCCGTACTCATACTGTGCTGCGTGACCTGGTTTGCATGTATTCCTGTATTGTCTTATTGCTGTATGTCACCCCTAAATATTGTCTGTAACCCCAAATGTCCAGCGCTGTGTAATATGTTGGCGCTTTATAATTACAGTAAATAAATAAATAAAAATGATTAAAACCAAATTGCTCTTCAAAGTGATTCTTCAGTTCTTCTATACACAGCAATGAGCCAATGAGTGCACATACTGCATGTCCTTCGACTGCAATTAACCCTAGTCACAATTGCACTAGTGGGTTCCCATAGATTTAAATACATTGGCAGAGCTGTTTTTGGAATCTCTGGTGATCCAAATACGCTGCCAAAATCGCCCTAGAGGGTCTCAGTTCTAGACCTGGTTTTGACAATAGCTTTGTGCTGTGTTATACCACTACTGTACAGTCCTTAGTCAAGGCTCACAGCTTCTGCCTTTGTTTGAAGTAGTTCTCATGGGTCTCATCTTCGGTGGTTTCTGAGGACCATAGAGAAGATCTCCAGGGATGAAAGCTACAGTAACTGTCTGTGTAAAAAAACCTACTCATCAAATAACCTAAATCTATATCCAGGGTCACGGAGATTTACGACTCCGCTTTAGTTCTGTAAGTGTAAAAGAAAATCAAACGATGTGACCTTAATAACCCGTCCATGTCCAGCAGCCATGTATGATTTATGGGTGTGTGTACGAGTCACCAGCCTATTCGATATATTCCATTCTCACATAACTATAATGATACAACTACAGCCAGTGCAGTTTCTGAGGCAGCAGTATGAATCAATATACGTAAATCAGCTCTGGGCTTTGTGCGCCGTGATTTGTGCATTTCCGGAAGAAGTTATAGATTGTATATACCTGCAAAATGTTTACCTCTTTTCTAGAGGTGAAGATAAAAACCTTACGTCGGTGTTACAATACAAGCAAAGGGGGCAATTGCCCCAGGACCCTAGGGTAGGGCCCCCCCAATTGTCCTCCATTCGTCCCTCTCAATTTCAAATTCAATTTTACCAGCCGTTGGCCATGGTACCCTTTCTTCTTTGTACTGTCACAGCCGACTACATCAGTGCTGTCACCCAGGCATGTGATGTCACATCAGTACGTACACGCCTGCAAGGAGGGAAGAGGCGTCCTGCTGTCACAGGGGGCAGACGCTGGACAGAATATTTTGGTGAGTGAAGTCAGATGCTGCAGACTGGAGGGGGCGATAGCCGGCATGTTTTAAATAAGCACCTAAGAACCCTTTATGTATTGTGTAACCCAGGAAAATGAAAATGGCCATCTGCACAAATAGGTTTATTACCTACTGAAAGGGTTAGAAATAATCAGGCACTATAATTGAAGAAAACATGTGAGTTTGCTAAACCTAAAAAAAACCCACAAACTGCCAGAATCATGATGAATGATTATGTCCAATTTTCACCAATCCTCACAGTTTTTATCTGACGTAAAATGAATTTCTAAAATTTAATTTTATCTGGCAAAATATCTGCAACCCCATAAGTAGTTCCGTGGTCGTGTTCTTCCCAGATACAATAACATTTCATTAACTTATTTTAGATCAGATAAAAGCAGTGTGGAGAAGTGCAAACAAGGCAGAGGGGATCTTGCAGTCATCAGGATTCTAGCAATATATTTTCTTGGGGAGGGGGGGGGGGGGGTTGGGCACAGACGGGAGGGTGGCTGCAGAAGGGGAGGGGGAACATCTTTGGCAGCAGGAGACAGGGAGGGGGTGCATCTTTGACTGCAATGGATTGCATACAACAACATTATGTACTGGACCCTCTCACCAGCATTGAGGTCTCTCCCGTAAAAAGGGTACCTACGCCACCTCCACCATTCAGCAACCAAGCAATCATTATATGCTCATAAACCTGGGATTTACGCCGAGGGACTGTCAGGTTCTCTTATTTCCAGGGAGTTACAAACTGTACTAATCACACTATTAAATAAATGGGTTGTGCTGGCATAAGGGCAAAAGTGCAACAGACTGCACCATGACCACAAGCGCTGGATTTACATATATTTTTCCTCCCCTGGACAAGCCGTCTTGTGGCTCCCCTTCAGTGCGTAGCAGCTCCCCCATTCCACGTGCAACCCCCCTTTCTATGCTGAGCCGGATCATCTTCAAAGCAGACCTAGGCAGTTGCCTAGGGCCTGGAGAAAGTCTAGAGGCCTAGTGGAAGCTAGCCACCACCAAATCTTACTAAAAAGCCAGGTGACTCTCAGCGGTGGGCAAAAACTGCTATCCTGCCTAGCGCCCTATTTTCTGCTTTCACGTGTAACATCCATGTACAGCAGCACCTCTCTTTCATATACACTTTCCTGGGGCAGGAGCTCTCTTCTTCCATGTGTTTCACCCCATTAGATCCTCCCTTTTTCATTTGAAGCCCTTACTTCCATATGCAGTACCCCTCTTCCAAGTCCAGCCTTCCCCCTTGGACAGCAGCCCCCCTAGGTCTGTGAGGCCTTTACAGAAATCAGGACCTGCATCATATACTATATTATTTCAAAAGAATAAGAAATCCGGGAGCAACTCGCCCTATCATACTTCAACAAAACGTCAACTTTTAATGCGTATCTTCCATAAAAACAATTGGTGGTAAAAAGACAAAAAGCAATACTTAACATTCAGGAGGTAGTTGAGAGCATGCAGAGGAAGGCCTTTTACCAATTGTTTTTATGGAAGATACGCATTAAAAGTTGAAGTTTTATTGAAGTATGATATCGCTCTTTTTTCTCTCCTCATCTATTTATCATATACTATGGGCTTGATTCACAAAAAAGTGCTAACTGTTAGCACGGCCGTTTTCGCACGAATTTTTGCGTTTGCGCGCGATCGTGAATTTTTGCACGCAAGTAGACGGTTTCGCACCCAAACGCGAATTTTTGCATGCAAACGATAACGATTTCGCGAGAAAATTTGCGCTTGCACGCGAAAAAGTTAAATTGCGCACGAAAATTCGCGATCGCGCGCAAACGTGAAAATTCGTGCGAAAACGACCGTGCTAACAGTTAGCACTCTTTTGTGAATCAAACCCTATATGTTATAGAATGCCAACATTTGAACTATAGTCAGGGCCGGATTTAGGCCATGGCCTTGGGCACTACAGGAGGTAGGGCACCAAAGCAGCAGAACAAAACTGGTGCAGCGTTTGCAAGCTTGCAAATGCTACAATGCAGGGAGATTAGGCGAGCAACTGGCCGTGGTACTCAGCTGCTAGCCGCCTGTGCAGCAGCCACCCTGCTCTCTGTGCACGTTTGCATTGTGGCTGGTGGCTATGGACTTGGGCAGCATTGGAGATGGAAAGGAAGCGCAAGCTTCTGCACTGGAGATGAGCTGATGGCTGCTGCGGTGTGAAGGTGAGCTGCTTACCTATACTGAAAGTGGGGTGGGAAAAGGAGGGATTAAGGGATTCATCTATCATCTGGCTACCTATAATGGTGGGAAAGGGGGAGGGGTAATTTGGCTACCTGTGGGGGTGGGGGGGCAGTCATGAGGCTACCTATACTAAAGGGAAGGGGGGAGGGAACATCCGCTACCTATACTGGATTGAAGGGAGGAGGGGTAATCTCGCTACCGATACTGAAGGGGGGCAGCTGGTGACAGTGGCCTTGGGTGGTAAAGAGTACAATTCTGGCCCTGACTATAGTGGTCCTTCAAAGCAACATTCTGACAACAACAGCTCTACCAGCTAATATTCAGAAAAGAGACCCACTCATGAGTAATAGCACACGTCTCTTCTGCACCAGATACTGACAGGAAGGAGGGGAGGTTAATGAATCAAGCTTTCATGGTGTTAGTAAGTCTATTGCATATTGCTCCTGTTTCACACTGAATGCTGTGCAGTAGGTTTGATAAATGTCCACTAGTTTTCACATTTACTGTTATAGCTTGCAGGAAGCACATTAGCTCCGCTTGGCTTGCTAATAGACAGCTGTGTGTTAGGGAAAGCTAGCTGACAGGACACCGATTATAACAGAGTCATCTCTGTGACAGATGTTAACCTGCTTTTCAGACGTGAGCAATATGGTCCCCGCCTCCTCCTCTGAATGTGTTTTATCTGGCCATGTGACGTGCAGAATGTGTCAGACTCTCATCCTCAACCTGAAGGAAGGATTGTACTGGATTACAATCTAAGCACCAGCAGGATGAGGTCAGCCATCTCTATGGCAGGTCATCTGAGCAATTAACCCAGTTGACACAGACACAAGATAAGATGCCACTATACAGGGCCGGGCCGAGGCATAGGCTGGAGAGGCTCCAGCCTCAGGGGGCAGTGTAGGAGGGGGCGCAGAATTCATTCAGCTGTCATTCCTAATTGTGTATGAAGCAGAAAGAAATAAGAAAAGGGGATACATAGCAGTGACTGCAAGCCAGATAACTAGATATTAAGGTGTTGGGGAGGTTGTGGGCCCTGTGGCACCTCTTAGTCTAATAGCAATCAGTGTGTGACGGCTGGGGTGGGAGGGATGGAGGAGGGGCCTCTTAGTGTAATAGCAATCAGTGTGTGACGGCTGGGGTGGGAGGGATGGAGGAGGGGCCTCTTAGTGTAATAGCAATCAGTGTGTGACAGCTGGAGTGGGAGGGATGGGGGAGGGGCCTCTTAGTGTAATAGCAATCAGTGTGTGACGGCTGGGGTGGGAGGGATGGAGGGGCGCACTTTGGTGTCTCAGCCTTGGGTGCTGGAGGACCTTGTCCCGGCTCTGCCACTATATGTGTGACGTGCGCACCACTCATAGCTACGTCCGTGAGAACACACTCTCTGGCTCGACCACAAAATAGGTGAAATGTGCAGAGTACCAGTAGCCGGGTACCACAGGAAATCCAATAGAATGTATTGTAGAACTCTGCACCACTTCAGTAATTAATCCTAATTTATTGTAGCATAAAAATACAACCATTCAGCAAGAACCATGGGACAAAACAGTCCACAGTCCATTAATTGGCTTTCCTCTAAATTGGCCCTAGACTACGTTACATACACTATAAGATACATAGATGTATGACTATGGTAAGGATTAGATTGTGAGCCCCTCTGAGGGACAGTTAAGTGACAAGACAATATACTTTATACAGCACTGCGGAAGATGTTGATGCTATTTAAATACTAGATAAATAATAAAAATCTAGTATGTGGTTGAAATGTCGTGTGACTAAATGGTGGGAAGAGCATATGATGATTCCAGTAGTCCTGAGGTCTTTGGAAATCTTACTGGGGTTCAGGGGAGCCCTCTCTGGAAATATCGGTGATAGGTTTGTTTGTTTATATTATATTCAAGTTCATCAATTTTTTTTTTTTAAAGACAAACTTTATTTACAATGAAAAACAATTAGAATGAAACACATGCTATAATACTATACTACTAACATGGAGAATCAATTTTAAGATCTGCCTGCTGACATTCAAGGCTCTACACCACATGGGACCCAAATACATAGCGGATCTATTGGAACTTTATGCCCCTCCACGCACCCTCCGCTCTGCCAACAAGATGAAGCTGGTTATTCCCAGGACACACGTAACATTTGGTGCTCGGGCCTTTTCCTATGCAGCCCCTACTCTATGGAACTCCCTTCCACAATCAGTACGAGAGGCTCCCTCTCTGGACAGCTTTAAAAAAAGGCTAAAAACTCACCTCTTTTCCCGAGCCTTTGAGACTGCATAATGCAGGGTCCCAGCGCTTCGAGTCCCCAGGGAGAAAAGCGCTATATAAATATTATTGTTGTTGTTATTGTTACTATACATACTATAATAAAACAACTTACTGTAATAATGCTTAAAGAGAACCCGAGGTGGGTTTGAAGAATGTTATCTGCATACTGAGGCTGGATCTGCCTATACAGCCCAGCCTCTGTTGCTATCCCAAACCCCACTAAGGTCCCCCTGCACTCTGCAATCCCTCATAAATCACAGCCGTGCTGTGAGGCTGTGTTTACATCTGTAGTGTCAGTCTCAGCTGCTCCCCCGCCTCCTGCATAGCTCCGGCCCCTGCCCCCGTCCCTTCCCTCCAATCAGCAGGGAGGGAAGGGATGCAGGCGGGGACTGGAGTTCTGCAGGAGGCGGGGAGAGCAGCAGACTGACACTATAGAGATGAACACAGCCAGCTCTGACAAGCTGCTTGTCAGCAGCGTGGCTGGGATTTATGAGGGATTGCAGAGTGCAGGGGGACCTTAGGGGGGTTTGGGATAGCAACAGAGGCTGGGCTGTATAGGCAGATCCAGCCTCTGCATGCAGATAATATTCTTCAAACCCACCTCGGGTTCTCTTTGAGGTCCCCATACATCAGGCTACTTTGGCGGTCGATCGACCAACCAATTCGATTATTATTGTCAAATTGGTTTAAAATTGGTGCAGCTAAGTGCAGGCCCGATCGACGATACGACAATGGTCGCATTAGTTGATCGCACCTGGAGCAATATATCAGTAGTTATGTATTTGGGAGAGCACAAAAGTAGAAAAAATCTGTGTAGGTGCACCACAAGCACCGAAGCAAGGACTAGTAAATAATCAGGGATATACTGAAAACACAGGAAACCAAAAATTTGCAAAAATACTTTTTCTTTTTAATTTTCCAAAAAGTGCAGAAATTTGTATACAAGAGCTTTAATCACGTAGTAAAGTACATATAATTGGTTGACAAAGGCAACAACATCGATTTGTTTTGGGTCGATGACCCTTCTTCAGGCCTTTATACATACAGTGAACATCTGCACTATTGAATTACACAGGAGAGTCTCATCTGCCAAATATAAAGCCAGGGTTGATCACCACAAGAAGTTTCAAGCAAAGAGCCGCATGGGAGCAGGACATCCCCCCGTGTGTGCATTTATACATTACCTGTCCCGTGTCAGCCTCTGCGCATTGTCCGTAACCTCCGGGCAGCCTCCGTACACACCACTGGTGCATATCGTCTAATGTTGGCGCATAGCGTCTGACATCCGATGCTATGACACAGCGGTGTGTACAGAGAGCCACCCAGAGATTACGGACACCATGTTGAAGGTTGACACAGGACAGGTAATGTATAAATGCACACATGGGGGGGCACATTTATACATTAGGGGGACGCAAATGCAGTGGACACAGCCGATTCCCTTCAGATTTCATGCTGAAATCAGACGGGAATCAGCCTTCAGTATATGGGCAGCTTCGACGAATCAGATTCGATTAGAAATAAATTTGTCTCCTTGTCGAATTTGCCCATAATCTCCTGATGTATGGGTACCTTTACACTCCCCAGCCATCAGTGGTCACCTGTGTCTGATACATATTCAGTATCTGTTTACCCATTATTAAGTCAGTAAACAATGCTGTGATAAACAGCAGGAAAGGAGAGAAGAGCAAGGCTCAGGCCACTTCCAGTTCCAGTTTAGCTGACTTGTGCTGAGTTATATTAAAGGGGAACTTCAGCCTAAACAAACATACTGTCATTAAGTTACATTAGTTATGTTAATTAAAATATATAGGTAATATAATTTCTTACCCACCCTGTTTTAAAAGAACAGGCAAATGTATGTGATTTAATGGGGGCAGCCATCTTTGTCATGGGGGCGGCAATCTTTTTGGTTGAAAGGAGGTGACAGGGAGCATGAGGCACAGTTCCAACTGCCCTGTGTCCTGATCACCCCTCCCAGCTGCACACGCTAGGCTTCAAATGTCAAATTAAAAAAAATAATAATAAAATGCACCAAAACAGCAGAATAACAACAACAACATTAGAAATCTCATCATGCTTTGCACAGCATCAGGGGAAAAATGCCCGGACAGGTTTCTTCTGTGCAGCTAAAAATGAGGCTTAGGTAAGAATAACAAAGTTCTGATGCTGTGAAACTGTTAAAGAAGCAACAAACCTTTTCAGTGCTGCTGAGAAGATTTTTAGTCTGGAGGTTCACTTTAAGATCATGGTATGGTTATTCTGAGTTGCAAAAATGTTTTAGATCTGAATTTTTACTTTGTTCAAATACACTTTATTAACCCTATACTTAAAGTGGGATAAAGCATAACTCTGACATAAAATTCAATAAAAATGCATTTTCCTACTTTTTATTACCCATACAGTTATCATATTTGCTTTTGTGCACAAGTAATATTGTCTGTCTACAAATAACAAATTCCCAAAGTACAGTTTATCTGCTTTGAAAGCTGCCTTTGCATTTTTATTGCATAGCTGCTGTATTCATATACTACAATCTATCTACTGATCTCTTCTCAGCTCTTTCTGCTTCTCAGCTCAGTACAGCTCAGTTTCTGTAGTTTGCTAATATTTACCAAAAGTATCTGACAAAGGAATGAAAACAAAAAATAATGTTATCACCTCTTTGGATGCGGTCAGAAGATTTCCACTGAAGAACCAAGTGTTGTGTTTAACTGTTTGAATGCTGTTCTGCTACAATTTGTTTTGTGGTAGTAGATTTTATGCTGTAAATAATCTTTTAGAACAAAGAGGAAAGGCTAAGTTTCATACCACTTTAAGGTGCCGACACATTACTTGATTTTCTTGGCATATTCAATAATTATGATTTAGTAAGCCCTTTCTCTTTGAGGATATAGTAGTGGATTCATATAGTTGGATTCACTACAGTGGTCCCACATTATCATTACCACTGCTGCGCTAAAGAAGATCTAATTCAGCAACTGAACAATAGTCTTGTTGGGCCCTCAGATCTAGGGGCCCATGTCAGAGCAGAATCCTCCACCAGGCAGCCTAGGTGGACCTAAGTGGACCTTTCTCCACTTCAGCTTACCAAAAAGACCGCTAGGGCCCCAAATCTACTACCTTGCCTAGGACCCCATGACATCTTAATCCATCTTTAGCCCATGTGCAGTTGTGACCATCGATTCACCTATTTGTACACCATTGTGCTGTATAAAGAAATGCCGCAGCTATAATTATAACTTCCAGGATAAGATCTTCCAGCACTATAACCAACCTTGGAGGCAGTTGGTGATGATGTGCTTCATCATCAGGAAACACCATTGTTTGCAAAAACTAATATAGTTGAACATCAATAGCACAAAGGTCCTCAGAAGAGGCATTCCCCGCTTTCTAAGTCTTTGCTCACATATATGTTATTGCTTAGCTATATCATTGTGTACATTACTGTAATTATATCCCTTTGCCTGAGGTTTGCTATTTCTCACAAGATCTCCCTCTCTCCCTTCATCGGTAAATAGCTGGTCCACTTTTGCTTCAAAATTGTGCCTGCAACCATCCAGGGTCAGATTTGTTATCCTCAGTTAAAGGGGCACTATGGCGAAAAATTGTAAAATGTAAAATATGTGCAAACATAAACAAATAAGAAGAAAGTTTTTTCCACAGTAAAATGAGCCATAAATTACTTTTCTCCTATGTTGCTGTCACTTACAGCAGGTACTAGAAATCTGACAGAAGTGACAGGTTTTGGACTAGTCCATCTCTTCATAGGGGATTCTCAGCAAGGCTTTAGTTCTTTATAAAGATATTCCCTAAAAAGGATTTAAACAAAAATGCTGGCCAGCTTCCCTGCTCCTTACACAGTTGTTTGGCAGTTAGACAGAGTAACTGCCATTCACTAAGTGCTTTATCCCTGAGAATCCCCTATAAAGAGATGGACTAGTCCAAAACCTGTCACCTCTGTCAGATTTCTACAACCTACTGTAAGTGACAACAACATAGGAGAAAAGTAATTTATGGCTCATTTTACTCTGGAAAAAATGTACTTCTTATTTGTATATGTTTGCACATATTTTACATTTTACAGTTTTTCGCTGTAGTGCCCCTTTAACAGTTGCATTAAATGGGGTTCGTTTATCATGAGTATCTACACTTGGGTAGATTTGCGATTTTCAAATCGATAAACTATAGTGGAAAATACTTTTCATGATTTCTATGATAAAGTAGCAACCCGAGTGATTTAAAAATCAATAGCGATTCGCGATTTTGCGATTCAGCTGTATAGTGGAAAAAGGCCCTCAAGGACATCCGAGGTGAAAATCACCGATGAGAAAAACAAGTATCGGTCCTCCTTCTCCTAAAAATGACTTTTTTTTTTCTAGAAATCCCACAGTTTTATTTTATATTTCAATCTAGTTTTTAGGTTTTTACGGTTTCATTGTCTCTGCTCAATAACACCTTCATTGAAGTATATCAGAGCTCAAATCTTTGAATTATTGACCCTTTTTATCTCTTTCCTGCTCTCACAACCGATTTACTGACAGGGAAGTGTTTTATGGTTGTAATTACTTATGAGCGAGGGTTATGCTATAGTCTGACCCAGTTCGACCTGGTCCCGACCCGGACAGATCCTGTCACTTAAATACCTGGGGCTCGATTCACAAAGCGGTGCTAACCCAGTTAGCATGCCTAAAAAACTTTAGGCATGATAACCATTGCACCATGCTGGTGAAAAGCCAGTTTAGGCATGATAAGTTTAGGTGTGATAAGTTTAGATAAGTTTAGATCGCTTGCAAAGTCCAGCACGCAAAGCAGCGCCATTAAACTTTATACGAAGTGCATCAGACTTTGCTAGCGTAAAACTTTTGATCAGCTGTGCACTGCGGTGCTAACGTAGTTGGCGCTTAAACTTATCATGCCTAAACTTATCACACCTAAACTTATCATGCCTAAACTTATCACACCTAAACTTATCACACCTAAACTTATCATGCCTAAACTGAGTTTAGGCATGATAAAGGGCTTTTCACCAGCGTGCTAACTGTTAGCACCGCTTTGTGAATCAGGCCCCAGATGTTTAACACTTTCAGGCAGAGAAAGAAAAAAAGGAACACAGCCTAGTTATTTGTGTGCTAGGCACTGTACATACACATGTCTATCTCATCATGTCATATGTCACCTCGATTGTCCTTTAAAGCAAATATATTATTTATGTTTGTATATTTGCCTTATTTACCTGATGCTTCAAGCATACTGGGTGATGTCTGAATTGTTTCTCGGCGATGGCAGAGTTAATGTAATTGCAGGAGATATTCAGATGATCTTGTGATTTGTTCTCGAGATTCTGCTTGGCACAGATCCTGTGGCAATTCACGTCATTTTCCTCCGAAGGGCTACAAATATGAAAAGTTGGCAGATTGTAATTTATACCTCTCGGACAATTTCACATAACTGGGAATGTTTCCAGCATCATTTTCTTTAAAACTTGCCAGGGACACATAACATTGTCTGATTCGCACAAGAAATGCATAATATTCCTTCTTAACTACTCAGGCCACTATTACAATGTTGTCAGTTTCCCTGTATTAGGATTTTAGTGTCCTATTTCCTCATCAACTGCTGTTTTGTCCATTTTGTTATGATTAGTAAAGACACTTGTTCTGATTCATCCCTTGTGGCCATTCTGATGACATCAGAAGTGCGCAGGCAATATCTGTCCCCTCTCACTGAAGTGAAGCAGTTATGCAGCTGTGACTCCTTGGTGTCTGCCTAGGAACCATAGCAGGGACAAGGTCCGCCAGCACCCAAGGCTGAGACACCAAAGTGCGCCCCTCCATCCCTCCCACCCCAGCCGTCACACACTGATTGCTATTAGACTAAGAGGAGCCCCCAACTCCCCAACACCTTCATCTCTAGTTATCTGGCTTGCAGTCGCTGCCATGTATCCACTTTTCTTATTTCTCTCTGCTTCAAATACAATAGGGGAATGATAGCTGAGTGAATTGTGCGCCCCCTCCTACACTGCGCTCTGAGACTGGAGCCTCTCTTGCCTCTACCTCAGCCCGGCCCTGTGCGCCCCCCCCTTACTCTGTGCCCTGAGGCTAGAGCCTCTCTCGCCTCTGCCTTGGCCCGGCCCTGCTAGGAACATACAGTATTATAATGCACCTCTATACCACAATGAAGTCAGGAACACAGATATTACCTAATGTAAAACCTTCCTTTAAAGTGAACCCAAGGTAAAATAAATGGATGAGATAAATAATTATATTTATCCTCCTTCTCCTAAAAAGGACTATTTATAAGTATCCCAGGGTTTTATTTTATATTTTAACATTTACAAAGTAGGTTGAATGTTTTACTGTCTCTAATCAGTGGCAGCCTATTAAATGTCCCAGATTTAGAAAAAGGTCAATAGTTCATTTATCTTATCTCTCTCTGTCCTCAGAAGTTGTATTCTGCCAGAAAAACTTTTATGGCTGTAATTTGCTTATCAGTTTACTATATTCCCGACAAGCTACCGACAAAACAGACGCTGTAACTTCCATGCCTAGAAATGATCTCTTTCAGACAGCAGCATAAAACAAGTTAAACAGCCTGGTTATTAGGGATGCTCTGATGAGTAAATTCAAGTGCCCAAGCACTCAAATTTGTGATTTAAATGAGCATTAATTACTGTAGGTGTGCGGCGGGGACATAAGGGGTTATTTACACATAAATCTGCATTCTCCCTGCTCTCCAAATAGCTTGCACGCATCCTATTGGATGCTTTGCAAGCCTCGCCAACCCACACTTCCTCCTTCCGGCTTGAAGGAGGAAGTGTGGGTTGGCGAGGCTTGCAACGCCAATTGGCGCTGCTAGGAGACTGTTAGACGGCGAAAGTGAAAGCTACACATAAAAAGCTACACATAAAAATTATTATTTTAAATAATTTTACTCAGTTCAGGTTCCCTTTAAGTCCAAACTGAAAACCCACCTCTTTAGTCTGGCATTTAGGAACACCACTATTTCCTCTTTAACACAGTCAAGCCTGAAACCTTGTCTTGATCTGAGACATAAGTATGCGCTTTGAGTTCTATGGAAGAAAAGCGCTTTACAAATGTTATTGTATTGGATCTTTTTGGTTGCGAGCCCTGTCTTCTCTGTTCTTCTATTTGTCCATTGCTGGTTCCTTTTGCTGGCTGGGAGACATTCATACCACCAGTGACAGGACGTTGTGAGGAATGCTCAGTAGAACAGAGCAAGTTAGACATTATTAACTAAACTAGGAGGAGAGGAGAGCACATAGGTAATAATGTCTTATTCCTTTGTGGTCCACTCTGTATGGTAGGGGTGGTGAAAGCAACAGAGGGAGGTCCACTCCTAAATAAAACACATACACACATACTCCTGATTAGTTATATTTGGTTAGTTATACTTGGTGAGGGCCACAAGGGTAGAGCACTGAGAAGAACATGATTTTGACGTTGAGAAGGTAGTAGGTGAACAGAGGCGCCAAAAGGATAAAATAGGCTAAAAATGTTAAAAGGTTTGGAGGGGAGGCCACCTGTGTCCACCCCAAGGTGGAGGGGTGTTAATACCCTTTTTTCCTGATCTACAAAGGGCGACATCTTAGTCCTGAGTGGGGACAGGCTTAATCTCCCCACCTGCATCTACAGTGGTTGCCTGTGCGGTAACCCTGGTTTGTGAGTATAAATTGCTTATTATCCACTTTTCCTCCCAATTCCAATACTTATTTCACTATATTGGACTCCCGGGTTTCCCTGTTTTACATTGACATTGAGAAGGTCAATAAAGTAGATCTGTGAAAAACCATGCCCATAAGCCCATGGGTCTCTCTCCTGTTCCATCAATTTTCGGTCATCCTGAAGGACAAGTGTTTTGTACAGTTTGGAAAATTAGAAAACAAAGCACCAGGGTGACCAAAACCAATAGGAACGTATAGAGGGCCAAAAGAGATCGAAAAGCCCTCCTACTAAAAAAATTGATGTGATTTGCCTTCTGTTTTAAGAATGCAAATCACATCAAAAATAAGAAAAAACACTTTAGTAATATTCAGGGTTTGGGGGAGGAAAGGGTGGGGTCAGGATCGACTATTAGAAATGACAAAAATTTGCATAATACTTCACTAGCTTAACCACTTGAGGACCACGGTGTTAAACCCCCCCAGTGACCAGGCCATTTTTTACTAATTGGGCCACTGCAGCTTTAAGTTCTCGCTGCACAACCCAGTACACAAGTGTCCCCTCCCCCTCTTTTCTCCCCACCAACAGAGCTCTGTGTTGGTGGGGTCTGATTGCTCTCCAGTTGTTGTTTTTTTTATATAAATATTTGATTATTTATTGAATAAATTTACCTGTTTATTTGATATTCCCTCCTCCAGCCAATCAGCATGATCAGATGTCATGATAGCTGTCAGCCTATGACAGCCGATAGCATCCCTGCCTACAGAGGGGACAGCCGTGTCACACGACTTTCCCCAGTATAGTGCTGCCTTAGATTGCAGCGCTGTACAGGGTTATTTGACGGCGGTTTCGCCGTCTAACAGTCTCCCAGCGGCGATCGTCTTCCAAGCGGAGATGTGCGCGCATCGGCGCATGTGATCTACTGCTAGCCCCATTCCCAGCCAATCCCGCCAATCGCCGTGGAGTGGTTCTGGGGCTGCCGCCGTGTTCACGCCAATTGGCGTGGAGCGGTCGGCAAGTAGTTAAGGACTGCTTATGCTTTTTATGTGTAGCTTTCACTTTAAGCAAGGGCAGCACTGCTATAGGGTCAAACTGAGCAATTGCCCAGGGCCATAGAGCAGGAAAAAAGGGGACCCCAGGTTTTCCTTCCCCAATTGAATAGTGTTCCAATGGGGCCTCTGCAGAGTACTCCCAGTGGAGCAAACTCACCTGTCTGGCAGGTGAGGTTTGCTCCGCTACTAGTACTCTGTACTATTCACTTAGGGGGAGACTTGGGGGCCCGTCAGTTGCCCCTGGGGCTTTGGGCAATTGGCCAGTTTGCCTTTGTGGAAGTGCTGTCCCTGCTGGGTGAGATGCTCAGGTGCAGGACCGGATTTACATCACGGGAGCCTATAGGCACAGATGTCCAGACATCCTAGACTTCATCTTCCATAAACCTACAAACACCGGAACCGCACACCAAGTGTACTGGCTGGCCTAGCTGTCACTTCTCCCTTAGTTCCCTTGCCCGACATAGGTAGCTACAGGTGCCCCTTAGTATTAGGTAGACAGAGCTATCCTCAGTATTAAGTAGCTAGAGGTGCCCCCAGGTATTAGGTAACTAGAGTTGCCCCAACTGAAGAGAGATCTGGTCAGTGGAATGCTGAGACTCGGGTAAGTAACCTCTCATTTACACTCCGCTCAGGACTCTGCATAGGTAAGGCAGGTGGGAGGCACTGGGGGGGGGAGTGAGCCATCTTTCCGTCATCAGGCGCCGGTAGGCACGCGCCTACAGTGCCTTGTGGGAAATCCGGACCCTGCTCAAGTGTGAAAAGGTGGAGGTATGATTCTGTCAGTGAGGGGTCCATAAAAGAGACAATACTACTGAAATCCAATTCACTTTTTCTCTTGAGTTTTCTCCTAAGAGATCATTTTTTATTTTTAGCACAGTGGCTTAGTGGTTAGCACTCTCACCTTGGAGCGCTGGGTCCCCGGTTGGAATTCCAGCCAGGGCACTATCTGCATGGAGTTTGTATGTTCTCCCCGTGCTTGTGTCGGTATCCTCCGGGCACTCCTGTTTCCTCCCACATCCCAAAAACACACAGATACGTTAATTGTCTTCCCCCTAAATTGGCCCTAGGCTATGATACATACACTACATCATATAAGCATATGACTATGGTAGGGATTAGATTGTGAGCTCCTCTGAGGGACAATTAAGTGACAAGACAGCTGTACAGAGCTGCGGAAGATGTCAGCGCTATAAAAATACTAAAAATAATAATAGCACTTTGCAATGGAAAAAGTACCAAAAAGTAGGTGAAATTAGGTACTATAAAAATTACTTTGAATATTTGTTTGCTTGCTGCTGGTTTAAAGGGCATTTTATTGACAAGTTTGAAAATATCACCTAGGAGAACAAGTGAATTGCATATTGGGCCCCAGTCTTTTACAGCAAAGCTATATAACCTTTGTCTATAGTATTTATTTTATTGTTTTGCCATGACATCTGATTTGATATGTCAGCACTTCTGCTACTAGTTTGATTTGTGCTTACAGTATATATCAAGCCAGGGCTTTCATAAAACAAGAAACAGGAGTGTGTGCTTTCTCAATCAATATCCACATTGTCTCCCCACTCCACACAGTTCCCATAGTGTTCTATCTGCGGAAAAATGGTAAATTCATTATTTAACCACATGAAGAGGTATTAGAGAATGGAGTCCGTGGGAAAATACAAAAAAGCTGTATTGAATCAATATAATAAAAGGCCTAATGGATTTAAAGGATACAAAGGATTCTGCTGCTCAATATTGACTTACCTTTTCAGAGAACTGTATTCTGACGAAAACTAGATTAACTGACAATAGTTCAAATGAAGGCTTAGACCATTTTCCTCTCTGGCTTACTAAAGGGCTCTCCAGCATTAAATGCCAGCGCAAGGTCAACTCAACTGCTCAGAAAAGGTTAACACCACCCTGTGGCCACAACCAGTCCTTTAACACCTAGGCTCTTATCACTCCCCAGGGGGTACTTAAAGGGACTCAGAGAGTTTTTTACTTACCTCCAGCCTCATAAGCACAGATACGTCTCTTGCTATCCTCCTGCTCTCTCCCGTTCAGCTCAGGGTGAGCCCCAGTAACGGGCTCAGTCGAAGCCAGTCAGGCTCTTCTGCGCATGCGCCGACCTACTGTGCACGTGCAGAAGACCCGGAGTGCCATCACTGAGCCTGTTACCGGGGCTCACCGCGGCTGAACGGGAGAGAGGAGGACGGCGAGGGACACAGTCGTGCTTATGGGGCTGGAGGAAGCCCCAGGTAAGTAAAAAAAATAGCTTAAGACTTGTCTCTTTAAAGTGAATGGGAACCTATATTTAAATAAAAAAAAGTCAGATACTCACCTAAGGAGAGGGAGGCTCTGGGTCCCATAGAGCTTTCCTTCTCCTCTCCCGGTCCCCGCTGTTGCCCCGCTGTTGCGCTGGCTCCCCCGTAGCGGTATTCAACCGTTTCGGTCAAATACCGGTGTTTCCCGGCCGAAGGGAGGCTTCGGCAATGCTTCGGGAGCCTGAGTGCTCCCGAAGACGGGCCTCTGTACACTGCGCACGCCCGAGCGCCCACTATGACGCACTCGCACATGCGCAGTATGGAGCCGCCTGTCTTCTGGAGGATTCGGCTCCCGAAGACTTCTGAAGTCCCCTCTGCGGGGGATGTGAACGGTGGAGCCAGCGCAGCACCGGGGGCACCGGGAGAGCAGAGAGAAGGCTCATTAGGACCGAGCCTTCCCTTTCCTTAGGTGAGTATCTGACTTTTTTTTATTTAAATATGGGTTCCCATTAGCTTTAAGTGGGGCCCAGTAACTGAACTTTTCATAGGTAATCCATTATAGTAAGTTATCATATATAAAAAAAAAAACCTGAAAATGTATGTATAGTTATTCAAAGCATCAAAAAGTGTTTAAAAAACATTTATAAGCGGTATGGATTATGCTTAACAAATATGTATCTGTCAAGGGGTACTTGAGATGCTGTTACCCAAATCTTTACATGCCTTGTATCTCCTGGAGGCATAAGTGCATCTTTATTCATAGTGTAAGGAGATTCATGTGAATAGTGCCATGCTATGGTGTTTTTATTTTTATATATTTTTGTGTCAGCAATAACAAGGTTCTGATTATTTGGTGATCTGCAGTATCACCAATAATGCAGATACTATATCTGATTATATGGTGATCTGCAGAATCACCAATATTACAGATATAGCAACACAGAGAATATCGAGACCTTAGTCACACTTTATTGTAATGAGTGTAGTGATTGGTGCAAACGGTAAATACTGACAGATTTGACTATACCTCACCAGAGGAGCTGGTGGGCACTGTCAGTACAGCGAACACCTCACCAGTGACAAGGGCTCACTGGTGAGTAGAGAGGTCAGACTAATCGAGTCAGTAACAGACAGGCAGATACAGTACAAAATCGGAAGGCAGAGAATTAACGGTTAACAGGCAGGAGTCGGCAGCAATATCAGATGGGCTAAAGTACAGAATCACTGAGCAGAGAGAGGAAACGATAATCAGGGACAGTTGGCAATAAGATCAGATGGGCAAAGGTACAGAATCACTTGAGAGTAAAAATAGTCAGAAACGAGTCAGAGTCATAAATAGATAATAAACAGTATAATGCATAAATCCTATCACTGTGTGAAATCCCAGGTTTCCTCCCGGATCAACGCACACCGGATCTATCTAAGGTCTGAGGGCTAACACGATGTATTCGCAACAACAGACAGCGAGCTACTGGCAGCTCGCTGTCCTTATGCTGGCAGGGGACTCCCAGGTACGCCCCCGCCAGCCCGGCCAATCAGGGGCGAGGAGCGCTCCCTGTGACATCAGCCGACCCGCGTCTCCGAGACGTGTCAAGGTCACACCGCTGGCCGCGCGCGTGCATAGCTCTGATGCTGTGCGCGGGCGAGAGCCCCGTGTGCGGCGTGTGAGACTGAGTGGCGGGGATGGCGGCGGCGGCCACACTGCTCTCCGTGACCACCGTATCCCCGCCGCTCGTTACATCTGGTTTGAGATAAGTGCACTGCTTTTGACCGCAGTCGCCAGAACTCATTGTACTGTAAATTCATGCAATGCTTTGATCTCTCTCTCTAGCAGAAAATATAGAAACTGAAAGCAGAAGTACTCTGTTATTGTCTCACACTGCCCCCCGGTGACAAGTGACCATAAATACACATGACAGCTTTACTAACTAGAAGTGAGAAAATAAAGAAATTAAAAAAAAGTGTAAAATAAATTGGCCTGGAACACTTTCAAGCCTCTCAATAAATTGGTTGCTAAAGAGTTAAAGAGATTCATTACTAGGAATGGTCAATGAGATGCAATTAATTCTGTGTTGGTGTAGAACCATGACCTTTTTTTCATGATAATGTATGCAGCTCGAAACTGAACAAATCAAATCAAGCCAAAGTAGGATTTGATTGGACCATTTTCAAAAACAATTTGCATAATTATCCATCCATTCTGAATTATTTGCATCTCATTGGCCCTCCCTATTCACTGCGTGGGAAAACTTGAGAACCATGACACGGGCCCTTTTCATATCATAATATAGAATTGTATGTAGAGGTCGGAGCTTTATGACTGGTTGACATTAATGAGCTGTGCTGTTGTAATGAAAGACCCGGCCATTACTATGGATTTGTTCCTCGTGCTATCAGATCGACCTGAATAATGAGATGGATTTTCAAATAAGTCAGGATTAGGCAAACGCTATTATTGTAGTTGCATGCAGAAGGTACCTGGCTTTAATGTGATTGATTGTAGGCCATATTTATTGAGTTAGATGTATAATAACATAAACCTATCGACTGGGTGAGATTATCTTGTATCCTGTGTGAAATGAGAAGCCAAATATTGCCTCTGCTTAGAGATCTGCATAGAATAATAGGTCTGGGAGTTGAGATAGGGCAGTGGTGAGTTACTGCATAATCAATTGCACCTTAATACTCGCATAATGGATCTGGACTTCATATTATTTCTACCATTATATTCTGATTGCATGTATGGCAGGGTCAATAAACCTCTCTAGGCAGATTCATACAAGCTGGTAGAATTGTGTACAATTTAGAGCCATTGTTTGAGCACAGCCCGAAGAGTTCGATCAATAATTTATTTTTACTGATGATCTTTTAAAAACGTTGTTTTTGGCTGTAAGGCTAAGTCTTTGGTTATAATTCTTTATAAACAGAGATGAACTTTGTGTTTTCACTCTTTCACTCTTACTAAAGTTTAAAGGCCCGTACCAACCACGCGATTTTTACGATGATTTTTCCGACACCTGGAGATTTCTTGAGCTGCAAGCGGTCATTTCCAAGATCTTGCAACATGGGTACAGTTACGGGATTACACGAATAATGTTTGGGGATGCACGCCGATAATGGCAAAGTGCCACAATTGTTTGAACTTTAGTTCACGCCCATCATGTGCCGTTGCGTGGCATTGTGTGTATCCACCAGTAGGATGATGGATCGGGGATCACCCCTCATTGAAGTTCAGTAATGCAAGAGAAGAGATACCAGATAGGTGGGTGTGGGGGGCTAGGGAATTTTGCTGGGGTGGGAGCTTGAATTCAGTAGGAGGATTTTTTGGGGGGGAAAAAGGTGTTCCTGTGCTTGGAGGTTTTTGGTGGGAATGTAGTGGGAGCCCAATGGGAGAAGGTTGAAGTAATGACTGTTGGGGTGGGAGTTATGCGTCATCCTGTTGATGTGTGGAGGAGGTGCAGTGGTGGCCCCATAATATGTGAGACCAACATAACACCCCCTATTCCACTTTCCAGAACAAACTTGGGCTGCCTAACCATGCCTCTCACCATAGCAGGTGTGGCCAACATAATTGCCCTTCCCACCCACACTCTATAAACACTCCCTCCCCAGCAAGTGCAGGCAGTGTACAACCTCTACCTTCCTCCTCTGAATTTGCAGAGCAGCACAGAAGAGTTTTTCCTGATCGGAAGCCAGAGCAGAGGTATGCTGTACAGAACAACAGTGAACAGCAGAATGGGTCAACCCAGTGCTGGAGCAGGTAAAGCTCTGCTGTCCTACTCTACAAATTACAGGAGGAAGTGTGGAAGATGAGCAAGTAGCCAGAGGAGCCCCCAGTATTATTAGTCAGAGTTGCCCCAGAATTAGGTAGCTGGAATACCCTCCAGTATTAGGTAGCTAAAGGTGCCACCAGTAGCTAGAGGTGTGACCAGTATTAGGTAGCCATTGGTGCCATCGGTATTAGTTAGCCAGAGGTGCCCCCAGCTTTAGGTAGCTGGATATACCCTGCAGAATTAGTTAGCCCCAGAATTAGGTTGCCAGAAGTGCCTCCTCCCTGCCTTATTTTAGATAGCTAGAGCTGCCCCTATCAATAGGTAGCAGGAAGTACTTCCCAGTATTAGGTAAATAGGTAGCCAGACATAGCCCCAAAGCATTGGGAGCCAGAGCCCCAATTTGGGAGCCAGAATCCCCCCCCCCCACACACACACACTATTAGGTAGCTTGGGGTGCTTCCCATGGAGAATAGTCAGAGATAGACCCCTCTACTATTAAGCAGTGATATGATATCCCATTATCAGCCATGTTTCATCTAGAGTGTCTACTATATGATCATTGAGTTATGTATCTGTCCTGTTTGCTTCTGAGGAAGTGACCATTTTGTGGTCACAAAACATGCATCAGGCTTCATGTGATTGCTACCACAGTAGCAATGTACTTGCCCTCCTATAATAACTTTTATGTGATTCTATAAATGCTATGCTTCTTGTATTTGGAGGGAATTTTATTTTGATGTCTAGTTTGGTTCTAAACTAACAATATGCGATGGCAATTATGTCCATTGGATTAACGTAAACTTTCTTAAACTTTTATATCCTCACATCATTACTCTTTGCTCGGACGTGCCTGCATCTCATACATAACTCGTAAAATGCTTCTTTCTTTTTCTAGTTTATATTCAATAAGATGTTTTCAAGTGATCTAGGCACAATTCAAAATTTATAGTGGGATTGATTGCAATAAAAGTCCTGAAATTTTGGGAGTGATCTCTAAGCCTCATCTCACATCAAGTATGCAATCAAACATTTATAAGTCGGAAAAGATGCGTCTTCCCATAATGTATCACTGTACTTATTTTTTATTCCTCTTAAATTGTTCGGAATTCTTTGGTCAATTGATGTCTTCGAGTTCTGAACTGAATATGTTAGCAGACAATCTCACTTAAGGATGTGGAAACTTTACAGAGAGATTGCAAGTCATGCTAGTCTCTTTGAAGTCAGATCATCGGTCTTCATCTTAGATTATATCTTTAGGGCCTCAAGTAAGTGAAGACTTTAGACTTGGAGTTGAGAAAACTATGGAACAAGAAATGTTACATACGTTATTTAAAAAAGAACCCTTGGATCAACAGGAAAAAAAAAACACAAGTCCTTAAAACTGAGATTTTGACAGAACATCTTTAGTCAAGTTTTGTGTGATCGTTTAGACTACTAAAAAAGAGTTTGAGGATCTGCAGCTACTGACGACTCAAAATAGTTTTAAAGTTTTACAACTGCAAATCATGCTGTTCTGATACCTGTTATGCTTTAGGAGCCCTTGGCCCATATGCAATTCACTGAGTTTTCTCCTAGGTGATATTTTTCAACTTGTCGATAAAATGCCTTTTAAGCCACCAGAAAGCAAGACAATACTCAAAATAATTTTGGTAGTACTTTTTCACCTACTTTTTGGTACTTTTTTAGTTGAAAAGTGCTGGCAAGTTATTTTGAATTGAAGATGAAAAATTATTTCCTAGGAGAAAACTCAGGTGAAAAAGTGAATTGCATATGGGCCCTTGTATCAAAATGGAGTAAATTGTGAAGTAAGGGCTCAGAGGACATGATAGCCAGGGGCGTGCCTGAAACCCACCATGCCCTAGACAACCATCTTGCTTTGATGATCCATCTCTTTATAAAGGAGAAACTCAGGCTTTGAAAAAAAGCATCCTGGAGATTAGTATTAAAGTGTATCTGAGATGGGGCCACAGCAATAAAATATACATACCTGGGGCTTCCTCCATCCCTCTCCGGTCTGATTGCTCCCACGCTATCCTCTTCTAACTCCCCATTGGCCCACATCTGGCTCTGGAAAATCCACCAGTCGGGCCAGCCAGCACAGGCGCAGTCTGGCCAGGCACTCTTCCCTGTCTCGCTCCCACCGCAGTTGGCCCCGTACTGGAGGACATTCTGAGGCCAATTTTGGGTGAACGGGGAGTCTGAAGAGGGCGCTGTGGAAGTGATCTGGCTCCAGGAAGCCAGGTATGTATATATTTTTGCTGTGGCCCCATCTCAGGTTCCCCTAAAAACCTCAGTTTTAACATTTATGCATGTGAAAGTTTTTGTGCATTAAACTTTTTTAATTCTTTGCCATAAATATATTACAAATACCTGTGTCTTAGACAGGCTGCATCCAGCAGATCCTTATTGCAAGGAGAGTGGGAGTTTCTACACCAGCACAAGACAAATAGACAAGACAAATAACATTTATATCGCACTTTTCTCCTGGCGGACTCAAAGCGCCAGAGCTGCAGCCACTAGGGCGCGCTCTATAGGCAGTAGCTGTGTTAGGGAGACTTGCCCAAGGTCTCCTACTGAATAGGTGCTGGCTTACTGAACAGGCAGAACCGAGATTCGAACCCTGGTCTCCTGTGCGGTTGGGCGAGGGGGGGCCAAACCCACCCAGCAGGAGTCCACTACAATCCGTCCCACAAAGCAAATCACCTAAATGAGCCCAGCTCCTCCCACCGCTGTGAGAGGTTAACTTAACTGTCTGTGGCCAGCACTTCAGTTTTATAAAAAAACGTCCTACAACATGAAGCTATTTTTAACTGCTCTTAAATTTTTAAACACATGGGGCCGTATGCAATTCCGTTTTTCACCTGAGTTTTCTTCTAGGAGAACATTTTTCAACTTTGATTTATAATAACTTTTTAGCACTTTGCAATGGGAAAAGTACCAAAAAGTAGGTGACAAAAATACTATCAAAATTATTTTAAGTAATTTCTTGCTTTCTGGTGGCTTAGAAAGCATTTTATCGACAAAATAAAAAAATATCACCTAGGAGAAAACTCAGGAGAAAAAGTTAATTGCATATGGGCCATGGGCCCATGTGCAATTCCCATTTTCTCCTTAGTTTTCTCCAAGATTATATTTTCACTCTTTATCAATAAAATTCCTTTTAAATCCCCAGGAAGCAAGAAAATGCTAAATTTTAGTTAAATAGTACTTCTTTTCTACTACTTTTGGTACTTTTTTAAATTTCAAAATGCTGAAAAGTCACTTTAACAACAGATTAAAAATTATCACCTAGGAGAAAACTTTGGAGAAAAAAAATTGCATATAGCCCATTGGGAGAGTGTGGGTAGTTGGATACTTTATTAAACACTGAGCAGGTAAGAACTAAACAGAAACTGATGGACTGGTGAGACAGATGCACAGATGGGGATGACCGAGTCCGTGAAAGATGGCAGGGTAGGGGAGGAGTTTTGACAGTTCTCCTCCTTGTTTGTTTAGTCAACTACAACTCTTCGTGACCATATGTGCTTTAGCACCAGATGTGTCTGTCAATCACAGCTTCTTTCAGCTGTTGCATAGGCATGTTCATAGCTTCACATGTGCTGTCTATCCATCTTAGCCTCTGCCCTCCTCTTCTTCTTTTGCCTTAAATTTTTTTCAAGCATCAAAGATTTCTCCAAAGAATCTGGCCTTCTCATTATGTGACCAAAGTATTTGAGTTATCATAGTAGTATTAAACCTTTTAGTGAACACCCTGCCCTTATTTCTTTAAGTATTGACTGGTTAGATCTTCTGGCAGTCCAGGAAACTCTCTGTAGTTTTCTTCCATACCCTCAATTCAAAAGCACTAATTTCTCTATGCATGTCCTTATTTATAGTATTTGAGTGAACAGAGGCTCCAAAAGAATAGAATTATTAAAACATTGCCATGGTGGACTCTTATCCACTCCAAAGGACACGACAATGCAAATGTGTTAACGTTTAACAGGAAATGTATTTATACACTTTGCAATGCGTTTCACAGACGTAACCCCGCATCATCAGGCAGCCAGATAGGAGTATACAGCAAATGCCGTCTAGGTCTGTGCCAAGCGCCCCTTATTTATAGACCAACTTTCACAGCCATATGTCACTACTGGAACAGTACTACTGCTTGGATGGTTCACAGACTGCTATTTAATCCAACCAAGCATTTGACGTCATATGTTAAGGCAGTTTTGCAGAACCAGCAAGCTAGGTAACAAAACAATCAATAATACAAAAATAGTTTATGTGCAATACAAAAAGGTGTGTACATTGCAAAGTATGATCGATTCCATACAACATGTATTAAAAAATGCAAGCCTCATGGCGTGAGGGAAGGCGGTGGGAGTCTTTTTCGGGGGGGGGGGGGGGGGTTGTTTCTATTTGTTTGTATTGAAGATTATCTTGTGCCAGACAGATTGTTGTATTATTGTGTCTTTCCACCAGTGTTGCTTGCCATTTTTGATTTTGATCAAATATTTGCGAAAAATACATTGTATTTTCACAATATGGTCACAGAAAACAAATTTTTCTTTCTGAAGCAAAAATAAAATAAAAAAATAAAAAAGGCACATTTTACATTATTTTCACGAAAATGAATGCAAAAAGAATATCGTCATTTTCGCTCATCACTGCTTAACGCTACAAACATTACTCTGGCGCTGTTTTGTACTTTCTGCTTGAGCAAAACTAAAACCAAATAGTTTGGAAGTTACAAACTGAGCCTGAACAAGGGCTTTAACACTATTCAATTACAAATTGGTTTGCTTGGTGATAATACCATGTTTATTTTTCTATGAAGGTGGCGTTGCTCACACAGCCCCTCCTCTTCCCCATTCCACAGATGTGAAAAACATGTTACAAATAAAAAAACATAAAATGTGTCCTTCGGGGTTTGCGAAATGAGATGCAAAAACATTACAAAACAGTGTTTTCACTGGTGGTGATGTCATGGTGCAGATGTTGTGACTGGTGGAAGGGGAGCAGATGCACCTGCTTAGCCATGTTTTCTGTGGCCGGGGTAGAGCAAGTCAGGCGTCTCTGCGTACATTTCCCTCATCTGGCCTGTAATTAAGAGCCTTCCGTGTGATCTTGGAAAGACTTGTAATCATGAGATTTCCTTCCTCTCCGCAGCCCTGTGCAGTATGGGAAGCATGTCTCGTGCCTCTTACTCAAAGATGTTGTAAATGACATCAAAACACTCCAAACGTGTCTGCTGAACTAAATCTGCTTACCTGATGTACAACATTTTGCTGTTTTTGTTGGTACATAAACATTTCAAAAGTATTTATACAGTATATATTGGTTTTGTATGTATTTTAGTCAAAAATTCTAATATTAAAGCAAACCTGAAATGAAAAAAAAAACTTATGACATTATGAATTGTATGTGTAATATGGATAATGATTGGAACATTAGTAGCAAAGAAAGGAGTGTCATATTTTTATTCTCAGTTATATAGCTTTTTTTTTTGCTATCAAACATCTTTATTGAAAGCGAAGATAAACAGTTCATACTAATTGAAGCTTCACTACAGTCATAAGAGTGGGGTACTGAAGTGAAGAGTAAATATGAATTGAGTTAACAATAGGATATGTAAAGTAGTATATAGAAAACACAATCCAAAAATTATACAAAATAACAACCAGAGATAGATGAGGTCACGAACATACAAATTTTCAGAAAATTGTGCAATTCAGTTATATAGTTTTTGTTAATTAATATTGCATCATTCTGTCATATTTGCAGTTTAGAAACCACACTTTGTATTTTAACTACCTGTGGCCGCTCCATGCCAATTGGCGTGAATGCAGTGGCACCCCCAGGACCACTCCACGACAATTGGCGTGAATGGCTTCCTATGGGGCTTGCAGGAGTGCACGCATCTCCGCTCTGATGATGGAGCTCCGCTCCTCCTCCAGTCTCCCAGCGGCGATCGCCACTCGGAGACTGTTAGACGGCGAAACCACTGTCTAATAACTATGTACAGTGCTGCGATCCAAGGCAGCGCTGTACTGGGGATAGCCATGTGACATGGCAGTCCCCCTGGGGGACACAGGAGGAGCGATAGGCTGAAGCCTATTACAGCCGATCGCTGTGATAGGCTGAAGGGGGAAGGGAAAATAAAAAAAAATATATAAGTACATTTATAATAAAGAAAAAAAAATATTTACAAAAAAAAAAATGAAAAATAAACATTGGGGGATCGATCAGACCACACCAACAGAGAGCTCTGTTGAGCTGCAAACAGCTTTAATAGAAAATGATTATTTCTTCCTGTGATACAATGACAGCAGCCATGTTGTTTGTAAACCTTACACAGAGAGTTGGGCCGAACCTCCGATTTTAGGTTCGCGAACCGGGTTCGCGAACTTCCGCGGAAGGTTCGGTTCGCGGTAAAGTTCGCGAACCGCAATAGACTTCAATGGGGATGCGAACTTTGAGAAAAAAAAATAATTATGCTGGCCACAAAAGTGATGGAAAAGATGTTTCAAGGGGTCTAACACCTGGAGGGGGGCATGGCGGAGTGGGATACACGCCAAAAGTCCCCAGGAAAAATCTGGATTTGACGCAAAGCAGCGTTTTAAGGGCAGAAATCACATTGAATGCTAAATGACAGGCCTAAAGTGCTTTAAAACATCTTGCATGTGTATACATCAATCAGGTAGTGTAATTAAGGTACTGCTTCACACTGACACACCAAACTGTTCACTGAACAGAACAGGTATGCAGTGGTGGGTGGGTTCACAGAACAGGTATGCAGTGGCAGGGTCACTGAACAGGTATGCAGTGGTGGGTGGGTTCACAGAACAGGTATGCAGTGGTGGGTGGGTTCACAGAACAGGTATGCAGTGGCAGGATCACTGAACAGGTATGCAGTGGTGGGTGGGTTCACAGAACAGGTATGCAGTGGCAGGATCACTGAACAGGTATGCAGTGGTGGGTGGGTTCACAGAACAGGTATGCAGTGGCAGGATCACTGAACAGGTATGCAGTGGTGGGTGGGTTCACAGAACAGGTATGCAGTGGCAGGGTCACTGAACAGGTATGCAGTGGTGGGTGGGTTCACAGAACAGTTATGCAGTGGCAGGATCACTGAACAGGTATGCAGTGGTGGGTGGGTTCACAGAACAGGTATGCAGTGGTGGGTGGGTTCACAGAACAGGTATGCAGTGGCAGGATCACTGAACAGGTATGCAGTGGTGGGTGGGTTCACAGAACAGGTATGCAGTGGCAGGGTCACTGAACAGGTATGCAGTGGTGGGTGGGTTCACAGAACAGGTATGCAGTGGCAGGATCACTGAACAGGTATGCAGTGGTGGGTGGGTTCACAGAACAGGTATGCAGTGGTGGGTGGGTTCACAGAACAGGTATGCAGTGGTGGGTGGGTTCACAGAACAGGTATACAGTGGCAGGATCACTGAACAGGTATGCAGTGGGCTCACTGAACAGAACAGGTATGCAGCCAGGAACAAGCTAAGCCTAACTAATCTTTCCCTATGAGAGACAGACAGCAGCTCGCCCTACTCTCTCTAATGCAGGCACACGAGTGGCCGTAATGGCCGCCGCTGCCTGCCTTATATAAGGGGGGGTGGGGCTCCAGGGGCTAGTGTAGCCTAATTGGCTACACTGGGCCTGCTGACTGTGATGTAGAGGGTCAAAGTTGACCCTCATAGTGCATTGTGGGGCGAACCGAACTTCCGGAAACGTTCGCCTGCGGGAGGCGAACGCGAACCACCGAAGTTCGCCGGGAACCGTTCGCCGGCGAACCGTTCGGCCCATCTCTATGTGACAGAGGCAGGCTTATCTGTATCTTGATCACTAAGCCTGTGAAAAAACCTAATCACCCCTCCTCCCTCCTCCCCACTGCCTCTGAAATCAATGGCTAGTAACACCTCCCCCTCCTCCTGCCAGGCTGAGCTTCCATGAGCCCTTGCTACTGCCAAGGCTCTCTGAAAATCTGTGGGCGTGGTTTATTTAGTTTATAGGGAATTAGAGTATTAAAACAAAAACAAAAAAGTATTTGGATTGAGGAATGCCCTATAAACAATAGGAAAGGAACACAATTATGCAATGAGTAAAAGTTCACCTCGGATCCACTTCAATCTACAAAACAAAGCGAAATAGTGATCCTTGAACTTTCCTGCAGTAAACCATTATCTCAAGTTGTCTCTCACTGTTTCTTGGCTGTGCTTCAGAAAACAGGACTCTATTCGACCCAGTGGGCCGAATAGCTCAGAGAAGCTTTTTTGCAACAACTGAAGTGTTTCAACTCCTCCTGTGCTGGAAAACAATATGAGACTCTTTTCTTTGCTGCTAATCTTCAGTGATGAGTGAAAATGGCAACATTCTTTTCGCATTCATTTTCACAAAAATAATGTTAAATTCGACTTTCAAAAATGCCATCAAAAATCATTTTGTAATTTTTTGCATTTTTCCACGAATTTACGTGCTAAAAATAAAAGATTTTTGTGTGTTTTTGCAGTACATTTTCTTGAAATCAATAATGCCATTTTCGATGCAAAAATGATTTTGGCCAAAATTTGCGAGCAGCACTGCTAATGTTCTATTTTTTAGCTGTACTACACCCACAATTCATTATCTCATAAGTTATTTTTCTTTTTTGGTTTGCTTTAAACAGTGCTATCTAGGCCACCATCAGCAATTCAAGAACAGGATGAGCAAATAACAGAGACTGGAAGGAACTCTGATATATTTAGCTGGCAAATGGACGGGTTCTCATTTGGTAGCATATCCCTTCTTTCCTTTTTCCTGTACTAATTTCCTTCTTTTTGGCCAGATTTACACAAATAAAAGTATTTACTTCATAAAAAGTAGTTACATTGTGCTAAATGGTATGTCCAGTTTCTCAATTATTGTCCAAATGCTGATGTAAAAGAATTAGTGCGTGAAAAAAGGACCAGTGTGATTTGAACACTGAAAATATGTATGTTGCTCATGAATTCTACTTTGCGTGCCTGGCTATAGGCGTGATAAAGGTGTGACTGGAGGTGTAATGAAGGCGTGACTTGAGGTATAATGAAAACTTAATGGGAGGTTTGATAAAGATGTGACTGGATATGTGAAAAAAGCATGACTGGAGATGTGATGAAGGTGTAGCTAGAGGTGACTGGCTTGGGTAAAGGAATGATGATGATGTGACTGGAGATGTGAAGAAGCATAATTGAAGGTGTGATAAAGGTGTGGTGATATATTGGGGTGCTGATAATGTTAAGGATAATAACAGAACATATTTCTGTCCTTTTTCTGTCTACTGGGTAAAACCTCAGATGTGTATTGTGCTTGGTAGTAATTGGTCACCTGGCCAGAGTAAACTGAAGGATAATGTAAGTCTGCATGTAAATGTACATTACCTCTGCCCTCATTGTCCAGCCGGGGAAACTGTGTGTACTGCTAATTAGCGGCCAATTGAGGAAGAATAGGCTGGTCGGCATGGCTTTTGAACTGGAATCAGCCATTGTCCCATCATACAAAGCAAGCCTACCAGAGTGTTGGGGATGGGAAGCTGACACCTGAAGGTTGGAAATTTACATGGAAGGGGTTGGAAATTTCTACAGACTTTAAAAATGGAAGTGGAATTGCTTTGAAATCTGTAAGTGTAAACAGGATACTTGCTCTCAGGATACAATCTTACCTGTGATATCGGCAACCTTCAAAAAAGCTGAATTAGGAACCCTTTGAAGTTCGCATATCACAGGAAGATTATGACAAGCGTTCAGTGATGTCACAAACGTGGAAAGTGCATTAGTTCCTGGGGGCTGGACATTAAATGCCCCAGGGGACACTTCGGACTATTTAAGCTGGCCCAGGACAGCCACCGGTATCTTCTCTCGGAGGTAGCGAATAGCTAGGGATGATCGCGACTCCTGGTCGAAACGGCGTCCTCCCGTCAAACAACGTTCTAACCTAAGCTGGTAACGTTCTTTTTTAATCCCCATTTTTATTTTTTCGCAAATATCCGTGTGTGTTATCTTTGTAACTTTTATCTTGTAACTATTTTTACTTTGTTTTTTGTAATCTTTTTGTATATATTAAGTTCTGCACTGTTCTATGTTTTTCTGGAATATTAAATTATTATTTAATAAGCTTGACTTCTGCTGTACTAAACTAACACTCATAGCCTAGAAGAGACTGAAGTGTAACCGTGTATAAGTTCATGCCTAGTTGTATGTTTGAGCAACACTACCGAATGAAATTGTAATTGCATTGTGTGTGGGGGCGTTTGCCATACGTTGGCCTAAGCGCGCAGCTGACCCAACGTACGAACAACGCCAGTGTGAGTAGCGACAGCAGAGTGGCTAACAGTATCGTTCGGAACGACTGTTAGTGGGTTTTCGCTTCACGACAGTGTAAGATTGCAACTGTGTGTGTGTGTGGGTGCGTGGCGTTCCCGTATTTGGCCTAAGCGCAAAGCTGACCCGAATACGAAAACGCGGAGTGCGCACTGAGGACTCAACAGCAGAGTGGAAGTGTCTAGCGAACAGCTAGTGGTGGCAGTGAGAGGTGTTCTGAGGGGTCCCAGCCTTGTTTTAGCTTGACTAAGGCTGCTTCCCCTCTCAGTCTGGTTAAACCCGCAGTCGGGAACCGTATACGCAGGCGTGCCGCGGGCCGGTTCCTGACATAATTGGTGGCAGTGGTGGGATCGTTTAGTACATTAGTACGCAGTTTAGCTTGCTATTCTGAGTACTAAAGGCTGGAAGCTTGCTAGAAGCAACTAGCCTACAGAAGTCTAATCAGTGCAGAATCTATATACGTTTTTTTTTTTGTTCAAAGATACACACTTGGTGTTTGCTTTCCCCTCCCCCTTTTTCTTTTTATTTTTTGCAACACGATGGCTCAGAAAGCATCCAGCTATGCAAGGCAAAACAAAGAGATACTACTCAACCTGTGTGAGCAAAAAGGCATCGAGACGGTGAGCGGCCAGACTAAGGAGCAGTTAGTTTGTGCGCTCGAGGAGCATGATGAGGCAGAGCGAGCCCGTGCTTCAACGTCAGCGGATGCAGCTCACGACACGCCAGAGGAGGAATCGCTCCCGCCACAGGATGCGAGTGGAGACGATGTCCTGGATGATCCACCGAACACGGAGATGACATCTCTGGAAGCCGACCTACAGCTACTAGGTTCGGCTGAGCCCGAACTGCGCCTAAAGCTGATTCTGGAACATCGGCAAGCAGAAAGGGAAATACGACAAGCCCAGAGGGAACAAGCTGCACAGCGACTCCAGGCTGAGAGGGAACAAGCTGCCCAGCGACTCCAGGCTGAGAGGGAAAGTGCTGAACGGCAACACCAGCTGGAGCTGGCTAAACTTCAGCAGCAGAACCGGTCTGCTGGACCCGCAGAACGCGAAGGTGAGCGAGTTTACAGAATCCCCCTGGATAAGTTCCCCGCTATGGACAAGGACTCTGACATAGACACTTTCCTACAGGGGTTTGAAAGGACTTGTCGGTAGTATGGGGTGCCCCGTGAGCAGTGGGCAAGATACCTCACCCCAGGGCTGAGAGGCAAGGCCCTGGAGGCGTTTGTGAGTCTCCCCCAGGAGGAAGAAACAGACTTTGAGGCAATTAAGAAAGCCATCATTGCGCGATACCACCTCACGCCAGAGGTGTATCGCAAACGTTTCAGGACAGTGCAGCGAGGTCCTAATGACAGTTACCTGGATCATGCTTGCAACCTGCGCACTGCCTTCCAGCAGTGGTTAAAAGGACTGTCAGTCAAAACCTTGGATGCCCTGCAGGAGCTGATGATAAAAGACCAGTTCCTACACACCTGTCCTGTTGAGGTCCGGCTGTTTGTGCTGGATCGAGAACCAAAGACAGTGGATGAGGCTGTGGAAATGGCCGATGCCTACACCGCCCATAGAGCACCTGAGTCCCGGAGGACTACTACGCCCAGCTGGAGAGGAGAACAGATGGCTAAACCTGTTTCACCCCGCACCCAGAGGAGGCAAGCACCGCTGTCTCCTGGATTCAAGCAACCTGACACTCGGAAATGCTTTGTATGTGACAGGGTGGGTCATATCAGCACGACTTGCCCAGAGAGGAAGAGGGAGGCCCCAAAATCCAGTGAGGCCTCAAACCCCAGTGAAGTCCCAACGGCTTTGTGTGCTACCAGGAATGCCACTGGCTATGCAGAGAATCTGCAGCTTGTCACGGTTGGGGGTACAGTTGCCACTGGGCTGAGAGACACTGGAGCAGAAGTGACTCTCATACATCCCCAGCTTGTGAACCCAGAGCTGTACATACCTGGGAAAATGATTGCTGTCAGAGGAATTGGGGGTGTCACCCCAGCCATACCCACCGCCTTGGTCCACCTGGATTGGGGGGCCGGCAGTGGACTGAAAGAAGTTGGGGTAACTGACAAAATCCCCACCAACGTTTTGCTGGGTACTGACCTGGGACGGTTAGTGGCCCGGTATGAGCCTACCCCAAACCCTGTGGGGCCTGCACCCCCAGCAGAAGTTCAGGACTCTTGCAAGGTACTGTTTGATAATGCTGTGCAAGTGGGGAATGCTGGCGAGGCCCCAGGGGCTATGGACTGTGTACTAGGAGCCAGCCCTAGTGAGTCTCCAGTGCCTAGGCCTGGAGTGGAACCTGTTGATACCAAGAATGCAGAAACTGATGAGGTCATTTATGACGCACGGACTATCGAGGCGATCGAGGCAGGAACTGTTGATGATACTTGTGAAGTGCTGAGTAGCAATGGGTGTAATGCTGCAGATAATGTTGATGTTTTATGTGATGTCCCAAATGACAATATATGTAGGGCTGATAATGCTGATGTCATATGTGTTGTGCTACAAAATGCGGGGTGTCATGTGGACACTCCATCAGCTGCAGGAGTAACCAGCGGCGCTCGCTGGGCTGCAGCAGGTGGACTGTCCACTGAAGGGGCAGATGGCACCAGGCCAGATCCTTCCCCTTCAGATGGTTTCAAGACCAAAGGTGATGTGGTTTATGATATGGGTCAGGTGGGCGCTCCCTCGGCTGCCGTGGTAACCCGCAGCGCTAGCGAGTATACAGCAGAGGGACTGTCCACTAAAGTGACAAATGTTGCTGGGTCAGCAACATCCACTTCGGAACCTGGCTCTGAGGGCCCAGGAGCCTCTCCGTCTGCAGCCTTCCTAGAATGTGTGACAGGCAGCCCTGAGCTCTCTGGGGCTGTTCGATTTGACAGCAGCCTGGAAGAGCTCAGGGGGCTAGCCAGCAGGTCACCAGCTGGGAGGGGCGGGCTGAGAGGGTTCTGGGAAGATATTACCTCGGAGCTGTCCGAAGTGGAGGAGGCAGCCCGGCAGAGAATCGTTCCCCAAAGGGACTGAGAGATAGCTCCTGCCACTATAGAGAAAGTGTGTGTAGCGACGGTTGGAACCCTCCCCCAGCTGCAGCACTGTCTCTATGGTCGCGAATCCACGGTCGTCACTGACCCACATTCCCCTGGTTGCAGCAACCTGACCTAGCTTTCCAGTCGTGTAGCTTGGAGCTAACTGACAGGTGGGGAACCCTCCTGAGGATGCTAAAGGGTTACCCCACCCGGCCAGGCCGTCAATGTAGGCTTTGGCAGGATGATTCGTTAGAATCACCTGCCAGCGCTATCCGGAAGGGGAGCAATCATGGGAATGCTGATGGGTTGTCCCGTCAAGCAGAACCAACAATGTAGGCGCAGGCAGGATAATCTGGGAAGATCATCTGCCTTGCCCCATTCTAAAGAGGGGAGGTGTGGTGATATATTGGGGTGCTGATAATGTTAAGGATAATAACAGAACATATTTCTGTCCTTTTTCTGTCTACTGGGTAAAACCTCAGATGTGTATTGTGCTTGGTAGTAATTGGTCACCTGGCCAGAGTAAACTAAAGGATAATGTAAGTCTGCATGTAAATGTACATTACCTCTGCCCTCATTGTCCAGCCGGGGAAACTGTGTGTACTGCTAATTAGCGGCCAATTGAGGAAGAATAGGCTGGTCGGCATGGCTTTTGAACTGGAATCAGCCATTGTCCCATCATACAAAGCAAGCCTACCAGAGTGTTGGGGATGGGAAGCTGACACCTGAAGGTTGGAAATTTACATGGAAGGGGTTGGAAATTTCTACAGACTTTAAAAATGGAAGTGGAATTGCTTTGAAATCTGTAAGTGTAAACAGGATACTTGCTCTCAGGATACAATCTTACCTGTGAAATCGGCAACCTTCAAAAAAGCTGAATTAGGAACCCTTTGAAGTTCGCATATCACAGGAAGATTATGACAAGCGTTCAGTGATGTCACAAACATGGAAAGTGCATTAGTTCCTGGGGGCTGGACATTAAATGCCCCAGGGGACACTTCGGACTATTTAAGCTGGCCCAGGACAGCCACCGGTATCTTCTCTCGGAGGTAGCGAATAGCTAGGGATGATCGCGACTCCTGGTCGAAACGGCGTCCTCCCGTCAAACAACGTTCTAACCTAAGCTGGTAACGTTCTTTTTTAATCCCCATTTTTATTTTACGCAAATATCCGTGTGTGTTATCTTTGTAACTTTTATCTTGTAACTATTTTTACTTTGTTTTTTGTAATCTTTTTGTATATATTAAGTTCTGCACTGTTCTATGTTTTTCTGGAATATTAAATTATTATTTAATAAGCTTGACTTCTGCTGTACTAAACTAACACTCATAGCCTAGAAGAGACTGAAGTGTAACCGTGTATAAGTTCATGCCTAGTTGTATGTTTGAGCAACACTACCGAATGAAATTGTAATTGCATTGTGTGTGGGGGCGTTTGTCATACGTTGGCCTAAGCGCGCAGCTGACCCAACGTACGAACAACGCCAGTGCGAGTAGCGACAGCAGAGTGGCTAACAGTATCGTTCGGAACGACTGTTAGTGGGTTTTCGCTTCACGACAGTGTAAGATTGCAACTGTGTGTGTGTGTGGGTGCGTGGCGTTCCCGTATTTGGCCTAAGCGCAAAGCTGACCTGAATACGAAAACGCGGAGTGCGCGCTGAGGACTCAACAGCAGAGTGGAAGTGTCTAGCGAACAGCTAGTGGTGGCAGTGAGAGGTGTTCTGAGGGGTCCCAGCCTTGTTTTAGCTTGACTAAGGCTGCTTCCCCTCTCAGTCTGGTCAAACCCGCAGTCGGGAACCGTATACGCAGGCGTGCCGCGGGCCGGTTCCTGACAAAAGGTGTATCTGAAGTTGTGATGAAGGCATGACTGGAAGTGTGACAAGGGTGTGACAGGAGGTGTGATAAAGGTATGGTTAGAGGTGTGTTGAAGGTGTGGCTGGAGGTGTGATTAAGGAGTGGTTGGAGGTGTGATAAAGGTGTGGCTGGGGTTAAGGTGTTGCTGTGGGTGTGATAAAAATGTGGCTGTTGTGTGATAAAGGTGGGACTGGAAGACTGCGGAAGGTGCGAATAGAGGTGTGTTGAAGATATGGTTAGAGGTATAATAGGTGTGACTATAGGTGTGATGAAAAAAGTGTAAGGTGGATCTGGAAGAAAATCTTTTGGTGCAATCAGGCCCAACCAACTTGATATCAGGCAGCTTGTTAGAAACCACTAAAATGATATAAATAGCAGTGCTGCTCATCCAGATTCCAGATATCCAGCTAACCCGGATATCCAACCTTTTTCAGCTATCTGATTCTGATTCGGATTCCGGATTTCTGTGCAAATCTGGATAGCTATCTGCGGATATTTGGTCGCATACCCGGATATCCGTGGATATCTGGCGGATATCCGGACCTGAATACTGTAACTAAGGAGATGACATCATTGAGCTAATCGGAGGGCTCCCAGCCTAAACCCTGGCACCCAATCACAGAATGGAACCCTGGCCAGCCCCCCTGTATAATAAGGAGGGCTGCCATGATGAGAAATCTCGTCCTTGCTTGTGAATGCTCACTGAGAGACATGCTCCAGTGCTGCTGGCCTAGCAAGTGCTGTACACAGTGATAAACCTAAAGCTGTTCAGTGATTAACCCCTTCACTATCACTACACTATTGTTGTATTGTTAATTAGCTTTATTTCATTGTGTGACAGTCAGAGTGTGTGCTGCAGGCAGCTGCTATGTGTCTGTGTGTGTGCTGAGCCTGTGCACAGACCACCAGGCCAGCTGCTGCCTGCTGGCCAGCTATTAGCCTTAGCTAGCTACAGTATAGGTTAGGTTAGGGATTAGGGGATAGGATTACTGTGTTATTGTGTAGTTAGTACTATAGTACTGCAGTCAGTGCTAGTAGTTGTTAGAGTAGTAGTCAGGGCCGTGCAGAGGGTCCTTAAGTGGGGGGTGCTCATATTTAAAAAAGGGGCCTGGCAACGCCTTTCCCCACATGCCCCCCCCCCTCGTTTCTGGCTAGGGGGGTATTGGTTTTCACGTGGGTGCTGAATGCAGATGCTGGGTGCCATGTAGGTTCTAATTGTAAGTACTGAGTGTCATGTGGGTTCTGGCTATGGTTGGGTATCGAGTGTCATGCGGGTGTTGATTGCAAGTAGTTAGTGCCATGTAAGATCTGGGTGCATGTACTGGATGTCATGTGGGTGCTGGGTGCAGGTACTGGATGTGACATGGGTGCAAATACTTAGCGCCATGCCTGTACTGGGTGCTGGCTATGGGTGGGCTTTGGGCATCACATGGGTTTTGAATCCAGGTACTTTGGGTGCGGGTACGGGTTAAGTGGGTGCTTGGTGCAGATAGTGGGGACCATGTGAAAGCTATGTGCAGGTGTGAGTACTGGGTGCAATTTTAGGCCTGGGAGCAGATACTTGGTGTCTCACACACACACATGCATACACCTTTATAGCAGTATCAGGCAGACTGTCTGTCTCCTTCCAACCATCTCTTTTGGCGCCACCACCCTCAAATCAGCAGTGATAGGTGCCCACTTTTAGTGGGTTAGAGTGGGCACAGTGGAGCCCACAGTGGAGGCACGGACTCGTCTTTCATTACTGGGACCTCTGTCCCTCTTGATCAGCACCCAAGCTTCTTTTCAGGCAAAGAAGAAGTGGCTGCCAATATGCAGTGGTTGCTAAGCATTAGTAGATGCAAAACTGCAGTAAGTGCCAAGGTGCAGTGGGTGCCCAGATGCAGTAGATGGTAAGACGCAAAGGTTCACTTTGTGCTAAGTTGCAGTGGGTGCTGAGATGCCAAAGTACAGTCTGTGTCAAGCTGCTGTGGGAACCAAGGTCCAGTTTGTATTGGGTGTTTATTTGCAGTGGGTGCTAAGCAGTATTGGGTGCTGAATGAGTAGCAGATGGTAATAAACAATAGTGGGTGCCATATGAGCGTTAATTGGTACAGGGAGCCATGTGAGTGTTGGACATGAGTGAGTAGGGTGTGCTATGTGTGGTCTGGATGTGTACCATGGGAGATTACCGAGTCTCATATGGGTTCAGACCAAGGATGGGTACTGGGTGCTATTTGGGTGCTGGCCATGGACGGGTACTAGGTGCATATAATGGCTTTGGAACTTGGTGATGTGTGAGTACTGTGCCATGTGGGTGTTGATTATGGGGGTATGTGGGTCTTAGGCGCAAATACTGAGTGCCAAGTGGGTACTGGGAGTGAGTACATGGTGACATATGGGTGATGGGTGCTGGCTAGTGGGGAATTTGTTGTCATGTGGATGCTAAACTCAGATGCTGGGTGCCATGTGGGTTCTGGGTGCTGGCACAGGGTGTCATGTGGATTCTGGCTGTATGGGTGTGTATCAACCATCATGTAGGTGTTGATTGCAGGTACTCAGTCCCTTGTGAGTTCTGGGTGCAAGTACTAGATGTCATATGTGAGTGCTTAGTGTTTGTGCTAGGCACTAAGTGGAGGCTTAGTGCAACTGGAACTACTGCAGATGAAGCATGTGGGTGTTGGGTGCAGGTACTGGGTATCACATAGGTGTGAATACTTGGTGCCATGTATGCACTGGGTGCTAGCTCTGGGTGGGCATTGTGTGTTATGTGGGTTCTGAGTGAAGGTACTTTGGGTGCTAGTACTAGTTATGTGAGTGCAGATAGTGGGTGCCATGTGGAGGCTGTGTGTGCAGGTGTGAGTAGTGAGTGCCATGTTGGGGCCGGGTGCAAGTACTGTGCCATGTGGGTGTGAGTAATGGGTGCCAGCTATAGGTTGAAGGGGTGCAGGTACTGGGTGTCATGTGGCTGTTTGATGCAAGTACTAAGTGCCGTATGGGGGCCAGATGTGAGTATTGGGTGCAGGGTGCTTGGTGCAAGTACTGGGTGCTTGCTATAGTGGGGTTACTAGTTGAGTGTAATGTGGGTGCTGAATATTGGTGGGATTGTTGTGGGTGCAGGGGGTGGGAGATCACAGTGGGTACTGCTATAAATGGCATAGTTGCTGCTAGGGGAGGTAGAGGTCAGTGTGGTTGCCGGGGGGAGGTAGAGCTCAGTGTGGGTGCTGGGGGAAAGGTAGGTCACTGTGGGTGCTAGGGGGAGTAATTGTAGGTGCTGTGGAAGGTAGAGGTCAGTAATCAGTATGGGTGCTGGAGGAAAGGGAGGTCACTGTGGGTCCTTTGGGGGAGGTCACTGTGGGTCTTGGGGGAGGTAGAGGTCATTGTGGGTGCTGGAGGAAAGGGAGGTCACTATGGGTGCTGCTGTGAATGGCATAGTTGCTGCTAAAGGAGGTAGAGGTCAGTGTTGGTGCTGGGGGAAGGGTAGGTCACTGTGGGTGCTGTGGAAGGAAGAGATCAGTATGGATGCTGGAGGAAGGGGAGGTCACTGTGGGTGCTGGGAGAAGTCAGTGTGGTTACTGGAGGAGGGAGTGGATGCTGGGTGTTGGGAGAAACCACTGTGGGTGCTGGAAATAGGAGGTCACTGTAGGTGCCGCTTTTGGAATGGGAGGTCCCTGTGGGTGCTGCAGGGGACAGAAGGGTAGCCACTGGGGAAGGGAAACATCACTGTTGGTGCTGGGGGAGGGATAGGTCAGTGTGGGTGCTGGGGTAGGCAGGATCACTGCTAGAGCTGGGGAGGGAGAGGTCACTGTGGGTGCTAGGTGGAGGGGAGAGGTCACTGTGGGTGCTGGGGGAGGGAGAGGTCACTGTAGGTGCTAGGTGGAGGGAGAGATCCCTGCGGGTGCTAGATGGAGGGAAAGGTCACTGTGGGTGCCGGGAAAGGGAGAGGTCACTGTGGGTGCTAGGTGGAGGGAGATGTCACTGTGGGTTGTGGGGAGGGAGAGGTCAGTATGGGTCCTAGGAGGAGGGAAAAGTCACTGTGGGTGCTAGGTGGATGGAGAGGTCACTGTGGGTGCTAGGTGGATGGAGAGGTTACTGTGGGCGCTAAGGGAGGGAGTGGTCACTGTGGGTACTAGGTGGAGGAAGAGGTCACTGGGTGCTGGGGGAGGTTGAGGTCAGTATGGGTCCTAGGTGGAGGGAGAGGTCAGTATGCCACACTAGGATTCCTGTCTGGGCCTCTACACTTGAAAGTGTCCCAGGCGGGGCGGAGATTCCCGTGGGTGGGCGGGGCTTATCACGATCGGGGGCGGAGCTTATTTTGTGCAGCGAGAAGGGCCTTTTTTGAAGATTTTTAAAAGGGGGAGTGCCTGGGCACCCAGAGCACCCCCCTCTGCACGTGCCTGGTAGTAGTACTACCCCAAAGTATTCAGAGAGGGGCATGGTGAGTCCGTGGCAGATTTCATTTTTTTTTGTCACAAGTTAGCAGAAATGGAAACTTTTTTTATTTTATTTTTTTGTCACAAAGTGTCATTTTCTGCTAACTTGTGACAAAAAATTAAATCTTCTATGAACTCACCATGCCTCTTAGTGAATACTTTGGGATGTCTTCTTTCCAAAATGGGGTCATTTGGGGGGTATTTATACTATCCTGGAATTCTAGCACCTCATGAAACATGACAGGTGCTCAGAAAAGTCAGAGATGCTTCAAAATGGGAAAATTCACTTTTTGCACCATAGTTTGTAAACGCTATAACTTTTACCCAAATCAATTAATATACACTTATTGGATTTTTTTTTATCAAAGACATGTAGCACAATACAAAAATGTATATAGAAATTTTACTTTATTGAAAAATGGCAGCACAGAAAGTAAAAAAAACAACATTTTTTTGACAAAATTCATGTCTTTTTTGATGAATATAATAAAAACTAAAAATCACAGCAGCAATCAAATAGCACCAAAAGAAAGCTGTATTAGTGACAAGAAAAGGAGGTAAAATTCATTTAGATAGTAGGTTGTATGACCGAGCAATAAACCGTTAAAAGTGCAGTGGTCTGAATGGAAAAAAGTGTCTGGTCCTTAAGGGGTTTTATGACTGGAGTCCTTAAGTGGTTAATGATCACCGTAATGTTGTAGGAGCCAAAGTGGCTACATAGTTATTTGGGTTGAAAAAAGACATATGTCCATCAAGTTCAAACATGGCTACTGCCACATCACTGGAGGCATTGCCATGTTTCAGGAGCCTAAAGGTGCCAATACATCAGGCGACTTGGCGGCCGAACAACCATCCAATTTGATTGTTCGATTATTATAATTGGGATCGGATGAAAATCGGTGCCGCCAAGTACATGTCTGACCAACTGTGCGACCAATTTCGTCTGGATTTGACTGTATATGATGTAAGATGTAGGGATGATTTGCTTGATCGGATGTTTGGCAGTAACGGCGAGCAATATCGAGACGAGCGACAAATGCCCCCCCTCCCCCGGCGCTGTCCCCCCTAATGTCAAATGTCCTCCCTCAGTGCCCAGTGCAGTATACTTTACCTGTTCACGGCCCCCATTTGCTCCAGGCTCTCTTTGCTGTCCATACACATGCGTCACGTGGTTGCCTAGTAATGAAGACAACCACGTGGGATGTGTGTGTATGGACAATAGAGGGAGCCTGGAGCAAGCAGGGGCTGTGGAACGGTAATGTATAGCATTCACTGGGTACCGGGGTACATATTAGACATTAGGGCAGACGGCATCAGCGAGACGGTCGGATGCAGCATCATAAGGCCGATTCCTGATCAATTTCAGTATGTAATTGGTTGGGAATCAGCCTAAAGTGATCTCTCTCTAATCTAGGGATCAATTTCTGATCATTTCTGATCAGAAATTGCATTTCCACATCAGAATTTGGAAATCGGTAACATGTGCAGTAGGCGGATTTTCACGGAAATTTCCGATGACTTTAACATTGATTTTCTCAAAAAGGACAAGGTCTTTTTAAAACATTTTTTTCTTCTTGTTCCCACTCTTCTGCTTAACATAACTTGAACATTTGGTGTTTCTAGCACCTATGGGGGCTTTGCTATTAACCACCCTGGTGTTCTATTAAAATGATCAGGGTGGCGGCTCAGCAGTTTTTTTTTTTTAAATCATGTAGCTAGCCTAGCGCTAGCTACATGATAGCCGCTATGCAGCGGCATCCCCCACCCCTTCCGATCGCCCCCGGCGATCAGAGAGCAAACAGGAAATCCCGTTCAGAATGGGATTTCCTGTTTGGCTTCCCTGTCGCCATAACGACAATCGGGATGATGTCATTAGAGATGTCGCAAACCTCCGATTTTCGGTTCGCGAACCCAGTTGGCGAACCTTCGCGGAAGGTTCGGTTCGCCGAAAAGTTCGCGAACCGCAATAGACTTCAATGGGGATGCAAACTTTGAAAAATAGAAAAAATTATGCTGGCCACAAAAGTGATGGAAAAGATGTTTCAAGGGGTCTAACACCTGGAGGGGGGCATGGCGGAGTGGGATACATGCCCAAAGTCCCGGGGAAAAATCTGGATTTGACGCAAAGCAGCGTTTTAAGGGCAGAAATCACATTGAATGCTAAATTGCAGGCCTAAAGTGCTTTCAAACATCTTGCATGGGTATACATCAATCAGGGAGTGTAATTAGAGTTCTGCTTCACAATGACACACCAAACTCACTGTGTAACGCACCGCAAACAGCTGTTTGCATTGTGACGGCCATGCTGGACTGGTGCGCACTGTGGCGAGAGTGTAGGCAGTGGCGGTTTTCAAGCCCATATGGTGGCCGGGCTGTGGTAGCTCAATGATAGAACAACAGTGACTGTCCAGCTGATCAAATTTGGTCTGTCCACAATGAAGCAACGACCTTATTATCTTCTTGTATGTAGGTAGGCATAGGTAGGTGTCCCAGTAGTTAGATAGGCATAGGTAGGAGTCCCAGTATAGGTAGGTAGGCATAGGTAGGAGACCCAGTATAGGTAGGTAGGCATAGGTAGGTGTCCCAGTAGTTAGATAGGCATAGGTAGGAGACCCAGTATAGGTAGGTAGGCATAGGTAGGTGTCCCAGTAGTTAGCTAGGCATAGGTAGGTGTCCCAGTAGTTAGCTAGGCATAGATAGGAGTCCAAGTATAGGTAGGTAGGCATAGGTAGAAGTCCCAGTATAGGTAGGTAGGCATAGGTAGGTGCCTCAGTAGTTAGCTAGACATAGGTAGGAGACCCAGTAGTTAGCTAGGCATAGGTAGGAGACCCAGTATAGGTAGGTAGGCATAGGTAGGTCCCCTAGTATAGGTAGGTAGGAAGGTGTCCCCGTATAGGTAAGTAGGTGCCCCAGTAGTTAGGTTGGCATAGGTAGGTGTCCCAGTATAGATAGTTAGGCAGGGCCTGGCTGGCACAGTAATAACAATTACCAAGGTCCAGCTGCAACAGATAGGGCTGTATAATTCAGTGAGCAACACACACACAAAAAAACACATCAGGAAAACATTAGAGCTCTCAAAAGAGCTATTGAGGGGTGCTATTTTAGCAATAACAATCAGCCAGGAGCAAGCCAAGAGCCTAACTAATCTTTTCCTAGGAGAACAAGTCTGCAGCAGCTGTCCCTAGTCTGTCTGTAGCAGGCACACGAGTGAGTGTAATGGCCGGCAAACCTGCCTTATATAAGGGGGGGGGGCTCCAGGGCTTAGTGTAGCCTGAATGGCTACAATGTGCCTGCTGACTGTGATGCAGAGGGTCAAAGTTGACCCTCATAGTGCATTATGGGGCGAATCGAACTTTCGCAAAAGTTCGCTTGGTCCAGGCGAACGCGAACCCCCAAAGTTTGCCGGCGAACCGTTCGCTACATCTCTAGATGTCATCAACGTCATGGCGTCGGAGGGAGCCCCGATCCACCCCATAGCGCAGCCTGGCGGTAATCGGCCAGGCTGCACAAGGGGTCTCGGGGGGGGGGAGGCCTGTAACACGGCGGGTGGCGGGGCATCGGTGGCGAGCGGTGGCCATCGATCACAACAGCAAAGTGCTAGCTGCGTGTTTTTAAAAAAATTGTGAAAATCGGCCCACCAGGGCCTGAGCAACCCACCCCGGCGGTCATGGACAAGCTGAGCTCGTCATTACCGCCAAGGTGGTTAACCTCTAAAGTTGACGGCCAGTGACTGTAGTGTAAAATGTGGAAAATCTGCACCTACCATTACCAATATGTGGTATGGCAGAAATTACCACGAAAAACCGCATCAGAATGCGGAAATCGGTGGTGGAAAGCGGAATCAGTAGCAGTAGCTGTAATCGGCAATGGCTTAACCCTCCTCTTGTGTTAGGGTCAGAACCGACCCGTTTTCAGGTTTTGAATGTCTATAAGTATCACATAAATTTTTACTTTGTCAGGAACCTCTATTTAAACAATGTAATAGAAAAATAATCCTTTTCAATAAATTAGAAAATACTGTGGTGAAAATTATGACGTTTATGGTGTTAGGGTCAATTCTGACCCAGTTATGATATAGGATTATAGAACACTAATAAGTGCCAAAACTGAAATCATAAACATTCTCTCTGCTTAGTAACACTGTCAGGCACTATCCCACTGACCGCCAATCACCTCTCAGCCAAAATCTGACAAGCTTGCTCCCATAAGGGATGTCTGGGAGAAATGGGTTCAGCTCCTTCCACTAATGTTTCACCCTGGGTCACAATATCACATGTGACAATTTTTTTTTTTACCAGCTATGACCTTGGACAAGAACTTCTCAGGAGGAAACTTACCATGGTAGGCACAATAAAAAAAATAAATAAACCTGAGCTGCACACTGAAATTTTGCAAGGGAAGGACAGAGCTCCACTTTCTTCAACATTTGCTTTTACAGACACCACCACTGTTGTTTCATATTGTCCAAAAAAAAATAAAAATGTGATACTTATGTCCACTTTTCACAAAGATGCAGCTGTGTCATCAAGAAGTGACAAAAAGCCCACAACTATCCTGGATAACAATAAAAACAAAGGGGGAGTGGACAACCTGGACAAGCTGACTGCTACCTATACTTGTTACCGAATGACCAGGAGATGGCCGATGGTTGTGTTTTATAACATCCTAGATGTGTCTGCATACAATGCATTTGTGTTATGGACCCACATCCACCCAGGTTGGAACACAAAAAAGAATAACAAGCGGAGAATATTTCTCGAGGAGCTAGGAAGTTCCCTTGTCAAGGCACACATTGAGCAAAGGAAACGGGTGTTTCGAGATCCAATCGCTGCAGCCATGATCAGACAGATGCAGAGTTCATCAAGCACTCCATCCACACCATCAACAACACAAAGAGAATCAGTGCCAGCATCCTCATCATCATCTAGCCTTGCCACTACATCAACCAGCACAGCCACAACTCCAGTGATGCCATCTGATTCTAAAAGAAAGAGGTGTCAGGTCTGCCCCAGCAATAAGGACAGAAAGACACACACATTATGCTTCCACTGTAAAAACTATATCTGCAAAGAACATGCTAAAAGTGTCAGCTTTTGCCACACATGCATCTAAAAACACCCACACAAACACATGCAAGTTCTTGCACAAAGATGCTTTGAAACTAGTACTTGATTTCTATTGGTTTGCCTTGCTTGATTGTGTGTTGTTTGTTAGACCTTGCAAGTCTACATTTTGTATTATTACTTGCTTTTCATTGTTTATGAATGTTTTATGTAAAAAAAAAAAAAAAAGAGTTTTGGCTATATTCTTGAAATAAATATATATGGGTCAAAATTGACCCTAACACCATCAATGTTATTATAGTTAATGTTATTAAAATAAAAATAAAAATATAAAAAAATGCTATCAAAAGAAAAGTTAAAGGGGGTCACACCAAAAATATTAAAACCAATCTTTTCAAAGATAAAGAAGCCTAACAAGGTAACCAAGAGGTGAGAAACAAATTGGATGATAAATATTTGTTCAGAGGGTATTTTATGGCTGATTTAAGACACGGGTCAAAACCGACCCGTTAACATCATGGATAGTAACAGAAAGCTAACATAAGAGGAGGGTTAAAGTGGATTTTTCATAGGAGCCTGACTGATCACTATTCTGATACAGGAAGGTGCATAAATATGTCCCCGTCATTTAACTTTGGATTGCCCTTATGTACAGAAGATGGTAATCCTCAAGGAGCAGCTCAGCAAAATAAAATTAAATAATCAAAAAAACAAACAAACAAACAAAAAAACCCCTAAAATTAGAAGCAAGACCATAATTCAACTTGCCTATAACAGCATGGAACAGGAATATCAGCCGTGGAAGGAATTGGTCTTTAATCATCACTAGCAAGTCTTAAAAGAGAAAGAAAATAACCCATCTAAATATAAAGCTCCATGTCACTGAACTCCGCCTGTCAACAAGCCCTTAAACGGAACAATTTAAAGTGGCGCTTGCCAATGCCGGCTGTAAACAGTATAAACAATGTTTGTTTAGGTGATGGGAAAACTAAATATAGTGCGGAATCAGAGGCAATTAAGGGTTCAGAAGAAGCTGCATAGCTGTGATTAGGTAGTAATTGATTTGTTGTTTTGAAGACTGTGAACCGAACATTCGACGTGAAAAGGAAAAAACTAAAACAACGCCAAAGACGTGCTGCATTAAATAAAATATGCTGATCATTTCTAAATGCATGTCACCAGAATTAACATTTTTGACAGCGTTGAGTAGTTGTTTGCATTGAAAAGTCTTCTGCTGTTAAAGTTTATTTTCCCTCCTCTCCTCATCCGGTCCATTTTGCGTTTCTTTTTGTAGAATATTATTTCAGCTCGGAATACCATTTTTTTTTTTGGTGGGGAGGGAGGGGGGAGCATAAACCTGGTGTTCTAGGCTTATTTTAAAGCAAGCATCTGATAAATCCATTTAGCTGAGCACTGCAGTAGGTTTGGTACAAGTTATACAAAATACCGATCAGGTTTCGTCAAGTTTCAATATCTAACCTACTGGTTCTTGGGTTGGGTGTGGATTTTACCTAGCTGTCAAGAAATTACCTCTCAGGGAAGGTGCAGTGGCCAGAAACTCCATGTGTTCTGGAAATATGCTGTCTGTATCCTTGTTCTTTTTCCAGAGGTCTCATGACATTATTTATCACATGGCTAAGTGCATGGACAAGTGGAGAAGAATCGCTGTTCAAAAAACAAGACCATATTATCCTGATGTACTTGAAACTCTACACAGCACCATCTTGGCAGTGGTGGTAGCCAACAAGCATGATGGTTCAAATTTACCACTGAGCAGAAGCAAAAGTGGGCATGGCAGAAACTAAGGCAGGGGTGTAACTAGAAATCATGAGGCTCCTCCCAATGTCCACACCTCTTTCCTTAGCTCTTATTGGTGACCCCTCACAACTTGGGGCCCATTTTGCAAGGGTCATTAACCCATTCGCGTTCTGTCGTTTTCACGTGATAAATGTTCACCTCCCATTCATTAGCCTATTACTTTATCACTACTTATCACAATGCACTGATCTATATCTTGTTTTTTCCGCCACCAATTAGGCTTTCTTTGGGGGGGTACATTTTGCTAAGAGCCACTTTACTGTAAATGCATTTTAACAGGAAGAATAAGAAAAAAATGGAAACATTCATTATTTCTCAGTTTTCAGCCATTATAGTTTTAAAATAATACATGCCTGCATAATTAAAACTCACGTATTGTATTTGCCCATATGTCCCGGTTATTACACCGTTAAAATTATGTCCCTGTCACAATGTATGGCGACAATATTTTATTTGGAAATAAAGGTGCATTTTTTCCATTTTGCATCTATCACTATTTACAAGTTTAAAATAAAAAAAATATAGAAATATTTCATCTTTACATTGATATTTAAAAAGTTTAGACCCTTGGGTAAATATTTACATGTTTTTTGTTTTTTTATTGTAATGGGTTTTTTTTTATAGTAAACATTTTATTTGGGTAGTTTTGGGAGGGTGGGAGGTAAACAATAGATTTATAATGTAAATGTGTGTTAATTTTTTTTTTCAGGTGTAGTATTACTTTTTGGCAACAAGATGGCGGCCATGAGTGTGTTTACATGACATCACTCTAAGCGTAGCACACGCTTAAAGTGACGCATCGGGGAGGGAACAGCCAGAAAAGCACAGCTTCCGAGAGAAGCTGACGCTTTTTCAGCGGGGGAGAGGAATCAGTGATTGGGCACCATAGCCCGATACATTGATTCCGTGGCTACCGAATCCGCGGCCGGGAGTGCGCGTGCACGCGCGCGATCGGCCGCGGGAGCGCGCGGCAGCGCGCATGGTTCCTGGACGTAGAAACTACGTCCAGGAACCAAAATAGGTTAAACAAGTGTGGCCATTATGATCTCCACACACATAACAAGTGTAGAAACAAAAATACCTAATCTGGAGGATGGACCTGAGGTGGGTGAGAAAGTTTTGTAGTTTGCCCCTCCAAACACACACACGGTTTTGAGCCCCCCTGAAAACACAGGGGCTGCTCCTGTACAATTAAACACCTGGGCTAAGGTCTTTGAAGCCCTGTGCTTGCAGCAACACTCAGGGTGAACATTTCTATGAAGGAACAAAATATACAGATGGAATCCAAAGGAAATTGGAGTACGGTAGCTCCAAAGGGACCATATTTTTTCATCACTTCTATAGAGTAAATTCTCCAGTTCTTATAATGAAGGACATTCTTAGGTATGGATATCCTGTACGGATTTCTTGTCACTATCGAATTTCTACAGTAAACCTACAACTCAAAAATATTTTGAGCAAGATGAAATGGACATTTTAGGCAGGAAAGAAAAGAGGCAGGTTCAAAAGAGGGGAGAAAAAGCAAATCTCCATCTAAGTCAATTTAGAACAGTCATTTTTAAATAGGGCGGGGGGCCTTCACCCCCATTTGTCATCAACATACAGTGCTGTTACTCTTCACTCAAGTCCCTGCCAGACGGCATGCCTCATATACGTGTACAAGGCTTTAGGATGGGGTACAGTTGTTTGGCTGCATATACACCTCCAATTTTGGTTGGCTAATTTTTCCATGTCTTTTAAAGTGGATCCGAGATAAACTTTTACTCATTGCATAATTGTGTTCCTTTCATATACAGGGAGTGCAGAATTATTAGGCAAGTTGTATTTTTGAGTAATCATTTTATTATTGAACAACAACCATGTTCTCAATGAACCCCAAAAAAATCATTAATATCAAAGCTAAATATTTTTGAAAGTAGTTTTTAGTTTGTTTTTAGTTTTAGCTATTTTAGGGGGATATCTGTGTGTGCAGGTAACTATTACTGTGCATAATTATTAGGCAACTTAACAAAAAACAAATATATACCCATTTCAATTATTTATTTTTACCAGTGAAACCAATATAACATCTCAACATTCACAAATATACATTTCTGACATTCAAAAACAAAACAAAAACAAATCAGTGACCAATATAGCCACCTTTCTTTGCAAGGACACTCAAAAGCCTGCCATCCATGGATTCTGTCAGTGTTTTGATCTGTTCACCATCAACACTGCGTGCAGCAGCAACAACAGCCTCCCAGACACTGTTCAGAGAGGTGTGCTGTTTTCCCTCCTTGTAAATCTCACATTTTATGATGGACCACAGGTTCTCAATGGGGTTCAGATCAAGTGAACAAGGAGGCCATGTCATTAGTTTTTCTTCTTTTATACCCTTTCTTGCCAGCCACGCTGTGGAGTACCGTATTTTTCGGACTTTAAGACGCTCCGGACCATAAGACGCACCTAGGTTTAGAGGGCAAAAAGCAGGGAAAAATAAAAAAAATACTAAACCTGGTGGTCTATGGTGTAGGGGTGTCTTATGGACCTTTTCCTCCACAACTGTCAAAACAGGAAAGCTGAGAACTCTGCAGCTGTTCAGATGGGCTCCAGCAGAGTCCTGAAAAGAGTTATGGACAGGCAGGCAACTGTATGTGTGGCACAGCTGACCCAGAATGACCCCCAAGGCCTCCAGATGCACAAAGCATTATAGTCCCCAATGCAACCACCAGAAGCCATCACCTTGTCATATCAGATCTTTCTTAGCTGCCACTCACTTTTGTTGGTGTTATGCAAACGAGTTTGCAAAGTGAGGCCTAGTCAGGTGCAAGCTAGGAGCCAGGGGCTAAATTTATACTTATGGCAAAGATGCAGGGGTTGTCTGGCACAGTGCTCCTCTGATATATATATGGAGAGGCTGAGTTTATGTGGGGCAGTTAGGTCAGGTCGGAGACACATTCGAGCTGCTGCAGCCTACCTTTATGCCTCTGTAGGTGGTCTGCTAGCCGCGGGGAGTGAAGAAGCCGATGGTGGGTCCAGATCTCTGACTTCAGCGCCGATCGCCGCCGGGGACTGGTTGCGGGTGGTCTCCTCTCCTCTCCTGGTCCCGTAGTTGCCGGTTAGTACAACTGCACAGAGAAGCCACACCGAGCTGCAGGGGTCTATTGTGGGTGGTCTTTCTTCTTCCGGAGGTCTGTCGGGGTCCCCGAGCCGCCAGTGAGTTCCGGCTGTGCAGAGAGGCATAGCGCTTAGCGCTCTGCAAGGAAGCTACACCGAGCTGCAGGGGACTGGTAGTGGGTGGTCTCCTCTCCTCCGGAGGTCTGTCGGGGTCCCCGAGCCGCCGATGAGTTCCGGCTGTGCAGACAGGCAAAGCGCTTAGCGCTCTGCAAGGAAGCTACACTGAGCTGCAGGGGACTGGTAGTGGGCGGTCTTCTCTCTTCCGGAGGTCAGTCGGGGTCCCCGAGCCGCCGGTGAGTACTGGCTGCGCAGAGATGCATAGCGCTTAGCGTTCTGCAGTGAAGTCCCACCGAGCTGCAGAGGACTGGTAGTGGGTGGTCTCCTCTCCTCCGGAGGTTAGTTGGGGTCCAAGAGCTGCCGGTGAGTACCGGCTGTGCAGAGAGGCTTAGTGCTCTGCAATGACGCCACACCGAGCTGCAGACTGAGGCAGAAGAGAGCAGCGCAGACTGGTCTTCAGCATGTGTTATGCCCGTGGATGGATGGCTTCCTGCACATACCGCCCCTCCCTGACTAGTACTGCCACAACCTCTTGGATCGCTGATTGCCGGCTGGATAAGTAAGTGCTTCACTGCGCAGTCTGCAACCGTATATTCGCACTATAAGACGCATCCACTTTTTCCCCCCAGTTTTGGGGAAGAAAAAGTGCGTCTTATAGTCCGAAAAATACGGTACTTGGACGTGTGTGATGGAGCATTGTCCCAGTGCTGGGCCGAAATTACGCATTAGCGTAATTACGCATCGTAATTCACTACAAATGCACCGTAAGCGTTACGTGTAAGGTTACGGTATTACGCGTAATTAATTACGCGTAGACCGTAGGGTTACGTTTTACGCGTAACAAATTACGCGTAAGACAGTAAACTCCCATTGAAATTACACAGTCTGCCGTAATCGCATAATATTACGCTCCCGTATAATATAAAAAAGCCGCCGACTTTAAGGGTTAATAGCAAAGCCCCCTTAAGTGCTAAGAGCCTCAAATTTGGAGAATATATTAAGGAGATCAGAAGGAATAAGAGGAAAAAATTTTTTTTCAAAAAGACCTTATAGTTTTTGAGAAAATCGATGTTAAAGTTTCAAAGGAAAAATATATACATTTAAAAACCCGCCGACTTTAACGGTTAATAGCAAAGCCTGCTTAAAATTTAGGAACACCAAATTCACAGGGTATATTAAGGGGATCAGTGGGAATAAGAGGAAAAAATTTTTTTTCAAAAAGACCTTATAGTTTTTGAGAAAATCGATTTTTAAGTTTCAAGGGTGAAAATGTCTTTTAAATGCGGAAAATGTCAGTTTTTTTTGCACAGGTAACAATAGTGTTTTATTTTCATAGATTCCCCCAAGTGGGAAGAGTTTTACTTACTTCGTTCTGAGTGTGGGAAATATAAAAAAAAACGACGTGGGGTCCCCCCCTCCCAGACCTCTTTAACCCCTTGTCCCCCATGCAGACTGGGATAGCCAGAATGCGGAGCACCGGCCGCATGGGGCTCTGCACCCTGACTATACCAGCCCGCATGGTCCATGGATTGGGGGGTCTCGGAAGGGGAGGGGCAGCCAAGCTTTCCCCTCCCCCTCCGAGCCCTTGTCCAATCCAAGGACAAGGGGCTCTTCTCCACCTCCGATGGGCGGTGGAGGTGGAGGCCGCGATTTCCTGGGGAGGGGTTCATGGTGGCATCTGGGAGTCCCCTTTAAAAAGGGGTCCCCCAGATGCCCACCCCCCTCCCAGGAGAAATGAGTATAGAGGTACTTGTACCCCTTACCCATTTCCTTTAAGAGTTAAAAGTAAATAAACACACAAACACATATAAAAAGTATTTTAATTGAACAAAAAACATAACCATGAAAAAAGTCCTTTAATATTCTTAATTAACCATTAATACTTACCTGTCCCTTTAAAAGCCAGTTCCCACGCAATATCCTCGGAAATATACTAATCAGTTACAATATAACAAAGTTATTACAATGTAACAACTTTGTTACATTGTAACTACGCCGCACCCGACGTCACTCACCGCCGCCGCCGCCGCCGCCGCCGCCGCGTCTGTGCTGCAGGACCCGACAGAGCTCTGAGCTATATAGCTCAGAGCTCTCTAAGCATCTTTGTATTTGGGCTCCAAGGAGCCCCATTGGTCCTTAGCAGACCAATGGGGTTCCTTCTGATTTGAAGGAACCCCATTGGTCTGCTAAGGACCAATGGGGCTCCTTGGAGCCCAAATACAAAGATGCTTTCGAGAGCTCTGAGCTAATATAGCTCAGAGCTCTGTCGGGTGAAGGGACGCTAAGTCCCCGCCGGCTCCGCTGCCCTCCCCGCCTCTCCCACATGTCACCTATATACATGCTGGCACCCATGGGTGCCAGCATGTATATGAGTGACAGGTGTGGGCGGAGTGGACGGCGGGAGCCGGCGGGGACTAGCGTGTATGCGGCGGCCGGTGGGTGAGCGGCGAGTGACGTCGGGTGCGGTGGTGTTACAAAGTAACAAAGTTGTTACATTGTAATAACTTTGTTACATTGTAACTGATTAGTATATTTCCGAGGATATTGCGTGGGAACTGGCTTTTAAAGGGACAGGTAAGTATTAATGGTTAATTAAGAATATTAAAGGACTTTTTTCGTGGTTATGTTTTTTGTTCAATTAAAATACTTTTTATATGTGTTTGTGTGTTTATTTACTTTTAACTCTTAAAGGAAATGGGTAAGGGGTACAAGTACCTCTATACTCATTTCTCCTGGGAGGGGGGTGGGCATCTGGGGGACCCCTTTTTAAAGGGGACTCCCAGATGCCACCATGAACCCCTCCCCAGGAAATCGCGGCCTCCACCTCCACCGCCCATCGGAGGTGGAGAAGAGCCCCTTGTCCTTGGATTGGACAAGGGCTCGGAGGGGGAGGGGAAAGCTTGGCTGCCCCTCCCCTTCCGAGACCCCCCAATCCATGGACCATGCGGGCTGGTATAGTCAGGGTGCGGAGCCCCACGCGGCCGGTGCTCCGCATTCTGGCTATCCCAGTCTGCATGGGGGACAAGGGGTTAAAGAGGTTTGGGAGGGGGGACCCCACGTCGTTTTTTTTTTATATTTCCCACACTCAGAACGAAGTAAGTAAAACTCTTCCCACTTGGGGGAATCTATGAAAATAAAACACTATTGTTACCTGTGCAAAACAAACTGACATTTTCCGCATTTAAAAGACATTTTCGCCCTTGAAACTTAAAAATCGATTTTCTCAAAAACTATAAGGTCTTTTTGAAAAAAATTTTTTCCTCTTATTCCCACTGATCCCCTTAATATACCCTGTGAATTTGGTGTTCCTAAATTTTAAGCAGGCTTTGCTATTAACCGTTAAAGTCGGCGGGTTTTTAAATGTATATATTTTTCCTTTGAAACTTTAACATCGATTTTCTCAAAAACTATAACGTCTTTTTGAAAACATTTTTTTTCCTCTTATTCCTTCTGATCTCCTTAATATATTCTCTAAATTTGAGGCTCTTAGCACTTAAGGGGGCTTTGCTATTAACCCTTAAAGTCGGCAGTTACCTAACATTGATCCATGCGTCAACTTTTCCGCTTGGCAGCATGACCTTACGCATTAATTGCTAGTAGGATTTTATGCGTAAGCCTATAACGTAATAACCTGAATTACGGTATATTTACGCGTAAGTGCTATGCGTAATTATAGACATGTACCGAAATTGAATGTCTATGCCGTAAGCGTAATTTCGTAATGCGTAATAGCGTAAAATTACGCGTAATGATCCGTAAGCGTAGCTTTCTCCATTACGACCAGCACTGCATTGTCCTGCATGAAAATCATGTTTTTCTTGAAGGATGCAGACTTCTTCCTGTACCACTGCTTGAAGAAGTTGTCTTCCAGAAACTGGCAGTAGGACTGGGAGTTGAGCTTGACTCCATCCTCAACCCGAAAAGGCCCCACAAGCTCATCTTTGATGATACCAGCCCAACCCAGTACTCCACCTCCACCTTGCTGGCGTCTGAGTCGGACTGGAGCTCTCTGCCCTTTACCAATCCAGCCACGGGCCCATCCATCTGGCCCATCAAGACTCACTCCCATTTCATCAGTCCATAAAACCTTAGAAAAATCAGTCTTGAGATATTTCTTGGCCCAGTCTTGACGTTTCAGCTTGTGTGTCTTGTTTAGTGGTGGTCGTCTTTCAGCCTTTCTTACCTTGGCCATGTCTCTGAGTATTGCACAGCTTTTGTTTTTGGGCACTCCAGTGATGTTGCAGCTCTGAAATATGGCCAAACTGGTGGCAAGTGGCATCTTGGCAGCTGCACGCTTGACTTTTCTCAGTTCATGGGCAGTTATTTTGCGCCTTGGTTTTTCCACACGCTTCTTGCGACCCTGTTGACTATTTTGCATGAAACGCTTGATTGTTCGATAATCACGCTTCAGAAGCTTTGCAATTTTAAGAGTGCTGCATCCCTCTGCAAGATATCTCACTATTTTTGACTTTTCTGAGCCTGTCAAGTCCTTCTTTTGACCCATTTTGCCAAAGGAAAGGAGGTTGCACACCTGATATAGGATGTTGATGTCATTAGACCACACCCCTTCTCATTACAGCGATGCACTCACCTAATATGCTTCATTGGTAGTAGGCTTTCGAGCCTATACACCTTAGAGTAAGACAACATGCATAAAGAGGATGATGTGGTCAAAATACTCATTTGCCTAATAATTCTGCACTCCCTGTAGTTTATAGGGCATTCCTCAAGCCAAGCCAAATACTTTTTTTGTTTTGTTTTAATACTCGAATTCTTTATAAACTAAAGCCTCGCCCACAGCTCCTTTTGTGCCTTAGCACTGTAGCAAGGGCTTATGGGAGCTCAGTCTGGGCAGGAGGAAGAGGAGGTTACTAGCCATTGATTTCAGAGGCAGAGGGGAGAAGGGAGGAGGAGAGGGGACTGAATTTGCACACAGGCAAGCTGATAGCATCTCCAGCCCTCAGCCTGTGACAATGTGACAAACAGAACTTGACTGCCCTCATTGTATCACAGGAATAAATAATCATAAACTTTTGAAGCTGTTTGCAGCTAGATTTGTTGTGTAAACTATCTAAACTTTAGATAAGATATAGACAAGTTACTTGTTATAGTTAGTTTTTCATCTCGGATCCGCTTTAAGAGATTACCTACACAATCTGTTTATAGTATTCAAAATCTGCTGGCCCTCATATGTAATGGAGGTGTTCAAATTGGCCAGCCACTTGCCAATCAAAATTGGATGTGTGTACTAGGCTTTTATCTCATCAGGTTATTTTCAGGTTTGCTTTACGTAACCCATGTTGCCTAAATAACGTAAGCATTCCTATAGTAACGTGTGGTGCCCTAGCAAAGCTCACAGTTTAATGTATCATGCACTTTGGTTTCTGTTAGCACTATTTCAGAGACAAATTAATGTAATAAAATCTCATCCGAGGCATAACTACAGTTCATTGGACCCCCAACAAAACCTTGATGAGGCCCCACAATATTCCCACCCCTTCCCTTGCCTCCCCTCGGTGCCCTTTGCGGCCATGCGGCCCATCTCACAAGGGTCATGAACAAGTGTGGCCATCATCATCTTCACACCCATAACAAGTGTAGCCACAAAACGACCTAAACTGAAGTATAGTCCCCTGTATCGGAGGAAGGGAAGGTTAGTAGTTTCGACCCCCCACAGCTCTGGGTCCCCCTTTGAACACCCCTGAATCTCATTTAGCCCCATATGAAATCAATGTTATCTCCTGCATTTTCTCCAAGGTGATTTTTTCACATCTTCTGTTATTAATGTTATTATTAGTGATTGTATTTATAAAGCGCCAACATATTACGCAGCGGACAATAAATAGGGATTCATACAACAAGGGTTGACAGACAGAGAGGTAAACAGTTAAACAACATAGCACAAGGTTATAAATGCAATCAGGGTATAAAATGCATGTTACAGAAACCCAGCAAATCAAGTCCGAGTTAGTCCATGAGAAGGGTGTCATTGCTGGGGTAGCAAAATTGAGAAGGTTACACAAGGGGGGGGTTGATTGGGAGGCCCTGACAAAGGCTTACAATCTAAAGGGTGGGGCAAGGACACATAAAGTAGGGTTGTGGAAAAGGTGGTTGACTGAGAGAGTTAGAGTGTGGTAGGTGTGGCGTGGCCATTTTAAAGAAATGTGTTTTGAGGGCTTGCTTGAAGGTGTTGAAGGAAGGAGCGAGTCTGAGGGGGAGTGGAAGGGAGTTCCATAGGGTGGGGCAGCTCTTGAGAAGTCTTGTAGGCGTGCATGGGATTGAGAAATGTGTGCGGAGGTAAGGCGGAGATCATTGGAGGACCGGAGGGGTGGGCAGGTTGATGAGCTCAGAAATGTAGCTCTAAATAAAATGCCGTTAAAGCTACCAGCAAGCCAGAAAAAAATACCCGGAATAATTTTGACAGTACTTTTCCATCTACTTTTGGTATTTTTTTATTTAAAGTGCTGAAAAAGTTATTTTAAACAGATTAAAAATTATATCCTAAGATAAAAAGGTGAATTACATATGGGCCTTACTGTTTTATGATGTGTCATTATGCATTTACAGGTGCATTTTGTTAGTCCCAAACAAGATCATTTTTTTCCTCTAAAGCAACTTCTGGACAAGTTGTACATGAAGAATGACCAGACTGAAAATGCTGCTGGTAAATAATATGAGTTATTCAGTTGCTATGTATTTTCCGTCCCCATACGGCTCCACAAGTCACAGTGTATTATGCTTATGAGATTATATTATCAGGAAGCCACAGCTGTGAAGATCAAATTGTCACAAAAGGCGTAACTAAGTACTTATTTTTTTCTCCCAGGACATGCTGCATGTGGCGCCTGTGCCAATCCCAGAGACCAAGTCAAAATCCCAAATCATAATACAAAGCATGCATAAGCCAATAATAGCAGAACTTTTATTAAGAGGAAAATTCCTGAGAGTCAAAAGTCATTTGGTACATTCCAATACTTAAAGGAGAACTCTGTGAAGTGTCATTGGATTGGCCATTCAATAGGAATTACATATGCCCCTCTGGACTTTGCTGGCAAGTGTGTTTTTTTGTTACAGTTTTTTTTTTACCAACATTTGCAATTTGTTCCTTTTTAAAATGTTTTGTCTTTCATCATTTATAGAAAACAGCTGTCCAACTCATCCTATTTGAATAAGTCAATACTGTATATAGGAGAATTCCATCAGTGATGACTTGGTGTCCTGGTCCAGAAGCAGCAAAGAAGGCCCAAACCATGAGACTGCCACCGCCATGTTCCACAGGTTGGATAATGTTTTGGGAAACAGTGTTTTCCTATTACCAATTAAGCTTCTCATTCGATCCCCAAAAATCTCCGCCATATACAGAACATTCTTATAGTAGCCTTCTGACTAATTAAAGTGGTCTTTAGCAAACTGTAGATGGATAGTAGTGTATTCTCCATGCACTTGATTGTTGCTCACTGTTCTCCTGATAGTAGACTCATGAACTGACATTTGCCAATGAAAGAGAGGACTTCTGTTTCTTAGGTGTTAGCCTGGGGTTCTTTCAGATCACCCATAGTATTGCATGCAATGTTGCTGGTGTGATGCAGACCTATTTCAAGGGGCGGATGAGGCAAGTAAAAGTCTGGTGTGCAGTGCTGAAGAGGGGAGCTGCATGGGCACAGAGGTAAGGGGCAAGGAGAGACTTCTGTACCAGCATCTGGAGGCACTAAATATTATGCAATGCCCAACAGTAGCAGTATTTCTCTCACCTCCTCAAGTTGTACTCAGTGATCCGTTCTGTGTCCTCCTCTCTGCTAACCTCTCGCTTTAGTGCCTGACATCTCCTCTTATCTTGCATGCTGTCTGAGGAGAGTGAGATGCCAGGCACTAGAGCAAGAGGTTAGCACAGACAAGATGGACGAACATTACTGAAGATGCCTGTAGGATGTGTGAGAGAAGCACTGCTACTGCTGCACATTACTATGCATACTCTGCTGGGAGAGCACATGAAGGGGGGGATGCACTAAACATCACCAGGGAAGCTATATTCGGGAAGGGGACTACATCTGGGTACCTATACTGCAGAGGTCATCTGACTGCCTATTGTGGGGGGGACATCTGGTAACCTATACTTGTAGGGTGGGGGTGGGGTGTTGCATCTGGCTGTCTATACTGCAGAGGTCATATAGCTACCTAAACGGGGGGGGGGGGGGGGGGGTCATTTGGATACCTACAGTGGGGGAGGGGGCTACGTCTAACTACCTATACTGGGGGGGCTACATCTGGCTACATCTGTAACATGCGTACCGGCTTCAATTTCCCTGTCATGTGAAACAATTTTATACAAACTATATAAATTTACATACTTTTACAACTAGAGATGGTCATTTATGGTCGAGGAGATGCAAATAATTATGATTTCATTACCTGTCCATCACTGTCTGCCTATCACTGTGTCACTGACAGTCCTTCACTACCTGTTTATCACTATGTCACTTCCTCAATTTTTCTACCTGTTGACCACTACTTGCCTATCACTGTGCCACAGTACTTTAGATGCACATTTAGCTAGTTGCCCCCAAATTCAACCCTAAAATGAAATTCCACTTAATTAACTGGTTCCGGACCGATGCAGTACGAATCTACATCCAGCAGGTGGTGCTGCAGCCCTGACAGGATGTAGATTCAGTGTCGCACTGAATCGCATGCCCCCGCCGTTACTACCGATAAATCTGATCTCGCCAGTCTGTGCCTGCCGCAATTCTCTCGCTCTGCCGTCTATAAGATGGCAGAGCTCTGTAAGCAGGTCAGGAGCCGCTTTCATTGGCTCCTGACCGTGTGATCATGGAGAGCCAATCACGCTTACATTGATAGACAGCGTCAGGAGCCAATGAAAGCGGCTCCTGAATGGCTGTCAGCACTCGGCTGTCATAGAGACGGTGGAGAGAGGAGCCTGCGACGATGAGGGAGCGTCGTGACCGGTGAGCAGGTAGGAAAACCACTATTGACAAGGCCAGATTGATATATTTTCCACCCAGGGGCATAACTACAAATCATGGGCCCACCAGCAAAACTTTGATGGCCTTCACGGACTTGCAGCCCATCTTTCAAGGGTCATAAAAAAAGTGTAGCCACAAAAACACCTGATCTGAAGAATGAACCTCTTCTAGTAGTAGTTGGGGCTCCCTTACAGCTCTGAGCCCCCTGTTCTGCTCCCCTGCAGTTACACACCTGCTTCCACCCCTAGGTCATCTTTCCTGTGGCTCTCCTTCCATATGCAGCAGGCCCCCTCCAATTCCATGTATAGCCTCATCTACAATGTGTACCATCTAAGTACAGGCAGCAGTCTCTCTCTTTTCGGCTCCCTTAGACAGCACCTTGCCTCCTCCTTGTGTTGCTCCTCATTTGAAGCTTCCGATCTCAATTTGCAGCCATCGCACCTCCCTGACCAGCCTCTGCTGCCCAAGGTCTGTAAGGCCTTTCCAGAAATATGATCCTCCTGAGTGTTGTGCAAGCCTAATTTGGAATGAAGAGTCATCTACACAAAACCACTGGTGTGGAACTTATCTGTAAAACCCCAGTACCTGGTCCCATCTACCCTCTCTGGCAGGTCCAGGGGTCTAGTGCTAATAACCATTGTCCCAGTGTTCATTTATCTGCCATACCAGTTCTCTATCTAGCTACCAGGTCACACTGAGCTGCAGATGGTACCTCCTCTCCATTTATTTTAGTGGAGAGGCTGTCAGCCATTGATTGTACAGGAGCCAGCCTGGCTATGAGAAGTAGTGACAGTATCTAAATAAGGTAAGGAACAGAGGTGCTAGCAGAATAAAAGCAGCTAAAATTCTTAAAAATAGGAGAGGTAGTGGTCATGGGCGTCCGCAGAAAATTTTCCAGGGGGGGGCAAAAAGTGGGGAGCAAAAAGCGGAAATCCTGGCTGGTGTTAAATAGAGCTACGTCATGCCGCAAAAATGGGTGTGGTCATGAACCAGAATGTGGGTGTGGTCGTGGGTGGAGACAAGTTTACATGAACTAAGCAATGGTGGGACATTAGATTAGGACAGTGGTGGCGAACCTTTTGGAGGTCGAGTGTCCAAACTGCAAAGTCACTTTACTATCACAAAGTGCCAACAGCAATTTAAACTAAATACAAACATTTTAACTCATACATGAACATTATGGAAAATTAAGTTGAAAATAAATTGTGAAGATAAACAATTTCATCCATCGTACTCCTGAAAAAAATTATTCATTTTTTTAGAACCTCCCAGTTTCATTTTCTGTTTTAAAAAGTGGAAAAAGTAGGTTTAATGCTATTGTCTCATATGATGATGATTCAGCTTTTTCCATAGTCTCGCAATCATGTGACCCCCAACAAGACAAATTCAGCAATCATGAGCCCCCCCCCCCCCCCATCAAGACAAATTCAGCAATCATGAGGCCCCCAACATGACCAACTCAGCAATCATGAGGCCCCCAACAAGACAAATTCAGCAATCATGAGGCCCCCAACAAGACAAATTCAGCAATCATGAGGCCCCCAACAAGACAAATTCAGCAATCTTGAGGCCCCCAACAAATCATGAGGCCCCCAACAAGACAAAGTCAGTAACCATGAGGCCCGCAACAAGACAAATTCAGCAGTCATGAGGCACATAAATAGACAGCTTTTCACATAAATAGGCAGAATGCCCCCTTAATATGTAGACACCTCTCACCTGGCAGCAGTTCCCCAAAATACACTCAATCTGACAGCAGTGGTTCCCCAAAAATAGGTAGCCCCAGGTCTATAGGTGTCCCCAGAATAGGTGGCCAGCGGTATAGATGTCCCCAGAACTGGTAGCCCGGGGTAGAGATGTCCCCAGAACAGGTAGCCAGGGGTATATGTGCCCAGTATATGTAGGCAGGGGTATATGTGCCCAGTATATGTAGGCAGGGGTATATGTGCCCAGTATATGTAGGCAGGGGTATATGTGACCAGTATATGTAGGCAGGGGTATATGTCCCAATATATGTAGGCAGGGGTATATGTCCCAGTATATGTAGGCAGGTGTATATGTCCCAGTATATGTAGGCAGGGGTATATGTCCCAGTATATGTAGGCAGGGGTATATGTCCCAGTATATGTAGCCAGGGGGATATGTCCCAGTATGTGTAGGCAGGGGTATGTGTCCCAGTATATGTAGGCAGGGGTATATGTCCCAGTATATGTAGCCAGGGGTATATGTCCCAGTATATGTAGGCAGGGGTATATGTCCCAGTATATGTAGCCAGGGGTATATGTCCCAGTATATGTAGGCAGGTGTATATGTCCCAGTATATGTAGGCAGGGGTATATGTCCCAGTATATGTAGGCAGGTGTATATGTCCCAGTATATGTAGGCAGGGGTATATGTCCCAGTATATGTAGGCAGGTGTATATGTCCCAGTATATGTAGGCAGAGACTGTGCAGACAATGCGACCAGGAGGTCTTGGAGGATGAGGCCCACTTCCTGCTACACTGCAGCAAATATGCACCTGTGAGGACCGCCCACTTCCAGAGACTCTCCGCCCACATCCAGGATTTTACCTCCACAGATGAGGAGCGGAAACTCTACATCCTACTGGGGGAGGAGGAAACAACCGTGCAAATAGCTGCCCGATATGTCACAGCCTGCCACCAACTGAGAGGAACATGATACCACATGGACTGTATTCCCCCCCAATACCCCCCTATGGACTGTATATCCCAGTCCCCCATGCTGCCCCTTACATCATCCACACACCTATGGACTATATACCCCAACTCCCTATATCCTTCCCTATTCCCACAACCCCCCCCCCCCCCCCCCATGTTAATGTTTTGTCTTGTTTTGCTTTGGCAATGCTAAATGTATTTGGTCCTGCCAATAAAGCTTTTTTGGATTTGGATTTGGATTTGGATTTGGGTATATGTCCCAGTATATGTAGGCAGGGGTATATGTCCCAGTATATGTAGGCAGGGGTATATGTCCCAGTATATGTAGGCAGGGGTATATGTCCCAGTATATGTAGGCAGGGGTATATGTCCCAGTATATGTAGGCAGGGGTATATGTCCCAGTATATGTAGGCAGGTGTATATGTCCCAGTATATGTAGGCAGGGGTATATATCCCAGTATATGTAGGCAGGGGTATATGTCCCAGTATATGTAGGCAGGGGTATATGTCCCAGTATATGTAGCCAGGGGGATATGTCCCCAGAAAAAGTGGCCATGTCTGCGTGCAGGAGGAGGGGAGCAGCGGAGAGAAGAGGGAGAGCTATGGGCACTCACCTTAGGGGGCTCTCCCTCCCTCTCTCGCTGTCCCCTCCGGAGTCCGGAATGAAGTGTGCAGCGGCTGGCAGCGGGCGGAACTTACCTCCTCTCGTCGCACGCGCCGGATGGATTAGCCGCTACTCTGGCCTGATCCAGACCAGAGTGCGGCACCAGAATTTCCGCCGCAGGAGCGAGAGGAGGTAAGTTCCGCCCGCTGCCAGCCGCTGCACAGTGCACACTTCATTCCGGAGGGGACAGCGAGGGAGAGAGAGCGCCCTAAGGTGGGGGAAGGGGGGGGGGAGACGTCCGCCCTTCCCCACTGTGCCCATAGCTCTCTCTCTTCTCTGCGCTGTTCCCTCCTGCTGGCTGCACGGGCACGCGGCCAGGGGGGGGCAGCGGGCGGCCAGGCTCGGGCAGATGGCCGGTTTTGCCATATGTGCGGACGCCCATGGTAGTGGTGGACTTTAGTGATGTTTGGATACCCCCAATCACGAAGTTGAGTAAATCTGGCCACGGCAAAATTGAAATTCAGATACGTCATGATCGTGATTCGGATTTGAATCGGAGCTCCGAATTCGACTCGGATTTTAGCCGTGATTACATGTAGAATCTGACATTTCGTCTTTAACGTTAATAGCAAAGCCCCCGTACATGCTGCAATCACCAAAACTGCATGGATTATAAATGTGAGAAGTGGCTACAACTTACATTTTTTTTTTGAACAGTGGGAACAAGGGGAATTTTTTTCCAAAAAGACCTTATAGTTTTTGAGAAAATCGATTTTTAAAGTTTCAAATTAAAAAAGTATTCTTGATTAAAAACCTGCCAACTTTAGCAGTTAATAGCAAAGCCCCTTACATGATATAAGCACCAAATTTGCAGGAATTGTTAAGTAGAACAGTGAGAGCAAGGGGACATTTTTTTTTTTTCAAAAAGACCTTATCGTTTTTGATAAGATCGATTTTAAAGTTTCAAAGGGAGTTTCAAAGGAAAAAAGTATACATGTAAATGTGGTAAATACATTAACTGTCATTTACTGCATTTAAATGTATACTATTTTCCTTTGATATTTTAAAATCGATTTTCTAGGGGGGCTTTGCTATTAACCACTAAAGACGGCGGGTTTTCAGGATATAGTCACAGGCTAAATCCGTGATCATGGCCAGATTTGGACCACGATCACGAGTGCATTCGGAGCTGAATCCGTGATCGAGAGGCGATCATGAATTCGGAACCCAACCTCACGATCAGGAAAAACAACTCGTAATCACGGGGTTACCCATGATCACGAGGCCATAGAGAGCAACACTGGTGGACTTACCTACTCCAAAGGACATGTCATAAATACAGTGACATTTAAACAAAGAAAATGTATTTATACACTCCACTCCACCCTGCTTTATCAGGCAGTAGTGGGGAGCATATGGCATGTCCTTTGGAGTAGGTAAGTCCACCACTAGCTCTTCTATTTTTAAGAATTTTAGCTGATTTTATTCTGCTGGCACCTCTGTTCTTTACTTTGTTTAAGTCCACCCCAGGTGGAGGGGTGTTTTACTCCACCCTCTTCTTCCTATCTACAGAGAGTGACTTCTTAATCCTGAGTGGGAACAGGTCTAATCTTCCCACCTGCCTTTACAGTGGTTGCCTTAGTGGTAACCCCCATTTGTGAGTATAATGATACTTGCCTATTTAACTAATTACCTCTTTGCCAGTACATACTACACTATATTGGGCTCTCACTGCCCCTCGTTTTTCTGTTCTTGTTTGCCATAGTATCTAAATAAACTGACTATTGCAAGGAGCTTCATTTTGGCACAGGCAGAAGCTGGAAGATGGCTTCCCCCGCACTAGGTAATATAGCAAATGTATTCCATTACTGATGACCTAATTTCCTCCTTTGTGCATGTAATTCGGGGTCTGGCTATTGCAGGCCAAAATGACCTGCTTCGAATGCAGGGGACAGAAACGGCCCGGGGAGATGCAGGGGCGTAACTAGGTCCCTCCAGCCCCCCCAGCAGGGGCCCGCTCGGGCCGTTTTGGGGGGCTGGAGGGGTCGCAGCATGAGCGGCAAGCCATGCTGCACTTTGGGCTCTCCCCTCTGTGCTCCCCTCCTGCATTGAATACAGCGTATGCAGGCGGCGGGCAGCGGCAGATATACATACCTTCCATGCGCTCCAGCGTTCCTCTCTCTCTAGCCTCTGACGCGACTTCCTGTTTATACAGGAAGTCGCATCAGACATTAGAGGGAGAAACATTCACGCTGCAGCTCACGGAAGGTATGTATGTCCAAAACGGCCCGAGCGGGCCCCAAGGGGTGGCCCGGGCCTCCCCACGAGAGCAGGGGCTGCAGGCCCTATTGTTACGCCAGTGGGAAGATGGTGAGGAACTGAACAGCCTCAAGGGGGCTGGAGGAAGCCCCAGGTAAGTATAAAACCTGACATGTCATTCATCTCGGGTACCCTTTAACCTGACTTTTATTTTAGATAGTTTAGCTAGTTTACTGATCACTTGGGCATCTCACCTGCAGGGGTTAACGCTTCTCCCCCTGATAACAGTGTTTTAATCTTGTCTGAATTTCAGAATCAGGAAGTCTATAAAACCGTATGAATAATTTACATCCTTGACAGTCTTCCTTTTACAGAATGCTAAATTAATTAAGACTCAAGAGACTTTCACTTAAGCCATATTAAATCTTCAAGGTTTTCAGCGCTTTTAAGTTACTATAAAGTAATGCGGTCTCACTCGACTTTAATGTTCACTTTGGAAATACAATATTTATCATCTTATAACAGAGACCAGGTGTTCACCACACTTGCTGGGAGGTTTGAAAGGTAAATAAAGGACTTGGTTGTGCTTACTGCTAAACAGAACCATTAGTTCATATTTTGTTATGGCTGAAGGTTATAGGATATTTACTTGAATGAAAGCCATCATTTATTTTCAATAAGTGCACTTTTTTGACTTACTATTGCAAAGTTTGCCTGAAGGTCATTCTGATTTCAGTGCCCAAGTTTATTCAAACTTTTACTTTCCAGTTTTGGACAGTTTTTATTTTTTATTTTGACTGTTGTCTATATCTTTAGTAGGATAAAATATACTCACCTCTTGTCCCGCGTCACCAAAGGCCTCAATCTGAGCCCATGGTGTCACAACAAGGGCAGGAAGTAAGTGACAACAGTAAAAATTCACAGTCATTTTTTTGGGCCCAATCCAATCCACGTTTTCTCTTAGGAGATATTTTCACATTATAAATAAAATGCCTTTTAAAGGACTTACGAGGCCAAGAATTGAGAAAAAAAATAAAAAAAGTTAGCTACCTGCGTTAGCTTTTAAGGCACGGAGGACGCCGTCCACGCCCTACGTGCCGTTCCGCCGGGTCCCCGCCGCTCAATAGCCCCCCGAACGGTCCCTGACCGTGCGGCCCGGGTCGGGCTCTCCAGCCTGTACAAAGATGGCGGCCGGAGCTGGCCGTGGCTGCGCAGCTCTAAGGCCGACTTCCCGATCCATGTAACAGGCTGTTTCCTGTAGTGTGGATCGGGGGGTTGACCTCAGAGCTGCGCAGCCGCACTCGCGGGTATGCGGACTGCGCAGCCGCGGCCAGCTCCGGCCGCCATCTTTGTACAGGCTGGAGAGCCCGACTTGGGCCGCGCGGTCGGGGACCGTTCGGGGGGCTATTGAGCGACGGGGACCCGGCGGAACGGCACGGAGGGCGCGGACGGCGTCCTCCGTGCCTTACAAGCTGACGCAGGTAGCGAACTTTTTTTTTCTCAATTCTTGGCCTTGTAAGTCCTTTAAGCCACCAGCAAGCAAGAACATACTCAAAGTAATTCTGACAGGACTTTCCACCTGCTTGTTGGTAGTTTTGAAGAGTGCTAAAGCTATCTCAAACAGTTGAAAAATTATCTCCCAGGAGAAAATTTAGGAGAGAAAGTGAATTAGAATAGGCCCACCTGTCAATCTGACTTTTCAAAGTAAGTGTCTTCATTCTTGTCTCTGTTTGAAGAAGAAAAAAAAATGTTTTGCCTACTCCCTGTTTGGAGAGGAACAGCAAATTCCCCCAGCAATGAAAATGATAATTGTAAAACCCAAAAGAGGTTATGGCTGGGCTTGTTATTTTTATCCCAACTGAATATCAGGCAAAAAGTTACCTGCAAAAAGTTACTGACAGGTTTTTCGCAGCATGGCCTTTATTCTTTATAAAGACACTTCCTGAAAAAGATTTATACAAAGATGCTGGCTAGCCTCCCTGGCACTTGGACGGAGAAACTGCCATTCACTAAGTGAATTTTGAAAATAAAGAAATCCCTGTGAACACCCCATGATGAGATGGGCTAGTCCAAAACCTGTCGGTTCTGTCAGATTTCTACTACCTACTGTAAGTGACAGCAACATAGGAGAAAAGTAATTTATGGCTCATTTTACTCTGGAAGAAACATACCGGAACTTCTTAATTGTATATGCTTACATATATTTTACATTTTAAGATTTTTGCGACAGAGATCCATTAAAGGAGTTATCAGACAGTTATCAGGCGATGACGTCAGGCCGACCTCCAGGTCCAGTAGAACTGCGCCTGCGCAGTCCGCTCCGGTCCACGTGGCGGTGATTGACAGCGCCGCTCGCTCAGGCGCAGTACAGGCCGACCTGGGGGCTGGCCTGAGGTCGGTCTAATGTTATCGCCGGGGACCGGGACGGAGCAGCGGCGAACAGCTGCGGGGAGAGCTGCGGCGAGGGACATGCTGGTAGCTTGGGGCTGGAGGAAGCACTGGGTAAGTAGCACTTGTTTTATTACTTTTTGCCTGATAACTCCTTTAAGTTGTTTTGATGGCTGCAAAAATTGACTTACAGATGTTCCACACAAACCCTTTTTCCCAACCAAAGCTACTAAGCTCTTTAAATTGCTCAATAGAACCTTCTGTGCAACTGAGAACTAATTTCAGTGTTTTTTTTTATCGTTAATGTTAAAGAGACTCTGTAACAAATTGTTTATCTTTATTTCTTCTATGCTATAAGTTCCTATGCCTTTTCTAATGTGGTCTGGCTTACTGCAGCTTTTCCTAATTGCACAGTAGCTGTGTTATCTCTGTTATATGATCTAATCTTCTCTCTATAGTCGGCACAGTCAGGCTGAGGCAGTCAGACTGGAATGTGCAGGGCTGCTTGTGATTAGCTAGAAGCTGTACACACCCCCTGCAGGCTCTGTGTGACTAACACACTCTGCTTAGCTGAGCCTATTAGAAGCTGGTTAGTTTGTTTGTAAACACTGCCTAAAACTGGCAATTACAAGCCAGGTTTGCAGCAGAGAATGGCAGAAACAGCACAGAGGGGACCAGGAGCACATAATGAATAGAATGGTATGCTTTTTATTGTAAGAATTTCAGAGTACAGATTCTCTTTAAAGTTAGAACTCCAACTAAAATCTGGTAATATCTTTTGACATTTTCTATGGAAACTACTGGACTGGTAAGGTCAGGAGTGGTTGTCTGCGTATGCAAGGAACTTAATGTTCTTCTTTATTTTTAAACCTTGGATATCTTTCTCTGATTCAGCTTGAATCTTTTGGATTAAAGTTTCTAAAACTAAGTTGATTTTTTGTTACAATAAAATCCTTAAAGTGGATCCGAGATTAACTTTTACTCATTGCATAATTGTTTTCCTTTCCTATTGTTTATAGGGCATTCCTCAAGCCAAATACTTTTTTGTTTTTGTTTTAATACTGTAATTCCCTATAAACTAAGCAAGCCACGCCCACAGGTTTTAAGAGAGCCAAGGCACTTTCAGGCAGTAGCAAGGGCTCGTGGGAGCTCAGTCTGGGCAGGAGGAGGGGGAGGTATTACTAGCCAGAGATTTCAGAGGCAGAGGGGAGTAGGGAGGAGAAGAGGGGGATTAGGTTTCTTTGCTCAAGATGCAGATAAGCCTGCCTCTGTGTAATGTTTGCAAACAACATGGCTGCTGTCATTGTATCACAGGAAGAAATAATCGTATTCTATTAAAGCTGTTTGCAGCTAGATTTGCTTTGTAAACTATCTAAACTTTAGATAAGATATAAAGACAAGTTACTTGTTATAGTTAGTTTTTCATCTCGGATCTGCTTTAAGGACTGTTTCACACAGCGAATGTGATTCTGCAGTGTTGGCGCTGTGATTGCTGATAGCCGGTGATCAGAAAATTGCTAGTGCAGTGGATGCCTTCATACTGCCATGTTTGCAATTGCAAAACCAACGATCGTAAAAAAAATTACAGCAAAAACGAAGAAAGATCGCAATCGCTATTTTTTGGGCAATTTTCAGTGTGTAACAGCCCTCAGAGATATGGCCATTTATTTTAACATATGCAGTTTTAATAGCATATAGTATTATTATCTTGTTAATAAATGAAATCCCAGCTCCAATTTTCCTGAGATCTGTAATATTTCCATGGCAATTGGCCAACATAAAAGTTTAGGGGGGAGATTCATTTACATTTTTACTTGTAGTGGGCATATTTTCATGTTCATATTTTTCATATAGTACATTGAGATGATCGTAATCTGCTATTTACGATTGAATTTTGAAAATTCAATTGATTTTCCATTATCCACTTGTAATTTTGTGTAATTATGCGTAATGTCACACCTATTTTAGTGGTTAATAGCAAAGCCCTTATACATATCATCAGCAGTTGGAACTGGAGCATTAGTATCAGTTGATAGAATGATGAGCAGTCTGATGTATGCGTATGTAAGTGCTTAAATCCAAATTGATTTTAGAAATGGCTAAGCTCTACTCAGACAAATAAGGTATTTTTCAGCAAGACTTGACACCATGCCATATATTGAAAAATACACAGACATTTTTTAAGGACCATGGTATTTGTGTCCTCAACGGCCGAGTAACAAATCTGACATTTGATTTCACTGATTGGGAATCTTCGGGTCATTTGCCAAAGATGACTGTCCAAGTTGGATTGCGTGACCAAAGAGAAGTTGATATGTGCAGTTATTAAGTGTGGTATCATGATCCTGAAATTAAAAACATATGTGTTACACTTATAGACTAAATGCCCAAATTCCTGTGAGAAGACAGAGGAGAGACACCTGATCTGCAGTAAATGTTCTATTGCTGGTCTGTGGTCAGTCAGCCAGTTTATCTGGTGAGCGGTTCATTAGTATATTGGTGATTGGGATCACAAGTGGTGAATAGCAGTGCATGTGCACGGTGTTATAAGAAGAGGTAACAACTGGAGTCAACAACTATGAATACATATGTCAAACTATTAAAAGGGGGGCATGTTAATTATATTAGCACTGCTGGAGCATACGGTTTTTGGCACGGCCTCATGAGTTGGGTGCCTGGTGGTGCCACCCAAGAGTAAAAATATTGGTAATTTACATTACTAATATGTAACTTTGGATTTATCCAGTACCCATTCTCACTTGAACACTCCCCTCCTAATGCCTAATCCTAACCTCCTCCAAGTGCCTAACGCTTAGGGATGCTCACCGCGTTCCGCAGAATTTATTTTCCCGTGATTCCGGCCGGAATTTGGTGGTTCCGTCGCATTGGAATGGAATTGCCATAGCGCTATAGCGGAAATTCCATGGAACGATGCGTAATTCCGGCGGAAAGCGGAATTTTGTAAGCCAATCACAAGGAAGCCCCTAGAAGACGTTTAAAGTGAAAACAACAGGATTTCTTCATGAAAATAGAAATTTCTGCACCAATCAGAGGCTTACAAAAACCACCCAAACGGATTTCTGCATTAAAATCAGAATTATTTCAGCACCAATTACAGTGTTAACAAAAACCAATCAATCCTATGTTAGCAACCAGCTCCCTAGCTATCTCACCTATCCCAACCAGCTATCTCACCTATCCCAACCACCGCCATAGAACCACCGTCAGGTCCCAAAGCTTACACGACACCTCTTGCAGCGCCAAAACCACCACCATGGAAACACCGCCAGGTCCCATAGCTTACGCTACACCTCCTGCGGCACCAAAACCACCACCATGGAACCACCGCCAGGTCCCAAAGCTTACGCGACACCTCCTGCGGTGCCAAAATGACCGCCATGGGACCACCGCAAGGTCCCATGGCGTAAGCGACACCTCCTGCGGTGCCAAAATGACCGCCATGGGACCACCGTCAGGTCCCAAAGCTTACGCGACACCTCCTGCGGTGCCAAAACGACTGCCATGGGACCACCGGCAGGTCCCATGGCGTAAGCGACACCTCCTGCGGTGCCAAAACGACCACCATGGGACCACTGCCAGGTCCCAAAGCTTACGCGACACCTCCTGCGGTGCCAAAACGACCGCCATGGGACCACCGCCTAGGCTAGCTACATGATTTAAAAAAATAAATAAAAAAAAAACTGCTGCGCTGCCACCCTGGCGATTTTAACCACTTAAGGACCACAGTCTTTTCGCCCCTTAAGGACCAGAGCCTTTTTCTCCATTCAGACCACTGCAGCTTTCACGGTTTATTGCTTGGTCATACAACCTACCACCTAAATGAATTTTACCTCCTTTTCTTGTCACTAATACAGCTTTCTTTTGGTGCTATTTGATTGCTGCTGCAAGTTTTACTTTTTATTATATTCATCAAAAAAGACATGAATTTTGTCAAAAAAATGACTTTTTTAACTTTCTGTGCTGACATTTTTCAAATAAAGTAAAATTTCCTATACATTTGAGCGCAAAAGTTATTCTGCTACATGTCTTTGATAAAAAAAAAACATTCAGTGTATATTTATTGGATTGGGTAAAAGTTATAGCGTTTACAAACTATGGTGACAAAAGTGAATTTTCCCATTTTCCAGCATCTCTGACTTGCGCACCTGTCACGTTTCATGAGAGGCTAAAATTCCAGGATAGTACAAATACCCCCCAAATGACCCATTTTGGAAAGAAGACATCCCAAAGTATTCAGTGAGAGGCATGGTGAGTTCATAGAAGATTTTATTTTTTGTCACAATTAGCGGAAAATGACACTTTGTGACAAAAAAAACAGAAAAAAAAAATTCCATTTCTTCTAACTTGCGACAAAAAAAAATGAAATCTGCTACGGACTCACTATGCTCCTCTCTGAATACCTTGAAGTGTCTACTTTCCAAAATGGGGTCATTTGTGGGGTGTGTTCACTGTCCTGGCATTTTGGGGGGTGCCTAATTGTAAGCACCCCTGTAAAGCCTAAAGATGCTCATTGGACTTTTGGCCCCTTAGCGCAGTTAGGATGCAAAAAAGTGCCACACATGTGGTATTGCCGTACTCAGGAGAAGTAGTATAATGTGTTTTGGGGTGTATTTTTACACATACCCATGCTGGGTGGGAGAAATATCTCCGTAAATGACATTTTTTTTATTTTTTTTACACACAATTGTCTATTTATAGAGATATTTCTCCCACTCAGCATGGGTATGTGGAAAAATACACCCCAAAACACATTATACTACTTCTCCTGAGTACGGCGATACCACATGTGTGGCACTTTTTTGCACCCTAACTGCGCTAAGGGGCCCAAAGTCCAATGAGTACCTTTAGGATTTTACAGGTCATTTTGAGAAATTTCGTTTAAAGACTACTACTCACGGTTTAGGGCCCCTAAAATGCCAGGACAGTATAGGAACCCCACAAATTACCCCATTTTAGAAAGAAGACACCCCAAGGTATTCCGTTAGGAGTATGGTGAGTTCATAAAAGATTTTATTTTTTGTCACAAGTTAGCGGACATTGATTTTAATTGTTTTTTTTTTCACAAAGTGTCATTTTCCGCTAACTTGTGACAAAAAATAAAATCTTCTATGAACTCACCATACTCCTAATGGAATACCTTGGGGTGTCTTCTTTCTAAAATGGGGTCATTTGTGGGGTTCCTATACTGCCCTGGCCATGAGGAGTAGTCTTGAAACCAAATGTCGCAAAATGACCTGTGAAATCCTAAAGGTAGTCATTGGACTTTGGGCCCCTTAGCGCAGTTAGGGTGCAAAAAAGTGCCACACATGTGGTATCGCCGTACTCAGGAGAAGTAGTATAATGTGTTTTGGGGTGTATTTTTCCACATACCCATGCTATACCCATGCCCATGCATACCCATACCCATGTATAAAAATACACCCCAAAACACATTATACTACTTCTTCTGAGTACGGCGATACCACATGTGTGACACTTTTTTGCAACTTAGGGGCGCTAAGGGGCCTAACGTCCTATTCACAGGTCATTTTGAGGCATTTGTTTTCTAGACTACTCCTCACGGTTTAGGGCCCCTAAAATGCCAGGGCAATATAGGAACCCCACAAGTGACCCCATTTTAGAAAGAAGACACCCCAAGGTATTCTGTTAGGAGTATGGTGAGTTCATAGAAGTTTTTTTTTTTGTCACAAGTTAGTGGAAAATGACACTTTGTGAAAAAAAAAAACAATACATATCAATTTCCGCTAACTTGTGACAAAAAATAAAATCTTCTATGAACTCATCATACACCTAACAGTATACCTTGGGGTGTCTTCTTTCTAAAATGGGGTCACTTGTGGGGTGCCTATACTGCCCTGGCATTTTAGGGGCCCTAAACCGTGAGGAGTAGTCTTGAACCCAAATGTCTCAAAATGACCTGTGAAATCCTAAAGGTACTCATTGGACTTTGGGCCCCTTAGCACAGTTAGGCTGCAAAAAAGTGTCACACATGTGGTATCGCCGTACTCAGGAGAAGTAGTATAATGTGTTTTGGGGTGTATTTTTACATATAACCATGCTGGGTGGGAGAAATATCTCTGTAAATGACACATTTTTGATTTTTTTTACACACAATTGTCCATTTACAGAGAGATTTCTCCCACCCAGCATGGGTATGTGTAAAAATACATCACAAAACACATTATACTACTTCTCCTGGGGTATGGCGATACCACATGTGTGACACTTTTTTGCAGCCTAGGTGCGCTAAGGGGCCCAACGTCCTATTCACAGGTCATTTTGAGGCATTTGTTTTCTAGACTACTCCTCACGGTTTAGGGCCCCTAAAATGCCAGGGCAGTATAGGAACCCCACAAGTGACCCCATTTTAGAAAGAAGACACCCCAAGGTATTCCGTTATGGGGTATGGTGAGTTCATCGAAGACTTTATTTTTTGTCACAAGTTAGTGAAAAATGACACTTTGTGAAAAAAACAATAAAAATCCAATTTCTGCTAACTTTTGACAAAAAATAAAATCTTCTATGAACTCATCATACACCTAACAGAATACCTTGGGGTGTCTTTTTTCTAAAATGGGGTCACTTGTGGGGTTCCTATACTGCCCTGGCATTTTGCGGGCCCAAAACTGTGAGTAGTCTGGAAACCAAATTTCTCAAAATGACTGTTCAGGGGTATAAGCATCTGCAAATTTTGATGACAGGTGGTCTATGAGGGGGAAATTTTTGTGGAACCGGTCATAAGCAGGGTGGCCTCTTAGATGACAGGATGTATTGGGCCTGATCTGATGGATAGGAGTGCTAGGGGGGTGACAGGAGGTGATTGATGGGTGTCTCAGGGGGCGGTTAGAGGGGAAAATAGATGCAATCAATGCACTGGGGAGGTGATCGGAAGGGGGTCTGAGGGGGATCTGAGGGTTTGGCCGAGTGATCAGGAGCCCACACGGGGCAAATTAGGGCCTGATCTGATGGGTAGGTGTGCTAGGGGGTGACAGGAGGTGATTGATGGGTATCTCAAGGTGTGATCAGAGGGGGGAAATAGATGCAAGCAATGCACTGGCGAGGTGATCAGGGCTGGGGTCTGAGGGCGTTCTGAGCGTGTGGGCGGGTGATTGGGTGCCCGCAAGGGGCAGATTAGGGTCTAATCTGATGGGTAACAGTGATAGGTGGTGATAGGTGGTGATTGATGGGTGATTGATGGGTAATTAGTGGGTGTTTAGAGGAGAGAAGAGATGTAAACACTGCACTTGGGAGGTGATCTGATGTCGGATCTGCGGGCGATCTATTGGTGTGGGTGGGTGATCAGATTGCCCGCAAGGGGCAGGTTAGGGGCTGATTGATGGCTGGCAGTGACAGGGGGTGATTGACGGGTGATTGACAGGTGATTGACAGGTGATCAGGGGGGATAGATGCATACAGTACACGGGAGGGGGTCGGGGGGGGGGATCTGGGGGGGGGTCTGGGGAGAATCTGAGGGGGGGGTGATCAGGAGGGAGTAGGGGGCAGATTAGGGACTAAAAAAAATAGCGTTGACAGATAGTGACAGGGAGTGATTGATGGGTGACTGGGTGCAAACAGTGGTCTGGGGGGTGGGCAGGGGGGGGGTCTGAAGGGTGCTGTGGGGGATCAGGGGGCAGGGGGGGGGGGAATCAGTGTGCTTGGGTGCAGACTAGGGTGGCTGCAGCCTGCCCTGGTGGTCCCTCGGACACTGGGACCACCAGGGCAGGAGACAGCCAGTATAATAGGCTTTGTATACATTACAAAGCCTATTATACAAAGTACATGCGGCGATCCGGGATTTCTTCCCCGCCTGTTTACATTTTGCCGGCGAGCCGCTATCGGCGGTTCTCCGGCTGTTCACGGAGACACCCTCCGTGAACTGACATGGAAAGGCCGCTCGATCGAGCGGTCGTTTCCATGGTAACCCGCAGACGACCAGTTTACGCCAATCGGCGTTAGCTGGTCGTCAAGAGGTTAAAAACAGGAGATAAGCTTAGTGAGTCGGCTCACCCTGTGCCCAGCTCACCAGCGGCATACCAATACATACGCTTTTACAAAGGAATATTTGCTTTAAAAGCCTATTGCCTGGGCTGTCCATCTTACCTAATTCAGAAAGTTAAGCCTCCGTTTGACAGTTAATTACATTATCCTCTAAAATATCATTTAGTGTTTATTTTCTCATGTCTTACTGTATATTTGTTGTTCTTTCTGCTATTGTTCTTAGTGAAATAACAAATAACATGTAGCATTAGAACTAGCACCTCTAAGTGCTAATGAAGCATCTGACTCTCTGTGTGAACTCATTACTATGATGTTCATCAACACATCTTAGCATTTTTAAAAAGGCGCGATCCACGCCGCAAGGTGCCCCCCTTCCCCCCCAGATGTTCTGAGACACAGCCCCAGGTGTGTGAAAACATCTAATGGAGCCCTTTTTTTTCTCTGTTTGATGTCTTGACCTTAAACCATTCTGCTCCTCCGCCAGCCCTTCTGTGCACATTCACAGGCTTGTGTCAAAGCAAATTTTATTTATCATTTTCCTTGTTGAATTTCTTTTCTCTTCTTATTTGACGTTCTCAAGTTTGACTTGAAAGCTGCACAAGAGATAAGCATCTTTCATCTCGCACGCTTGATTTATGTAAACTTTGAAGTTCAGTCAGTCATTAGAAGAGAGGTACAAAGTTGCTGTCAGATGCTTTTTGTCGTTGCTGTTTTGTGTCATTACTTATGCTGGTCTCCTAAAAGGTTGTCAGCGATGAGCTGGGGTGGTATTGTTACGGGATGTGAGAGAAGGGCTGTATTTACGTTACGGGTAAAGATTTTGTTATGATTGAACTTGCAAAAACCGGTGGAAGATTTTAGAGTGGTGGTCAGATTGGGAGGCTTGTTCTCTCCATCCTCAGGCTAGTAAACATGAAGATTTGAAAATCGCAAATGGCCCTCAACTGGCCCCATATTCAATTTAATTTTTTTCCTGAGTTTTCTCCTAGGTGATATTTTCACAACTGGGCCCATATGTAATTCACTTTTTCACCTGAGTTTTCTCCTAGGAGATATATTTAAATTTGCTAATAAAATGCATTTAAACCCACCAGCAAGCAAACAAATACTCAAAATAATTTTGGCAGCACTTTTTCACTTACTTTTTGGTACTTTTTCTTTTGCAAAGTGCTAAAAAGTTAATATAAATTGAAGATGAAATATGATCTCCTAGGAGAAAACTCAGGAGAAAAAGTGAATTGCATATGGATGGCCCCTTGTCAGAAAATGCATTTTAAACCACCAGCAAGCAAGAAAATACTCAAAATAATTTTGATAGTACTTTTCCACAAAAGTTTAGGTATTTTTTTCAATTTTAAAGTGATTAAAAGTTATTTTAAAGATAATATGAAAATTATCTCCTAGGAGATAACTCAGGAGGAAAAGTTAATTGCATATTGGCCCTTGTGTTTACTGGCCTCTTAAAGAGATACTGAAGCAAAAAAAATGTATGTATGATATAATGAATTGGTTGTGTAGTACGGATAATTACTACAACATTCGTAGCAAAGAAAATATTCTCATATTTTTATTTTCAGTTATATAGTGTTTTTATAACATTGCACCATTCTCTAATATTTGCAGTTTACACACTACTCAGCATTCTAAATGATTTTACAGAGCAGGTGAACTATTGAACTGTCCTCTGCAGAGAAAAAGAAAATACAGTGACCTACAGTTGAGATAACAAACTTCAGAAGACAGAGCTCTCTGCTACTTTGAAAGTCATGGAGTTCAATTGCTCTTTTGCATAGATAACAACTGGAGTTGCTTAACCTCTTGCCGACCGCGATGGGCGTGGCCGCGGCAGCAGCCGCAGGACCGCCTAACCCCGATTGACGTATAGTCCTGGGGCTCTGTCTTGCAGGAGATCGCGCGCAAGATGCGCTCGCATCTCCTGTTCGGTGGGTGGAGCTGAACCGCCGTCTAATTACCCGTACAGCGCTGCGATCAGCAGCAGCGCTGTACTGGGGACAGCCGTGTGACACGGCTGTCCCCTGCTGAGCCACAGAAGTGATCGGCTGTCATAGGCTGAAGCCTATGACAGATGATCACAGGGATTGGCCGGCGGGGGGAGGGAGGGGGGTATACAAGAGGGAAAAAGAAACACATGTTTTTATAAAAAAAATAAAAAAATAAACACATACAACTAAACAAACAAACACTGGGTGGGCGATCAGACCCCACCAACAGAGAGCACTTGTGTGCTGTATCGTGTGGCCCTGCAGATTAGCCTTAAAGCTGTAGTGGCCAATTGAAAATGTGCCTGGTCTTTAGGGGGGTTTAACACTGCGGTCCTCAATAGGTTAACTCTTCCTGTACTGGAAACAATATTAGATTTACCGTATATACTCGCATACAAGCCGAATTTTTGACCCCCAAAGAGGGGGCCAAAAGTTGGGGGTTCGGCTTGTATGCGAGTCATGGTGGTCCGCGGGTCCCCCCCTCCGCTGGTCTGCGGGTCCCCCGCTCCCCCCATGGCCGCCGCCGCTGCTATTACCTGTCCGCATCTTCTATTTCAGTCTCCGTGCTTGTAAACATTCAGAGCAGCGCGCCCGGCGCTGCTACTGTGACGAGGCAGGAGGCAGGAAAGAGCGCGGCTTCCTGTTACTATGGGAACCGCTCTTTCCTGGCTCGCCGCTCGTCACAGTAGCAGCGCCGGGCGCGCTGCTCTGAATGTTTACAAGCACGGAGACTGAAATAGAAGATGCAGCCAGGTAATAGCGGCGGCGGCCATGGGGGGAGCGGGGACTGTACTGGCTAAACTGGGGCACTTTACTAGCTTTACTGAGCACTATACTAGCTAAACTGAGCGCTAAACTGGGGCACTATACTAGCTAAACTGGGGCACTATACTAGCTATACTGAGCACTATACTAGCTATACTGAGCACTATACTAGCTAAACTGGGGCACTATACTAGCTATACTGAGTACTATACTAGCTAAACTGGGGCACTATACTAGCTAAACTGGGGCACTATACTAGCTATACTGAGCACTATACTAGCTATACTGAGCACTATACTAGCTAAACGGGGGCACTATACTAGCTATACTGAGCACTATACTAGCTAAACTGGGGCACTATACTAGCTATACTGAGCACTATACTAGCTAAACTGGGGCTCTATCCTAGCTATACTGAGCACTATACTAGCTAAACTGGGGCACTATACTAGCTATACTGAGCACTATACTAGCTATACTGAGCACTATACTAGCTAAACTGGGGCACTATACTAGCTATACTGAGCACTATACTAGCTATACTGGGGCACTATACTAGCTATACTGAGCAGGGCCGTGCCGACACAGAGGCCAGGAAGGCTGGAGCCTCAGGGCGCAGGTCATTAGCACTCTGGGGGGGGGCGGAAGTTTGCAGTCTGTGACTCTCTGTCTGTGTTACCTCTGCTGGCCGCTCCCCCGCTGTATTCGTGCTGCCTGCTGTGCCGCCCAGCGCCCGCCGCCGCTATTCGCAAAATGCTGGCTGTATCTTTCTAAAGCGGGAGCAGAGTGTATACATACTCCGCTCTCCGCTACCTTGTTGTCATGGTCACCGTCCCGGTGACTCCAAAGTGCGCCGCCGCCCGCCCCTCTCTCACACACACAGAGCAGCCAACCAGCGTGCGCCTCTGTGTGACGTCGACTCGGCAGCCTGTGGGTCCCGCCCCCTCTAACGTCTCCTTGCCTGTGACTCAGCACCTAGGGAGGAGTCAGGCAGGAGACAGTGTGGCTGTGTTGACGGGGGACTCGCCTGCTCTTTGTGGCCTGCGGCTGGGTGTCTGTCCCTGTGTGTCCCAACAAGTAAAAAGTAAGTGTGAGTCTGACAGTGACAGGCAGCATCATTATGGTCGGACTTGTCTTGGATTGGATAATATTATAGAAGCCCCCAATGCCTCCCATCCATCAAACATTTATATTTTAGATATTAATAATGTGACAAGCACAGGCATTATTGATAATATATTACATATATTATAATGTGACAGCACTGGCTGTGGCTGCACATCTATATCAGCTGCTGCTGATAATATGGTATCCATTTATGGTGCATTAATTTATATGATGGATAATATTAGTGTGTCTCTGCACTGTCAATGACAGTGCACAGACACACTAATATTATCCATCATATAATGCACCATAAATGGATACTGTATTATCAGCAGCTGATATAGATGTCATGTGCAGCCACAGCCAGTGCTGTCACATTATAATATATGTAATATATTATCAATAATGCAGGACAGGAGTCTGTCATCAATCGTGTCACTCAGGTGACTGCCTGCTATCCATGGGATTGAACAATGCACCTTATTTTGGTGTTAAAGGAATCATTAGGTAAAAAATTAGCTTTACTCACCTGGGGCTTTCTCCACTCTGCTCTCCGCCGCTGTCCTGGGTTCGCCGCACGGTGCAGAGGACGACCTCGAGGTTGTCCTTACTGCGCCTGCGTGAAGTGCCGCTGTCAATCATGGCCACAGTGTCCGCTGCGCAGGCACAGTAGTTCTGCGCAGTGCACAGCGGACATTGTGGCCATGATTGACAGCGGCTGTTCTCCTGTGGAAAAATACTGCCTTATTTTTGTATATCTTAATGGGGGGGGGGGGGGCGCACTTGGGCAGCTCAGCCTCTGTTGCTGGTGGACCTTGTCCCGGCCCTGATACTGAGCACTATACTAGCTATACTGGGGCACTTTACTAGCTATACTGAGCACTATCCTAGCTATACTGAGCACTATACTAGCTAAACTGGGGCACTATACTAGCTATACTGAGCACTATACTAGCTATACTGAGCACTATACTGAGCACTATACTAGCTAAACTGGGGCACTTTACTAGCTATACTGAGCACTATACTAGCTGTACTGGGCACTATACTAGCTAAACTGGGGCACTTTACTAGCTATACTGAGTACTATACTAGCTATACTGAGCACTATACTAGCTATACTGAGCACTATACTAGCTATACTGAGCACTATACAAGCTATACTGAGCACTATACTAGCTATACTGGGCACTATACTAGCTATACTGGGGCACTACCTACCCATACTGGACACTTTACTAGCTATACTGGGACACACTCGGGGAATAAGGCGGCCAGCATTTCCTACCCCCGGCTTATATGGGGGTTAATCATTTTCCCCTGTTTTTTCAGGGGAAAGTTGGGGGGTCGGCTTATATGTGGGTCGGCTTATATGCGAGTATATACGGTATGTTTCTGCTGCTAATGTTTTATTTCTTAGCTGTACTACACATACAAATCATTATATCATATTTGTTTTTTTTGCTTCAGTATCTCTTTAAAGCAGACCCGCACTGTATCAGCACAAACATCAGTTTTATTAAACAAAATTAAGCTTAAAGTAAACGTGAAGGGAAAAGGTGCCCCAATAGGGTACTTACCTGGGTTCAAGAAATTTACTTCACTAGTCGGTAATTTTCATTTCAGTGTGGTAATATATTTACTGAATTGGCATTTGGCAAGGTGATCGGTTAAAATCAGCTGTTTTCTGCATTACCTAATGGAGTAATGCTTAGTGAATTGAGGCCGTTGTCTCCTGAAATTTTTCCCAGGAGATAATGTTTCATCTTATCTAAAAATATTTTTTTCAGCAGCTAGCAATTGCAATTGAAGTATTAAAAAATAGGTAAAAAAGTAGTGTAAAACTTATTTTGAGTATTTTCTTTCATGCTGCTGGGAGCTTTAAATGTATTTTATTGCTTAGGTTCCAAAAATACATCCTTGGAAAAAACTTAGAAGGCTATGGACTCTTGGCCTATATGCAATTAACTTTTCTCCTGAGTTTTCTCCCTGTGTCCAGCACTTTGCAGTTGAGAAAGTACACAAAAGTAGATAATAAAATAATAAAAAAAAAAATAGCACACTTAATGAGCACTATTTTTGCTTGCTGTTTGCTTAAAATGTATTTTATTGATAAGGTGTGAAAACATAACTTAGGAAAAAACTCTGATGATATACTGCATCTCTATGTGAATACAGATTTATTTTAAAGAGAATCTGTACTCTAAAATTCTTACAATAAAAAGCATACCATTCTATTCATTATGTTCTCCTGGGCCCCTCTGTGCTGTTTCTGCCACTCCCTGCTGCAATCCTGGCTTGTAATTGACAGTTTTAGGCAGTGTTTACAAACAAAAGACATGTCTGCTAACCAGCATGTGATAGGCTGAGAGAAGCTCAGTCTGTGACTCATACAGAGCCTGCAGGGGGCCTGGAGAGGGTGTGTATAACGTCTATCCTATCACAGATCAGCAGCACATTCCTGCCTCAGCTGACAAAGCTGACAAAGGAAAGAAGATTAGATTATATAACAGAGATAATACAGCCACTGTGCAACTAGGAAAGGCTGCAGTAAGACAGACCACATTAGAACAGGTATAGGAACTTATAGGATAGAAGAAATAAGGCTAAACATTTTGTTACAGAGTCTCTTTAAAGGAAACCTGAGACAAAAGGACGCTAAATATTTATACTCACCCTGGGGCTTCCTCCAGCACCCTTCAGGCCATGGCTCCCTCACCATCTCTCCAGGCCGCTCCAGTCATCCACTAGCACTCCCTGTACCTCTATAAGTCACACTCAGGCACGTGTGGCCCTTCATGCTCCTGCAACCAGTAAAGATTTGTATCCACGCAGTGCTGAGCAGTCGCAAAACGCTTCTGGGATACATGTGTGTGTGGCCGTGCTGTGCCTGTGCACGAGCGCGACTGACATAAGCACGAGGACGTCTAGAGGAGGACTGCATCGGCCCAGAGAGACAGCAAGGGAATGCAAAGCCTGAAGGGGCTGGAGGAAGCCCCAGCTAAGTATAAATTAAATGTCTCAGGTACACTTTAACTGGACACAGTGGCCACTATCTACCAATATATCCAGAAATGACAGCAGCAACTATTTTCATCTTTAGCTCGCAGATCTGCACAGTGCAATTTTCATTCTCCGGTTACCCTGCAAATTTAAATTCTGAAATTAACCTTCAAAAATGAACTTTCTCAGACTCTGAAGGTCATGTGTACTTGTGCAATTTGCATGTGTTTAATATAGATGACGGAGATGCAGCAAATTGAATTTCTGTAATGTCTGTTCCAATCGAACGCCATATAGGTAATAAGTTAATTAGTCTCTCTAATTTGGTTTTGGGTAATTCATTTTTGGTGGGAACACACGGTGTAATTATTACGCAGGAAGAGCAATTTAGTGGAAGATAATCAGGCTGCACTCTCTCCTGTCCCTGGAGAGGTACAATGGGGCTTGGCAAGCAGAGACACAGATTAATCATGTCCCTAATATGATTTACTACCAGAACAATATTAGCCCATTTAGAGGTTATTTACATTAATCAGCGGATTTAATAATTGCATTTTTATTGGAGGTGGTAATTATATAATCTATGAGGCAATCTTGTCACACTAGAAAAAAATGAACCTTTTTGAAATGTATAATGCGATTATGTTAAAGGCATACCGTGCACATGCGTAATTCTGTCACAGTGAACTCATAACACTGGAGCATGACAAAAACCGACAAGACCTCCAGAGTGGAGCCATCTTGTGGTGCCTGCATGCAGCTTCTATGTTCGCCATGGTGTGTCCACAAAGTCTTGTTTGTCTCAGCTTCCCTTAAAGCGGACCCAAACCAAACTTTTTTTAATTCAAAATATTTAGTTGCACCACATACAAAGATAAATAAACACTCCTTCAAGCCTATGAGCATTTCAGTGCATACTTTTCACCCTTCTCTTTTCATAACTAGGGTTATACAGGTGGCAGCCATTAGCAATTCCTCCTTTGCCGGACACCACCTACTCCACCAGTCTGCCGGATTCTGTCCCGGCAATATGAAAGGAAGGGAGGGGTTACTCCAATAAATGTAAAATATTTTATATTTGTCATCATGCAGCTGAAAAAAGGCTGCTATTTATTATTATAATTTAGAAAATACATTTTATTTTTGAAATCTTGTATTTTTAATTTGGGTCCACTTTAACAGTAATGAGCTAAAATGCCAGTATTGTTTTCGCATACATTTTTTGCAAAAATAATGTTAAATTTGATTTGTGATGGAAAATAAGTTTTGTTATTGTTCACGAATTTTCATGATAAAAATATAATTTTTTTTCAGTAACAATTTTTTTGCAGTGGTAAAAATTGTGTTTTTTGCACTTTTCACGATAAACTATTGATTTTTCGCGTTTTGCGAAAATGCAAGCTATTTTCGGTAAAATGTTCTCAAAATCGAAAGTAGCATTTTTGATGCGAAAATGACTTTGTTGAAAGTTTGCAAGCAACACTGTCCCTTAACTCTATATAAGGTGAACAGAGCATGTACATGGTGTATATGGCCTGTCTCCCTTTTTTTCATTAAAAAAAACAAAACAAAACAAATACAGCATATATAAAGGGAAAAATCCTATAGTAAGAGTTGGTTCTTACTAGGTCCAGTGATGTACTGCCTTGCAGTCCAGCAAATGAATGGAATGAACTCATGCTCACCTCTTGGCCCATTCACAAAGTCCCTTTTCACCAAATACAGCAATACCACAAAGGATATGCCTCATTTTTGGATCATTGTATGTGTTGCTGTATATCTAATATGATGGCATGCTTGCTCTTGCTCCACTGACTGTGCGAACATTGCAGCAGACTATACAGTAGGAGTAGGTACAGCGAGCCAGATAGCAATGGATCCGCATTGGATATTCTGGCTGCTCCAGGTGAGTACTTTGCAGTGTCAACCATGTCTTATGGTGTGTACAAACTTGAAAGATAAATGAAAGATATCAGACCAATTTTACCCCCTTCCATGTAGTATGAGAGCCATACTCTACACAGTCTATTCTATGGAGCTGAACTCCCCATCAGATAAAAATCTTTGCAAGATGCTGCACACAAAGATGCTGTACACACTCAAAAGATCAGTATCTGCAAAAGATCCGTTCCTGCAAAATGCATTCATAGTCTATGATATCTGCAGATCCTCATACACACCTTGTTTAACAGACATTCATCTGCAGATAATCTGCAGATCAGATCCACCAGGATGGATTTTTAGATCTGCAGATGATTGTCAGATATGCAGATGAAGTCTGTTAAACAAGGTGTGTATGAGGATCTGCAGATATCATAAACTATGAATGAATTTTGCAGGAACGGATCTTTTGCAGGAACAGATCTTTTGCAGATACTGATCTTTTGAATGTGAACAGCATCTTTGTGTGGAGCATCTTTCAAAGAGTTTTATCTGATGGGAAGTTCAGCTCCATAGAAAAGACTGTGTAGAGTATGGCTCTCATACTACATGGAAGGGGGTAAAATTGGTCTGATATCTTTCATTTATCGTTCAAGTGTGTACACACCATTAGGCCAGAAACCCACTAGGAGCGATTTCTAGTGATTTGAAAAAGCTCTTGCTAATGCAATGCTATGGGGGATTTTTATAAAATTACATCGCTCAAGTGGGAGTTTTCAAATCGCAGAGCACTAAAAAAAAGCTCCTAGTGGGTTTCTGGCCAAAAGGAGCGATTTTCTGAGTGGTTTGCGATTTGACGACTCTTACTAATGTAATGCTATGGGCGTGATCCCACTTGAGTGATTTGATTTTAGAAAAATCCCCCATAGCATTGCATTAGCAAGAGCTTTTTCAAATCGCTAGCGATTAGAAATCACTCGTAGTGGGTTTCTTGCCTTAGGCCTGGAACCTACTAGCACTAAGCCTTTTGTAAGCTCTTGTGATTTGAAATGCTCCTGCTAATGGAATGCAATGGGTGTGAACCCACTTGAGGGATGTGATTTTAAAAAAATCCCTGATAGCCTTACATTGGCAAGAGCTTTTCAAATCACAAGCGCTTAGAAATGCACTGCTAGTGGGTCCTGGGCCTTAGAGCTTATTTCCTCTTGAGCCAACTAGGGATGGCCAATGAGATGCAAATAATTTTGAGTTGATGCGGGAGTATGCAAATTTTGTATGTGAATTTATGCAGCTTAACCTCTTGCTGACTGCTCCACGCCAATTGGCATGAGCAGTGCGGCAACCCCAGGACCACTCCATGCCGATTGTCATGAATGGCTGAGGGCGGAGATAGCAGGGGATCCTGTGCATCCCCACTGGAATGACGGAGCTCCGCTCTGCCTTCAGCCTCCCAGCGCCGCTCGGAGACTGTTAGATGGCGAAACGCCTATTAGATGCCGTCTAATAGGACTGTACAGCGCTGTGATCTAAGGCAGCGCTGTACTGGGGACAGCCATGTGACACGGTTATCCCCCTGGGGGACACAGGAGCGATCCGCTATGATAGGCTGACGGGGGAAGGAAGGGAGGAATGTTAAAATAATAAAGAAAATAGGGAAATTTAATAAAAAAAATCACTTGTGTGCTGACTTGTTCAGCCCTGCAGTGAGGCCGTGAAGCTGCAGTGGCCAATTTTGTAAAAAATCTGTATACTCCTGCATCTGCTAGAAATAATTGACTATTCCTAGAGCCAGCATATGTCTACTCCCCTTATTTTCCTACACGGGGAGGATAGGTTCACTTTCATTGAAAGTCTTGAAAGTCTTCCTATGTTATGCTGGGCACACACGTTGTGATTTCCCGCTCGATCCGCGGGATCGATTGGATCGATTCGATTATTTCCAACATGTTCGATCGGGTTTCGATGGATACAGCCGTCGATTTTGCCTATTAAGTATGCAAAATCGAACGGCTGTATCCATCGAAACCCGATCGAACATGTTGGAAATAATCAAATCGATCCAATCGATCCCGCGGATCGAGCGGGAAATCGCAACGTGTGTACCCAGCATTAGGCACTTCTGACAAGGTCTGGGGAGGAGAAGACACTTGAATCTTTGTCATTTTTGCAGGGCAATTATATAAACACATTCAGGTGAGATTCGAGGAAAAAGTTAGAGGTTTTTCTCTGACCTTCATATTTTAAGCAAAGCAGTCATAAAGCGTATTTTAGATAATGTTCTCAGGATCTAGTGGAAACAGAGCTGTTCAATAAAAAGTTGAAATAAGTTTGAACCAAAATTGTATTATTTAGACATAGTCCATATTAACCTTTTCTTCTTATCCGGAGGCTGCTGTGATTAGAAATAGTCAATGAAATGTAAATAATTTTGAGTTAAGGGTTAAGGCAGGTTTATGCAAAATTTGTATGCAAATGCAGCCTGAAAATGGACCAGTGGAATCCTAATACGTTGTGCATAAATTTGCATACACAATTTGCATAATTCTGCATCAACTCTAAAGCATCTTATTGGCCATCCCTATTGAGTAATTTGTGCCTCTTGGTTTATTGTAAGTGCCCAAGTGCCGAAGCCAAAATACTATCATATCAGCCAGGAAATTTGGCTTGTCAAACAAGAAATTAATTGTAATACATGCCGTGCAAAGCGGCAGAGGGTGAAGGAAAGGGGGGAATGCTCTGTGGCAGGTACTTGGGGGTGGATTCTTGAAAATAATTGGGGTTCACTGGTATATTCATACTATGAGGATGTGGTTATTTGGGGGCCTTATTATTAAAGGGAGCGTCCGGATTCTACCATACTATTACCCTTACTTTCTGCTGGACACTGCGGATGAGGAACAACCTCCCGCTCTGTAAGGAGATTTTTTTAAACATTTTTTAACAATAAATAAATATTGTTGGGCTGCTTTAAAAACATTTTCTTTGACAAGTTTGATAGAGATAATGTTTCCAAAATGGCCCCACAATGTTTCTTTCTTTCTTTTTCATTTTTAATGAAAAATATTTTAATTATGTGTAGCAGATGAGCAGGATAGTGATTTCTGGAATCACGTTAACAAATACCTGCACATTTGTCTGTGGATTTGAACCACAGACATAAATGGAGTGTGACTATTTTTTGTTTTTTAAATGCACGATTGTCAGTTTTTGGTGCTGGCATGTTTACTTTTAGTTAGTAAATAACCCTCCCAGTGGTTAAATTAATTTCTCCAAACTTTACCCTAGAGGATGCTAAACTTTGAATTAGATCAGTATTTTTCAACTTCATGGACCAGGACGTGGAGGATCATGTTCCTGGTAGTCTTGGTCTAGAGGGGGCGGATAATGTAGCCAGAGGCGGAGCCGAGCTGGCTAAGGAGACCACGGAGCCATGCAGCAGTGTCCCGGCTTCAGGGGGTGGACCTGAATGTTGAGAAAGAGGTGGGCCTGGCAGAAACAGCATTGGATTCGATGTAAGCTCTACGTTAGCACTTAGGAGCAGTGAGTAATATGACAGTTTCCTGTCAATCACTCCAGAAAAATGTGTCTGTGCTATATAAAAACATTTTTATTATACAGAGCAGAAATATATTTATGTGTTGTACAGTATAAATAAGTGAACAGATTTGACCTCTTTTGTGTACATTTACATTTTTTTTAAAGAGCATTTGACACAAATATTGTATTTACTTATTTTTATGGTCAGTTGTCTTTTATACTCAGCAAAGAGTGAGTGGTAAACCGTTTTTTGCCTGAGTGCTTTAAATTAGCCTTGCATATTCAATTATTCATCCATGGCCTCTTGTAAACCTTTACGATATCAGTAATAAAACATTGATGGCAAATTCCCAGGAACTCTGGAGCAGCGCCTGACGTCAGTCTTTCCTTTGTGAGCCTTTTCTCATGTTACTCAGCGAGGCATCCGATCACCCTGGACCAATCTCGCTCCTTCATTTCCTGGATGCCACACAGGGTGCTAATGAATTCACTGATGAGGAGTCAAGTCAGCATAATGCTTTGGGATATCAGAAAAGAAAACTGATTCAGTTGTTTTGTTTTTAACGAGATCCAAGAATAGCAGCAGTCGGGCAGGATGTAGAATCTATACACAACAGTGCTGTCCCCAATCCAAACACATAACATCACTCACTGGGGCGCGAGCCAAGAGCTTACAAGAAAACGATGCTGTATTATCAGTGACTGTAATGTTTACCTTAAAGCTGAACTCTGGGCTTAGTCATAATAAGCTTGCCTTACCCCAGCTCCTCTCATTGCTGCATGGAATTGAAATGAAATGTAAAGTATTCCCAAGCACAGTACTTTTACTTTATACATGTTGTCAAAACCCCTCTTCACCCTTTAATTTTACGTGTTATACTAACCTCTTTTTACACTAATCTGATTCTGGGCACCTTGAAACTTGTAGATAATATCCCAGTTTATTAAAGGAACACTATTAAACCAAGAGTTCTAAAAAGACAATGTACAAATAACGTCTAAGTAGCTGTGTAAACCTTTTTCTACTTTTGATGTTAAATATCAGAGGCAAAAGGTGTAATTCATTGTGTGTAGATTTTAGTTCGGTTGGAATGCCTCATTTGCATAGGTGAATCTCTGTAGTCTGACATGCTAAGCACAGCATAATATTGAAGCAGAGTTATATTAAAAGTCTGTCAGGTGTCATGTTTCACACATGAAATTACAAATGTTTATGTTGCACACAAGATACATTTCCTCTGGTCTGCACAGCAAAGTGTGAAAGGAATTACAGTAGATAGAAATAAACAGATATAAGAATTCAAATGTATACACCAGTACTTGGCAGCACTTCCCAAACATTTGCTATCTGAATTGAAAAAAAACATGTTAATCAATAGAGTTCCTTTAAGTGCAGCCATTGTACCCCCTCACTTACCCCAAACCCTCACACAACTTACACCTTGCAGAGTGACCAGTGGAAGAACGGAGAACCGATTAGGGGATGGGACTTCCCCACAGTTGAATTTACCTAGTTGCAATTGGGCAACCAACCAATCTGAATAAGATTCTTCCTGTAATTTATACTCACATTAACTTCCCCAGAGTCAGGCTTGGTGTGGAAAACAAAAGCCAGGAGCAGTAATCCTGAGCCTGACTCGGGGTATCCGCCGGGAGGTATAGGGTGAAAGTGCAGCACAGCGGGCATTTCAACTCACCTCCCCTGGAATCCAGACGCTGGCCGCCATTCTTCTTCTGGCCCTTGGAGGCTCTTGATCCATCGTTTGTCATTAAGACGACGGACAGCGAACTCACTATAGAGGTACAGTGCCACCTGGAGGACAGATGGAGAATTGCAGCGCTGGATCCCAGGGAGGCTGAGTAAGTGCAGGGGCTGCCGTAGATCTCTCTGCAATGTGATTTTTGTCCTGGTTTTAGGGTCTAAAAGCAGGTGGAAAAATTCCACCACTTTTCAACCCTAAAATGCAGAATGAATGATACCGACAGGGAGATTAAGGGCTCCATTTACTACACTTAAGGCCCATACCCACAATGTGATTTTTTTTAAATGTTTTTTTTAGCGACAAACAATTTTTTCACAATATTGCGCAATGTCGTTGAATGAAAATTTGTTAAACATTGTTTCACGACACATGCCACCTGTGGCGATTGTTCATTTTTGAATGACCGCCATGTTGGATTCAATCTTGGAGGATCATTCCGATCCTCATTAACTTTTGCGGGTTTTGCTGTGAAAGTCAATGAGGCACCAACGACGCTTGCATTCGGCCAGATGGATCAGTGAACGAACGTTCATCAGTGGATATCCCTGATTCATCTGGCCGTGGGTACTTAGCTTTAGAACACTCCTGTATCTCCTGCTTGTTTGTCTTTCCTCTTTGAGGTTACCAGATTGGTTGTTGCAAAGGATTCCTTCATTATTATATATTTTAAGTATTTTAAATGTTTTCACCATATTAAGTAAGAACATTCGCTGCTGCCTTGCTTTCCCACACAACACTGAGTTTTATTTAGCATCTAGTTTACTCAATATTTAATATGTTGCTGATTTCATAGTAGCTTTATGTTCCTCAGAATTTGTGAGCACATTTCATTCTATTTCAGTGCTTGGTACAATTCTTTAGAAGAAGTGCGAGAATTGATCGGAATCCTGCAGCTTCTGACTGGTATTTTTTTTCTAGGAACAAATATATTTTAAGCCCTTTTTCCTGTTGATGTTATGTCTCCAGGTTCAAAATACAGAGCAGGAGGGGGGGTCAGGAGTCTCCCTTTAAAGGACAACCGAGTGGACATGTGAAATGATGAGATAGACATGTGTATGTACAGTGCCAAGCACACAAATAACTATGCTATGTTCCTTTTTTTTTTTTCTTTCTCTGCCTGAAAAAATTAAACATCAGGTATGCAAGTGACAGGTTCTGTCTGTGTCGGGACCACGCCGGACTGGGTCAGACTGTAGCATAACCCTCACGGAGAACTAATTACAGCCATAAAACACTTTCCAGTCAGTAAATGGCTTCTGAGAGCAGGGAAGAGATAAAAAAGGGTCAATAATTTATAGATTTGAGCTCTGGCATACCTCAATGAAGGTGTCATTGAGCAGAGACAATGAAACAGTAAATACTTAAAAACTAGATTTAACTATAAAATAAAACTGTGGGATAACTAAAATAAAGTCATTTTTAGGAGAAGGAGGATAGATACAATTGTTTATTCTCATCAGTTTATTTTCACCTCAGATGATGTCCTTTAAGTGTGATAAGACAGGAGATGAATTGATTAGGGATAGTTGGATATGCCGATTTCTGATTACATGGAAATCCCAATTTTCGCCAATGCCGATTCCGTGGATTTCCAACTCCAATTTTCAATTTCCAAGGAGTTTTTTTTTTTAAGATACTTTATTTATAAAGAAGGACAATTTACAGAAAAATACAAGGATGAGCAATCAAAAGAGGTAAGTCTCAAAAATACATAGGCCATAAAGAAGACATGTCCTTACAAAAATAATTATTGGCAGTAGAAAGACCAACTTCTATCAGTGTGACATTATTGTAATTTAAAACATCCAGTAAGTAGGAAAAGAAAGAGAAGAATAGTTTCAAGCCTAGCCTTTAAAATAACAAAGACAAATCGCAAGGTTTAACTAGAGTATTCTTTCCGACTTAGTCTGGACACCTCGTGTAAGGTCCAGATATTAGTCACCAGGGCTGTGAGGGTGTACAGATGGAGAGAGGAAGAGAAAGTGAGAAGAGGGGTCAGGGAGGAAAATAAAGGAGAAAGAGAGAAAGAAGCAAATATCAGTTGAGACAGAGGGGTGCCGTATCGCCAGCCTGGAGGCAGCTTCCATAAAAAAAGAAGAAGGTTATGCCAAGGGGTGTAGGTGTTTGTTGACAGGAAACGGGTCTTCCCCCTTGTGCCACCAAAAAGGAATCTCTCTAGCCAGATATGAGAGCGGTATATTCTGCAGATTCCTTGAATTCGAACCAGCCTCCAAAACTGTTCCTTCTTACCGTGTAATGTGGTGGTCAAATCCTCCATATATTGGATCTTATCTACCTCCTTAAAGTGAACCAGAGACGAAGCACCCCTATGTATTTTACCATATACAGTATATCAGTGGGAACATTAGAGAAAACACCTACCCTGCTCTCTGTTTCATTCTTCACTGCTCAGCCTGTTAACAGCCCTGATAAAATCCCTGACTGAGCACTCAGTCTGGCTTTGCTCAGGAATCATTATAGCTGAGTCATTATAGCAGAGCCAGAAGGGGGCAGGCTTGGGCTTGAAAGACAGACTCAGCTATAATGATTCCTGAGCAAAGCCAGACTGAATGCTCAGTCTGGGATTTTATCAGGGCTGTGAAAAGGAAAAAGGGTTATCCGCTACACTGGCGTTCTAAAAGTCAGATTTTTATTGAAGAATAGATCAGCAGGACATGCACAATAGCTCACGCTTATTGGAGCCTCACAATCACTCCTTAGTCATAGCTAAAACAACATTCACATAGATCACAATTTATACCTATGTAACACCGCCCACAAGGGGCGTGCTTAGCAACATAGCATGCAAATACAAACATTTTCTTAAAGACACATTACATGAGTTTTATAAAATGCATATAAATGTACAAAAAGTGCACCATTAAGAACAAATAAATCCCCCTTAGTCTCCTTGTAAAAACAAGAATGTCAGGATGAAGCACAGAATCAAAAAGAGTGGGGAAAACGTTTAGAGAACATGTTTTGGGAAACAAACAGGAAACTTTATATGTTAACCACTTCGCATCCAGACCTTGTTTTCCCCTTATTGACCAGAGCAGTTTTGACGCTTTAGCGGTGTCCCTGTTTAATCACCAATAACTTAATCTGTACTCGTGCCACATAAATGATCTATATATCTTTTTTTTCAAGACAGACTAAGCTTTCATTGGGGGGTATTTGGTCCCAAGTAAAATGTTCCTCTCTATGCATGTTAATGGGAAAAAGCAGGAAAAATAAAAAAAATTCACTATTTCTCAATTTTGACCAATTTCTGTTTAAAAATAAAAAGTGTGATTGACATAAAAACTGTGCCACCAGTTAAAGTCGCCCCAGTATAGATATCCAGATGTGTCCCCAGTATCACCCCACCCCCCCAGTATAGCCAGATGTGTCCCCAATATTAGCCCCCCAGCATAGCCAGATGTGTCCCGTGTTTGCCACCCCCAGAATAGATTGACAGATGCACCCCCAGGAATAGTGCCCCTCTTTATAGCCAGATGTGTCCCCAGATCAGGATTACCCCCATTATGGCCAGACGTACCCCCAGGATTAGCGCTGCCCCCATTATAGCCAAACGTGCCCCCAGTATTAAGTTATGGGCCCCCCCAGGTGCCCAGATGTGCAAAATTTGTAAACCCCCCTCCCCTTGGTTCCGCAGATGCCCCCCAGTAAACATGTATACCCCCCTTTGCATATCCCCTCCCCTCCCCCAAGAAACTATAGCCAGATGTCCCCCCCCCCATCAGGCAGCCCCCTCCGTGCACATATAGTTAATAAAAAGGCACAAGCAAGCAGCCACACTCACCTACCTCGTTCCTGCGACTGTCCTGAAGGCTGATCCTCCGATCCCCGCTCTGCAGTCAACCGCATATTGCCGGTAACCCGGGTCCCGGCTTGATGACGTCATCAAGCCGGGACCCGGGTTTCCGGCAATATGCGGCTGACTGCAGAGCGGGGATCGGAGGATCAGCCTTCAGGACAGTCGCAGGAACGAGGTAGGTGAGTGTGGCTGCTTGCTTGTGCCTTTTTATTAACTATATGTGCGCCGAGGGGGACAGGTGAAGGATCGCTGCAGTTCACTACTGCAGCGATCATTCATGGGAGGAGGGTATACTAATTGGCCAAAAGGGAACATGTTCCCTTCCGCCAATTAGTATTGCAGCTGACAGTGCCGGAGGGTGCACTCTAAAGAGCACCCGACCGTGCACAGCAGGGCTGCAGCCAGGTCAGTATATCTACGTCGCTGTGGCTTGGAGGATGCCACAGCTGACGTAGATATACTGTAGTGGAGGGGAAAGTGGTTAATAATTGGTTTACAAATCTTAGAAAAGACTCACATCCCATACTGAATTTAGACCCTCAGAAAACCGTGTCCCCGGTTTTTAGATCCAGGATGTTTCCCGTTTTAAAATGTTTCTCTGGTTATCACCCCCCCCCCCTTTTAATGCTGCTTAACCCTCTCAACCCCCTGAAAACTAAAAGAGGAAAGATCTCCATTGTGACAAGTAGCAAAGTGCCTAGAAACTTTTGACCCCCCCAAAGTTGTCCTTGAAAGTCCCCCTGTAGTGCTCGAATATCCTTTCCCTATGTGGGCGTGTTGTACAGCCCACATACTGTACCGAGCATTGTCGACAGTAAATAGTATAAATTACATTAGTAGTGGCACAATTAATAAAACCTGAGTTTTTGTTTTGAATATGAGTAGACCTCTTTACCTGGTTGAAGGTGATTGCAATACTGGCAAGTGGAATAACCACATCTATATGTGCCGGTAGTAGACAACCACGTTCTTTTGTTTGAAGATGAACTTGAGCTAAATAGGCTCGGAGACAAAATTGAACCAAGAGTATTGCTCCTTCGTGAAGAGAAGGAACAACCGTCTTTTAGAACTTTGTTAAGTTTAGAATCCATATACAATATTGGTAAACACTTTTTGATAGCTGAGGTTATCTGATCATATTCCAAACTAAAAGTAGTAACAAAGGTGACTTTTTTATTATGTTGGCTATGTAGTAGCCAACATCTTGTTCTTCGAGTTCAGCTGGTTCTTATTATTGGCGCCCCCCATTTTCTATACGCTACTCCTCCTACAGTTTTAGGGGTACAAGCGCCAAACTTTCCACACTTATTCATCTTATAGCGAAGTACATTGCTTGTGCTTTAATAAGCGATCCCACCGACCCTCCGTGCCCCTGCAGCAGACCCCGGAAGACCCCTTTTTTCGTATTGACTTTGACAGGGAAACATTTTAAATCGCTGCCGCTCGTAATGTTTTTAAGCTACCCTCCCCAAACTCGGTGTCACCCCAAATAAAAATATGTATTTTGGGCTAGCCAAAACAATTTAGGAGGTACTAGTGCGGGGCATATGCTCCAAGCAATAAGAACACATGTTTTAAGGAAATATCAAAAATATTTTATTAATTATCAAAATTTGAGATACATAATAAAAAGATCACACATTAAAACAGAAACATCCTAATGGCTGTCAGCACACCGCTCACTCAAGCCACACACGCACACCCATACAATCCTGACCCCCTAATAGTAGAAACTCAATTGTAGAAACCCATGCATGAGCTAGTTTCACTTGACTCAGACTGAGTGTTTCCAATGAGAGTTCTTGAATGAAATGTCCGCTCAGTAACGGTAACAACTAGATATCAGGCAGCCCGGCAAAACACAACAACCATGGGTAAAAAGGGGGATGGATAATCCAGGTAACAGCTGATCCAGCACTTGTGTGAGGCAGGCAGTTCAAAGGGCACAGATAGAGAGCAACAGAAAGCTGCAAAGCTGAGGAGAGGCAAAGCAAAGTCCAACAAAACATCAGCAGGAGCGACAGACACTGCAAGTTGCCAGCATGCGGAGTAGAGCGTGGACATAGATATAATCCAGAGAAGGCAATGCATACAGTACCAGATGAATGGTGTCCTGTCAGCTCAGGTCCATCTATGTAGTGGAAGATGCAAAAGGTAGCTCCATCCTACAGCAGGCAATAGGCGTATGAGAACGTTTTCCAGATTGCTTCAATGCCCTGAGCCACTGATCACAAACCACACATGGAGAGCGTGCTGGAAAGAACAGAGTCCGGCCTGGGGATGGTGGTAGTGGGCGGCATGGGGTGGTACAGCAGCCGGTGCGGACAGCCTCAGGACGCTAAGCCACGCTGTCCTGACATGTTTCGCCGGACTTCCGGCTTTCTCAAAGGGGGGCGTAGCAGAAGCATGACACACATCCTGACATCCATCTAAAGTACTCCAGCTCGCCAATCGGCACCCGCAGCGCCCGCCCCACACGGCCCAATCCCAGAAGGGAGGAGGGAGAGAGGCGGGAGGCTTCATCCACTCACGAGCCGTGGGCGGCCAGGCGCACACATCGTGAGGTGCATAGACGCCCGCACACTCTTCCAGCCACACCCACACAAGGGAGGGGGCGAGATGTAGAATGGGGAGCGTGGGACTAGGAAGCCCAGCCAGCCCAACCCGAGGAGCGGTAAGGGCGTTCAGGCACCCAACCCTGTATTGAATACATCAATTATGAACGTAAGCCCAATAGGGCCTATAGATATCCGTGATATATTAATTACCACATGGTGAAAAATAGAATAGCAGTAAAAGTATATGTAAGAGACCTGCTATATGCAAAGTGGTCTCCTCCGGAACAATAGATAAGGAATCACTATTCCATTAATATATTTGAACAACTCCACATACTTAGATGCGGAATGCTGCCAAAACTCACGTGGGGGGACGCTGCACTAACACATACAGGCAGATAACAGGTAGGAGAGGGAGAGCACATATAGGCCAACACCTCGAAAGAGACTCCAACTATAGAGGTAAAAAGGAAGAATAGCTATTATTTTCATTGAGTCCAGGTGGATCCGTGGCCCGAAGGTCAAAGATCCACCTGGACTCTCTCTGGAGCAGCAGGCGATCGCTGTTACCACCACGAATCGTGCGATGGATGCGATCTAAACCTATACGCTACTCCTCCTACAGTTTTAGGGGTACAAGCGCCAAACTTTCCACACTTATTCATCTTATAGCGAAGTACATTGCTTGTGCTTTAATAAGCGATCCCACCGACCCTCCGTGCCCCTGCAGCAGACCCCGGAAGACCCCTTTTTTCGTATTGACTTTGACAGGGAAACATTTTAAATCGCTGCCGCTCGTAATGTTTTTAAGCTACCCTTCCCAAACTCGGTGTCACCCCAAATAAAAATATGTATTTTGGGCTGTCACCCCAATGTGGGCGGAGCTACCAATGGCCAATGAAAATTTTGCAATTTTCAATAATCTACTCCTTCCAGAGTTTAAGGAGTACAATTCTGAAACTTTACACACTTGTTCAGCTCATACCCGATTAGGTTGCTTGTGCTTTGTTAAGCAATCCCACCCTCCGTGCCCCTGTGGCGGACCCCCGAAGACCCCATTTTTCCCATAGACTTTCATTGGAAAATTTTAAACTTCTGCCACTCATACAGCTTTGAAGTTAGATTCATCAAACTTGGGTCACTTGGTCATGGGGTAAAGCTAAAAAATTCTATCACCTTTTGGGGACCCAAAAAAGTAGGCAGAGCCACAAACAACCAATCAGATTTTCCCTATTGACTGCAATGAGAAAATGTAAACAGCTGTAATTCTCACAGTATTAAACTCAGAGTTCCCAGACTTGGCACACTGGGTCACTGGGTGACTGCGGCTAAAATTTACAAAAAATTGGTGGAGTCTACAACAACCAATCAAATTTCAGCCATTTATTTAAATGGGAAAATTTGAAACTGCTGCCGTTCTTAGACGGTTAATAGCAGGGTCCCCAAACTTGGTATAGTTGGTCACCAGGGGACTGTGACTAAAATTCAGAAAAGTAGGTGGAGCCAAAAGCAACCAATCAGATTTCTTTGATTGATTTGAATGGGAAAGATTAAAAAGGCTGCCATTCTCACATTATTGATGTCATGGACCTCGAATATCGCAAATGTGGTCGCTGGAGATTTCCACTTTAAGTTTAGAAAAAGTGGGCAGAGCCACTAACAACCAATCAAATTTCATTCATTGATTTTCAATAGAAAAAAATAAAACTGCGGCCATTTTTACACGTGCGGTCCCACAGGTGCAGTGAAAAGGTATGCATGGACTGGTATATAAAACAGCGTGCTGTCACACAGATGCAGTGAAAGGTATGCAGTGACTGGTATTATAATACAATGTGCAGCAGTCACACTAGGCACTGAATGTGCTGGGCCTGGCACAGTATAGCAATTAGCAAGGGCCAGCTGCGACAGACAGGGCTGTATATGCAGTGTCAGTGGGCCACACAAAAAAAAAACACATCACAAGAACATTAGAGAGCTGTTTTGGGGTGATTTTTATCAACAAATATCAGCAAGGAACAAGCTAACAGACCTCCTAACTATCGCTTTCCCTATCACTTCAATGTCTCTGCCTTCTCTCACTAATACTGCAGCACACAGTGAGAACATGGCCGACACTGCTGACTTATATAAGGGGGGGGGGGGGTCCAGGAGGATTGGCTGCCATGTGTCTGCTGATTGTGATGTAGAGGGTCAAAGTTTAGCCCAATGATGTAGTGTAGGGGGCGGGTCGAACTCGCATAGTTCGGGTTTTGACGCAAACGCAAACCCGCGTTGAACTTTTTCGTGCGAACCGTTCGGGCCATCTCTAGTCAGGCTTTTTCTGCTACCATTATAAGTCAGGTGCTGCTTGGTAATGAGCACTTACCTTCATTATCTTTCCAAGTTTTTTTTTTTCAACTTGGTTTTATTTTGGTTTATATATAAGAAGTACAAACAATGGCCCAGAAAACCTGGGAAAGGCAAATAATGCAGTACATTGTATCCATAGTATTACAACATTATGTTCAGACACATTGACCGTAATTAGTGCATGCATTATAGGGATATAACTTTAACCAGTTCACCCCCAAGGGTTTTTATCCTAACGGACCAGAGCAATTTTCAGTTGTCAGCGCTCCTCCCTTTTATTCCCTAATAACTTTATTACTACTTATCACAAGAAAATGATCTATACCTCGTTTTTTTCGCCACCAATTAGGCTTTCTGTGGATAGTACATTTTGCTAAGAATTATTTTATTCTAAATGCATTTTAATGAGAAAAACAGAAAAAAAAAGAAAAAAAATCATTATTTCTCAGTGTTCAGCCTTTATAGTTTTAAAATTAAACATTCTCCTGTGGATAAAACAAACACGTTTTATTTGCCCAGTGGTCCCGATAATTAAACCGTTTAGATTATGTCCCTACCACAATGTATGGCGACAGTATATTATTTTGAAATATAAGTGGTTATTTTTCTGTTTGTTCTGGCCATAATTACAAGCCCCTATGTAATAAATTAAAATTAATTTTCCCCCATAAAATATAGAATAAAAAAAGCTGAGTCCCTAAGGCAACTATTTTTTTTTTTTTTAAGCTGATTTTTTTTTTTTTACAAGTGTTTTTTTGGGGGGGGGAGGGTTGGAAGTGTAATTTTATTAATGATGTGTATATACTTGAAAATGTATGTATTTTGTAAGTGTAATATACTTTTTGGCCACAAGATGGCGCTGGTGAACACTCATAGGACGTGTTCATTTTTTTTTTTTTTTTACACACTTTATTAAACTGTTACATTTCCTGTTTATGTGAATGGACGTAGCCGCTGTTCGCGGTCACATCCATTCACTCCAGGCACTGCGATTGGGTAGAGGACTGTTCAGTCCTCTTCCCCAATCGCCCAGCACGGGATCCCGACGGTAATGGCGGCGGTAGCGGCGGACACACGGCGGTAGCAGCGGCGGGAATGCGCGACGTATTAAAACGTCATGTTGCTGTTAATAGCGGTAAGCATGACGTTTTAATACGTTAGGATGGCGGTAAATGGTTAACAGGATAGTTAGGGCCGCAATGAACCTAGCGGACCAGTAGGGGAGGGGGGGGGGGGGAAGCTAACGTCAAGTGTGGTTCCACCCGGGCCGGGGGGTTGAGGGTTCACCGTGTTATTGCAGGATAGGTGTAATAATAAGGTAGGGGGATGTTAGGGCCGAGAGGAGAGCCAAGCTTCCCAAGGATCCCAGATCTTATCAAACAGAGGGGTAGTTTCTCTAATGGTGGAGGTTATTTTCTCCATTATATAGATTGACTGGATTTTGTTAATTAATTCGGGTTTAGAAGGAGGGAGTGACTTCCAGCTTTTGGCTAGAAGAGTTTTAGCTGCGTTGCATACTTGGCCCAGCCATTTGTTTTGGGGACTGCTAAGTTGGGGGAGGGGTTTGTGGAAGAGAGCTGTCCATGGGTTGGGTCGGATTTCTAGGCCTAATACTTCTGATGCCAGGGAAAAGCTCAGATCCCAGAAGTTTGCCACGCACGGGCAAGACCACCAACAATGGGTTTGGTCCGCCTCTGCCTGGCAACCCCTATAGCATAGGTTATTGGGGATCAGCCCCCATTTGGCAAGCTGTGCAGGGGTGCGGAACCAGTCGTAGAAGATTCTGTAACTACGTTCTTTGGTAAGGGTATGCTTAGAGGAGCTAGCCATGGCACTAAAGATATGCTCCCAGTGTTCATCATCGCTAGGTCCAGTGAGCCTCTCCATCCATTTCACCATTGCCGTAGAAGGGGTTGAATATTTGGTGTACCAAATTTCGTAATATATCGTAGAGATAAGGCCTTGTGGCAAGGGGTGGGAGCAAGAAATAGACTCCATGGAGGAGCGCGATAGTTGTAGTCCTGCAGTTTGGCGAGACTGGATGAAATGGCAGACTTGTAGATATCTAAATAATTCAGAATCTGGCCAATTCAATTTTACCTTAAGTTGGGGCCAGGGGAGCAAAGTCCCGTCTGACACCATATCATTGATAGTATGGACCCCACTAGTTCTCCAGTTCCCCCAGGCCAAGCCACAAACCCCAGGGGGGAAATCCTCATTATAAAAAAGGGGTTCAAGGACCGAGGAATGGCCCTTTGGGGTCAGGTTCTTCAGCATCCTTTTAATCAATAGAGATTCACTTATTGGGAAGAATGAAGAGTTTGGACCTAGACATGGTTTGGGGGTCCAGAGGAGTGCCTTTATTGGGAATGGGTAGATGAGCTCCTGCTCAAGATCAACCCATCTTACAACTCCCCTAGGAGAGGACCACTGAAGGAGCTGAGAGAGTCTAGCAGCATAGTAGTAATATAGGAGGCTAGGCGCCCCCAGTCCCCCCTGCAGCCTGTGGCGGGCCAGGTTAGTGTATTTGATGCGGGGTCTGCGTCCCTCCCATATAAAGTTAGTGATCCTAGTTTGCAACCCCTCTATATCTCTTTTGTAGATTCTTATGGGTAAGGCCCTGAAAAGATACAGAATTTTGGGGAGTAATGTCATTTTGACTGCGTATATGCGACCCTGCAGAGAGATATGAAAATGCTGCCAATCATCCAGTAGCCTATGGAGTTTTTTAAGCATAGGTACATAATTAAGTTTGTAGAGATCTCCGAGATCCTGAGAGACTGTGACCCCCAGATACTTCAGTCCGTTTGGTCTAAATTTGAAGCCAAAGGATTGGGATAGAGAGGACTGATGTGCCTCTGTAAGGCCAAACGGGATTGCTTCGGATTTTGAGTTGTTAATTTTAAAGCCTGAGTGGGTGCAGAAGCTTTCAATTTCTTTGAATAGGTTTGGGACCGAAATTAGGGGATTGGAGAGAGTAAAGATTGTGTCGTCTGCGAAGAGGGCGGTTTTGAAGAGGGCTCTACCCACTGAAATCCCAGATATGTCCGGAGAGCGCCTGACCCTGATGGCCAAAGGCTCAATGCATAAGGCAAATATCAAAGGGGAGAGGGGGCACCCCTGCCTCGTGCCGTTCTTGATGGAGAAAGAGGGGGAGGTTATGCCCATGTTACACACCGAGGCCGTGGGGTTAGTGTAAAGGCTACGCACCCCATTCAAGAATTCACCTCCTATCCCAAATTTGAGTAGGACCAGTCTAAGATACCTTCAGTCAACCCTGTCGAACGCCTTCTCCGCATCCAAAGAGAGGAGCAGAGAAGGCGTCCGACAGCGCTCCATCTCGGCAATCAACCCCGTGATCCTACGGATGTTATCCGTTGTTTGTCTCCCGAGGACAAAACCTGTCTGGTCCGGATGGATGATACTAGGCAGGAGAGGGTTTAGTCTGTTCGCCAGGATCTTTGAGAAGATCTTGACGTCTATATTGATAAGGGAGATCGGTCTGTAATTAGTGACCTCAGCTAGGTCTCTGCCAGGTTTGGGTATAACCACTATAGACGCTCTGGTCAGGTCAGGGGGGAAATCTTCCTTACCCTTCAAAATGTTGTTATAAAACGTGGATAGTTCTGGGGCTAGCACTTGTTTAAAGGTTTTATAATATAAAGCAGTGTATCCATCCGGACCAGGGGCCTTAGAAGACTTTAAGCCCTTAATGACGGACAGGACCTCCTTGACCGTAATAGGAGAGTTTAGTAATATGCTGCTTTCTGACGGGAGTTTAGGGATAGGGGTATCATGCAGAAATTTCTGAATATGGCTTATTGGTGTGCGAGTCTTATCCGTAGTAGTCCCATCATACAGTTGGGCATAGTATTTCTGGAATTCCCTGACTATGGCGTTAGGGTCGTGGATCAAGGTCCCAGAGCTGCCTCGGATGGGGTGTAGCCTGTTAAGTGTTAGGCGGTTGCTCAGTTTCCTGGCCAGCATAGTGTCTGGTTTGTCTCCCTTTTCGTAGAATTTCTGGGCGGTCAGGCGCATGGCTCTATCCGCCTTCTGAAAAAGAAGAGATTTCAGCTCAGATCTCAGGGTAGTGAGATGGGAGAGAGACACAGAAGGTGTCCCTGCCGCGTGCTTAAGCTCCATATGCCTGATCTCCCTTTTTAATTCAGTTATCCTAGCCATTGCTGATTTACGTTTAAAAGAAGAGATCTTAATCAACTCTCCCCTAATGGTCACTTTGTGAGCTGCCCATCTGATCCCCTGGGAGGTATCCCCCTCTTTGTTGATGTTAAAAAAGGAGGAGATTTCGGAGGCCACTTTTAGTTTAATCTCACTATCGACCAGGAGGGATTCATTAATGCGCCATGTGCTTTTAGGTCTGGGGGTCAAGGAGGAGAACTGCACCGACACAAACGCATGATCTGACCATGATATCTCAGAGTGGTCAGCCTTAATTACTTCAGATAAGAGTGTGGCGTCCATAAAAATGAAATCAATGCGTGAGTATGTGTCGTGCGGGTGAGAGTAGAAGGTGTGCCCCCTCTCCCCAGGGTGAAGCGCCCTCCAGACGTCCCAAGTCCCTGTGTCAGACAGAAATCTCAGTAGGCATTTAGGGGGGGGACGATTACTACCCTGCCCACCATCCAATGAAGCGTTGAAGTCTCCCGCTACCAATAGTTTACCTGCTCTGTGAGTGGAAATTTTGGATGACAGGTTGGTGAGGAAGGGGCGTAGCCCCTCAGAAGGAGCATAGACAGCTACTAGTGTTAAGAGTAATCCGTTGGAGTCCCCAACTAAAATTAGGTATCTGCCCTCAGGATCTCGGATAACCTTATGTACATTAAAATTGAGCCTCTTATGAAGAACCATAGCCACACCACATCTCTTCTGAGGGGCAGAAGCGTAATAGGCCTGGGGGTAGAGTTTATGCCAGTATTTAGGTTCTTTTTTGGAGACATAATGTGTTTCTTGCAGAAAGATGATATCAGCATTAGCTTTCTTATAATACTGGGATGCTAGACGCCTCTTCTGTGGGGCATTTAGTCCCTTGACATTGTGAGTAATAATGGTCATAGGGGCAGAAGGGTCTATGTGCGCCGAAAAGGGGGCCTCAATAGCTGAGGAGCTAAGGGGGCTGTCTGAGGATACTATTGGTGTGGCCATGGTTCCAGACGAGAGTCAAAAACAAATAAGAGCACAATGGAAATAAAGTAAAAAAAAAAGAGAAAGTACATCCCGAACATCCCCCAAAAAGCATATATAGTCGGTCCTACATATTTATAAACTACGGCGATCCGACAAAAACAAAAAAGAATACAAAGGAAGGTTAAGTTGAAGATTAAGCGGCCAGACCTATTAAGGTCCCTGTGACCCGGGAAGGAACCACCAAAAACAGGAACAGCATATATCTGCATAACATTAGTCTTATCATTAAGCTGTGAGACAGACAGTAATAAAAAAAATAAAAAAGAAAAAGAAAGGGGGACACTTATCCAAGTGCCCCGAGTAGACATCACAGAACTGTAGTGCTAAGACTACAGGTGAGTTCAGGGCTGTAGCACCCAAGTAAGTGCCAGGGCAGGTTGACGGGAGCGCCGGTCATGGCCCGCCGCCTGTGCATGTTAAGAAATATAGTCAGGCTCTTAATAAGGGCAAAATGCAGGGTGCTGTGAGAAATGGTCAGGCATTGGAGCCCAGGGAAGCAGGGCTAGCAGGACTGCTTGAAGGATCATCCGGGCGCTCTCTGTCTTGAGGGTTCCGCTCTGGGACTGTGGACCACGTGGGCCTTGGTGGAGAGAGTCTCTTAGGTGAAGCTGCAGCCTCTCCGCGGGGTGGCTTAACATATTTGAGACCCAGTTTGTGGAAAACTTCCGGTATGCGGCTGGGGTCGGAGATGATGATTTGCCGACCGTTATGGGGAACGATCAGTTTGAAGGGGAAACCCCATCGGTATTTGATCCCATGTTTGACAAGAGCGGTGGTCAGGGGTTTGAATTCCCAGCGTTTATTCAGGGTGATGGGGGAGAGATCCGGAAAAATCAGAATCCTATGAGTTTGGAAGTCCACATGTGGTAAGTTCCGAGAGGCCATAATGATAGCTTCTTTGGAGCTGAAGTAGTGGAGTTTGGTGATTATGTCCCTGGGGGGATCGCCCTCTTTGGGCAAAGGTCTCAAGGCCCTGTGTGCCCGATCCATCCGCAGCTCTGAGTCTGGGAGGTCAGGGGCAAGGTGGCGGAATAGTGCAAGGAGAAAGTCTCGTACCTCCGTGATAGATTCTGGGGCCCCCCGGATCCTTAAGTTGCTTCTCCTGTCCCTGTTCTCCTGGTCCTCCCTCGCCTCAAATAGTGTAGCAATGTCTGCACGCATCCCCTGGATGTCAGCGTCGGCCTGGCTGCAATAGGCCTTGACCCCCTCCAGTCCCTCCTCGACCTCGTGTACACGCTCACCCAGGGCTGACAACTCCTGACTGATCTGCTTGACAGTTTCCGTTTTGGAGGCATTAATGAGCCTTTCAAGATTCAGGTACAGAGTTTGTAAGTCCGCTTTAGTGACTCTATCAGTGTCTGCGTTCTTACCGCCGTGTGAGCTGCTTTCGCTGCTAGGTCGGGCGCCATCTTGGGTCGCAGTCCCCTTCTGCTTGTTGGAGAAGAGCTCAGGGATTCCTGGGTCTGCGGTCGTCTGATTCTTTTTGGGACCCATGCTAGGATGCTCCAGGGGTCCTGAGGGAGAAGATCGCAGCGAGGAGGGAGAAGGAACGGGGTCCAGGCGTGCTGTAAGCGGCTAAGTCTGCCGGAGCTAGTCCGCCATGCGTCTGCCCTGCACGAAGGTTAGGCGCCGCCCCCTATCTTTCCAAGTTTTACAGTATATATTATCCTTTGTAGCCAGAGCTGTTGTTCTTTCCCCCTTCATTTCTTCCCCTTTCTTTTCCGTTTCCTCTCTTATTTCTTTTTCCTTCCTCTCTCTCTTCTTCCTTTTCCCTTTCTTCCTTCCCACTTCCCATTTTCCTCTTTGTGTCCTGAATCTCATTACTTCCTTTTGTTCTCACACTCCTAAATACTCCCCTTCACTCCCTCTTCAGCACCCTTCTTCCCCGTACCCCTTTCCCTCTCTTCCTCTCCTTTCTCCTTTATTCTTTCTTTCTGTCCCCCTAGATATGAATTGAGATGTAACGGGGCCCTAGGCAAGGTAGTAGATTTGGGGCCCCCTTGTGGTCCTTTTGGTAAGCTGAAGTGAAGAGAGGTCAAAGAAGGTGACAGGTGGGCCCTTTAACACCCACTAGGCCCCAAGCACCTGCTAAAGTTGCCTGGTAGTAGATTCTGCTCTGGTCCCTCCGCTCCCATACCCTTTCCTCCCTTCTTTCATTTCTTTCTCCCTCCATCCCTCTCAAACTCACCCACCCCTTCCATTCCTCCATCTCTTAGTTATGCAAGCCATTAAAGATTATATTAACACCCCCTCTGCCCCCCTTTTTTAAGGTATTGCCTTCTTCCATGCTTTTGGACTGTTTTCATGAGAATGAGCATTGCTTCTAGAAAGCTGTGGAGCCTTCACACACTTGTGACTCATACTCATGTCTAAGGTTTTCAATTTATGACTACAGTTTTGTTCTTTGAATGGCTCAGCACTGTTTATGTTGCAAATCACTCAATTGAGAACCCAGGAGGTGTTTGTTTCAGGTCACTGGACATCCATTGTTGTAGGTATACACCTGTTACTGTATGATGGATGTTCACTCTATCAAGCAGAAAGGGTTCTCTTGTTTTTAAAGTTTGCTTCTCTACATATCGATTGCCATCTTAAATGAAAGGTTAATAAATTTGTTTTTTTTTTTCATTCTTTAAACATGCTGTATATACTTTTCCTGGTGAAAGTCCCACCTCCCTAGTGACCTTTCTTTGTCTTTTTCTAGTAAGAATGATGTTTAGGAATTTGTTGTTTACTTAAACGATACCTGCAACCACCCAGGGAAGAAAAGTTCCATACTCACCTAAGAAGGCACTTGGTGTTATGACAGCTGACTGTTAAATACTCTGATGTTTATTGCCTGATGAAGCAGGAATATGCCTGTGAAAGCCTATTCCGAGTGGAGAGCTGATACTGCGCCTGCGCTGGAGCCGGGAAGGTAAATATTTACATCCCCACTATTCGGAGAGGCACAGCGAGAACGCCGTGGGACACAGGAGGACGGGGAAGCCTTGATAGGATCCGGAGGCTTCCCCCACCCGAGGTGAGAACCCCCCCGGGGGAATTTTTTTAGTTACAGGTTTTCTTTAAGGTTTTAGTATATTTTATCCTGCTGGCGCCTCTGTTCTTTTTCTACGATACCTGGTAACCAGGTAACTGAGGCCTACAACTTCAATCATACAATACTTAAATTATAACACATCCACCCCTTCTTTCCGATCTACAGAGAGCGACTTATTAATCCTGAGTGGGGACAGGTCTTAATTCTCCCCAGCTGCATTTACAGTGCTTGCCTGGAAGGTAACCCTGGTTTGTGAGTATTATTTTACTTACCTTCATTATCCATCCCTATCTAGTACCTACTACACTATATTGGGTTCTCGGTGTCTCTTCCTTTTGTACCTAAGAAGAGGGAAGGCTCTGAATCCCTTAAAGTGGAGCTGTCACTACTATCTTAGAAAAATACTCACATATATAATTGGATAAATACGTACATAACATATGTATTGCACTGTCCACATTTTAATTTTAGTGATTCTTTTAGTAAAAAAAAAAAGAGGAAATCCTTCTTAGAATTTTCCATTTTGTTTGTGTCTATCTTGATGCCAATCCTGACATCATTTCCTCCCCTACTTTGTCTGTGTATCATTGCCCGGCCCCTTCCCAGTCTTCAGACATTCCCACCCGGGTCTGCAGTAGAAAGTATAACACCAACCAATGAGGAGCGCTACGACTAATTGGATAATGTCTGATTACTCCACAACAGTGGGGGAGCCACCTAGGACAAGTACGTACTATAGAAATAACAAGAATTCCAGGTGTCTACCAAAAAACAGACTTCCTTTATTCAAAAATTCCTAAATATATGACAACCATAAAAAAAATCCCTCTAATCCCCCCTTAAATTACAGTGAATTCACGGCCGTGCCTCTGTCACACACACTGTCACACATCTACGTGGCCACAATACTAGAGAGCAGTGCTAGCTATGCATAGAGTATTAAAGATCCAGGATGGTCATCCTTTGATCACTTCCAATTCATATGCACAAGTCCATCGCTTTGCTGTATGGGTTTGCCTAAGCGTGCATCAAACATATATGCCACAAAGAATGCAGGCTGTGATTAATCTTGGCTAGTAGCTGTTTCCGCGTGCTGCATATAAAGTAGGGGGCTGGCACAGTTGTTGGCTGCACACCTCAACACAGAGTCTAAGCAGAAGGTGCATCAAAGCAGTTTGCGTAAAGCTCAGTCTGATCTCACCACCACATCAGCGAACCAGTAGCGTCCGTCTCCACCTCTCTGCTGCATAGTGTGTGCCCGAGTAGGTCAGCCCGCACCTCTGCGCGCCTTACAGCCGCTCCAACGCCAAGACACACGCTGCTCGGCGTGTTACACTGGTGATGCTGTCCGTCACTCTTGCCAACGTCACAAGCCGGTACCACGTGACATGTTTCGCTCCGCCCACGGAGCTTTCTCAAACGAAAAAGTGCAAGTAGAAAGTGCATTGAGAAATATTGGCCAATCAGAGAGGAACAGAGGTGTGGGAGGGGAAAACAGGAGGGAAAGAGCCTTCAGCCAATCAGGCTGCATTAGTTAAGTGGGAGGGAAAAGGAAAGAAGAAAAAAAAGAAAACCTAGCTTGCCCTGCAACTTCCTTTGTGTGGCAGATGTACCAAATAAGAGCCAGGGAAACTGGGGAATTATGTTTTATGGAGAAGAAAAATAAGAGTGGTTTTTAACTTTTGGATTGCCCGGTTAGAATCCTTATTACTTGTTTACCAGATAAAAATAAAGAATTGATTTTTGATTTAATGCTCAACAGTTACTCTTTAAAGCTTTCCTGGTCCTCTCTGCATTCCCTCGTTCCTCTGCCGTGCCCCTCGTTCCAGCATCCGGCTTTAATGTTAAAAAAGTACTCAGAGACCAAAGTATGTCTGAGGAGGCCCGAAGACGCAACTGGCAGGAAATTTGAATGGGGGCCTGGCGGAGGAATGAGGAGACCGAAAAAGTACCCGGAAGGCTTTTAGGGATCCAGAGCCTTCCCTCTTTTTAGGTGAGTATATAACTTTTTATTCCCTGGGTGGTTACAGGTATCCTTTAAAAATGATATGGATTAGATGAGCACCCTTAAAGTGTACCCGAGGTGATATGTGACATGATGAGATAAAAATGTGTATGTACAGTACAACACATATTAATAACCAGTCTGTTTTACTTGTTTTATTGTGCTGCCTGAAATAGTTAACTTTTAGGCATGGAAGTGACAGCGTCTGTCTTGTCAGTACCTTGTTGGGTATATAGTAAACATCACTGATAAGCTAATTACAGCCATAAAAGTTTTCCAGGCAGAATACAACTTCTGAGGGCAGGGAGAGATAAAATACATAGACTATTGATCTTTATCTAACTCTGTGACTCTTAATAGGCTGCCACTGATTAGAGACAGTAAAACATTCAAACTTCTTTGTAAATTCTTTAAATATAAAAGAAACCCCTGGGATACTTAAAACAGTCATTTTTAGAAGTAGGAGGATAAATATAATTGTTTATCTCACCAGTTTATTTTCACCTTGGATTTACTTTAAGGCCTTTATTGTCTATTAGATTAGCCAAGACCTTCAAAAGTTTCTGGTTGGGAGTGCGGTTTCTTGTTATAATATAATGTCGAGTCTGTTGAGATCAGGTTAACTCACACTGCCAACATACTCATACCTTTCCCAAAAATAGATCAACAGACATATTTTCCAAAAACAAACTAAGAGTGAATCTAGTGTATTAGGCACCTGCTGAGTTCAAATTACAATACTCTTAACATTAAAAGACCCGAGGTTTGTGTCAGGATCAAAACGTACCTCTAATGATGTGTCAATAGATGTTAACTTTCCAGCTGGCCTGGTGCTTCTTGTTCTGGCTTCCACTGTCCATCAGCTGTAATGGATTACATGCAGCACCTGGTAGAATTAACATAGCACTATATGATATCATCTGGTGCTGTCCTCATCTTCTCATGTGGAAAACCTAGAATCTGATGGACTTTATATTTATAGAATGCTGACCTCAAATGAGGTAATTTCTATTTTTAAGATTTACAGAAGTCATCAACTTAATTGGGTCAATCCCTGGTGTGAGTTATGCTCACACACTGTTAATGAGCGTCAAGTAAATCTCACTGATCGATTGAGATCAGCGCCTGTGTCTTGGGTACTGCTAGGGCCAGGTTAGGATTAGGATAGTTTTATATTTTTGGTTTGATTGAAAGTACTGGTTTAGTTTAAAGAGAAACTCCAACCAAGAATTGAACTTTATCCCATTCAGTAGTTGATACCCCCTTTTACATGAGAAATCTATTCCTTTTCACAAACAGACCATCAGAGGGCGCTGTATGACTGATATTGTGGTGAAACCCCTCCCACAAGAAGCTCTGAGTTCCGTGCTACTTCTGGCAGTTTCCTGTCTGTGAACATTGTTGCATTGTGGGAAATAGCTGTGTACAGCTGTTTCCAGCTGCCAAAAAAGCATGCAGCAGCTAGATCACCTGCCAACAGTAAAAATGTCACCATATAATAAATGTCAGACTGTAAATCAGGGATTTCAAAGATTTTACAATGGGCAAACACTGACTAAATCATTTATACATAATTATTGTAAAAATGAAGCACTTTTTTATTACATTATTTTCACTGGAGTTCCTCTTTAAGGTTGATGATAGAGTGGGAGGTTATTGTTCGGTTAGGTTGCATTGAAAGTGTTACTTTAGAAGAGCAAAGAAAACAATAAAATAGGGGTTAATTGTTAGGTAGCATTTTGAATATAACTCTGAGCAAAAGAAAAAAAACCTGTAAAAACGTGGACACTCATTCCCTTGCAGAAGAGACCTTCTAGTTTCTGGTCAACCTTTTATTTAGTTTTCAGGATTCTTCTCCCCCTGTACTGCTGTAATGTTCAGCAAGAGTCTACTACATCTGTAAATTAGGGCTATGCTCGCTACCACTTTCAATTACTTGAATAATGTGAAGGCAAGCTTATCTGCCAATCATAACTGCTCCCATTAGCTTACCATAGGGCTGATTTAACGGTAGGAGTGGGGCATGGTTTATGTCTTGCAAGATATGGCTTTAGGGTCTTCACTGTTGTCATAGTAGCAACAAGAGGAAATACACCTGTGGAGGGAAGAACTGTCTTGTAGGCCTATGGAAAAGACAATGTGGGGTTGTAAAGAAAGACTGTCAAAAGTCAAAGACAGATCTAGAATAATTAGCTTGGAGGTTGGAAATGAAGATGCAAACCTGAGTGAAGTTGATAAAGTTGGTGTTAGTAGACAATAGACAGTCATTTGACCACAACTAAGCAAACATATTGTTCAATCAGTGTGAATTAGAATGGAAGAAGAGAAACAGACAGGAAGTTAGAGAGGATTAAAGGGTCCATAGGGGGTTTCTTAAAGTGTACCCAAACTGAAGCTTGGGTACAAAAGAACATACTTACCTAAAAAGAGGTTAGCCTCTGGATCCTAATAAGGCTTCCTTTGGTGTCCTCTGGTCCACCGTCACCAAACGTGGAACCTCCAAAGATTACAGACAAGGGCTTGTCGGTAATCTGATCGGGCTGTGCTCCTCCTCAAATATAAGTGGGGCTGAACTGCACCATGACTGCGCAGTAAGCCGGAGCCACTCATGCATGAGCGGTTCCATGCTACTGCGCAGGTGTGATGATGCTCGCACGGCTGAATTATGCTCGTGCTAGAAGGGGAGCTCAGCCCCAATAAGCTGGAGTGTCTGCGAGCCGCAATGGGAGACCAGAGGACAGCGAGGGAAGCTGTGTTAGGATCCAGAGGATTCTCTCTTCTTAGGTAAGTATGTGTTTCTTAACCAGAGCCAAAGAGTGTTTTTGAACCTGAGCAACAGAGAAATGAAGGCAGGTATGAGAAAGGAGAGAAGCAGAATATAATTAGAGGGCCACGGATCTAAAGGATGGCCTTTGTTCAGTTAAATGTCAATGAATGAAGTCAAAGAGTCAAAGAGGAAGTGGTCTGAATAAAGTGGAGGAAGTGGTATGAATGAAAAGACTAGGTAGAGCAGTAAAGCGGTTTCTAAAGTTGTCAGCTGAAATGCAGACTGTTGGAGAAACAAGAGTTCTAAAAAAAAAAAATACTTATTGGAAAAGCCCTGCTTTGCTCCACAATAAGTACACATAAAAGTAAGAAGACTATGCATTCTTATTAATATTTAAGCATCATAAATGCATAGTCTAAAGATTAAGCAGAGAAATAAGAACTTTGCCTGGAAGGCATTTTTTTTAAATAACTCTAAAAAAGTCATTCAATGTCAGTCACGTCAGACATATCTTGGTGTTCTTTACCCTAAGGCTTGGATTGTTCCATACTTAAGACTATTAAAAGTAATATTTTATTTTTTGATATACTTCTGTGCATAACATAACCCCTAATTCACAGTGTAAGGTTCTTTGATCCTTCCCAACCTGATTTGTAGTCTTGTTACTCTAGAATTAGGGTTTTTCCATCCTGGAACTGGTGGGCTTTTTTATTTTAAATGTTAAAGGGGCACTATTGCAAATTTAGTAATTGCCAGTTAATGAAGAAAATGATATATGCAAGTGAACTAGTGTTAACAAGGTTAAAATGGCTGGTCAAAAGAAATCTGATGACTGTTGTGACTTACAGAAGATCTTACTTGTCATGATTTTCCAGCATGTCCAATTGATATATGGCACTAATTTTGGCTCAAAATTGGTTAAAACTTTGATTGGGCATGCTCTTGGCAGCACAGATTTTCAACTGATTCAGTAATAATTATCAAATCAGATGGTCGATGGGCCACCAAGTGGAGATGTATGGCCATTGAGGGTCTTGCGATCCTGGCAGTGATGGACTCTCTTATTTTCTTTAAGATAGTAAGTCACACCTCAACTTCTTCTTCTTCTCTGGACTTACGATGAGACCTCTACTGTTTGTTGGGTGACATCCCTTCCCATATCTCCATAATCAGATCTGTAGTCATCTTACTGTAGAGTCTTGCTTGATGGGCTCTCTTCTTGTTTTCTTAAAAGGAAACCTGTAATGACTTAAAAGAGTTTCACTTACCTGGGGCTTCTACCAGCCTCCTGCAGCCTCCTTGTGCCTACGCCATCTCTGAACAGTGCTGGTCGTAATGGAAAAATCTACGCTTACGGATCATTACGCGTAATTTTACGCTATTACGCATTACGCAATTACGGTTAAGGCGTAGAAAATAATCTACGGTACATCACTGTAATTACGCGTAAACTTACGCAGTTACGCGTAAGGATACCGTAATGTAGGCGCTTACACTACGATGTTACGCGTAGTGCTGTAATACCCATTAATGCGTATTTTTTTACGCATACGGCCGATATGTACGCAATAGCCGTCAATGTGACAGTTATTGCGTACATATCATTCGTATGCGTCAAAACGTACGCTTATACTGAAGGGCGGGAGAAGATACTATTGGTTGCTTAGGATGTTGACTGATTGGCTACTCTTAGAAAAGGGGAGTTTTTACGTTAGTAATTACGCGTAAAATTACGCGTAAGTGTTCGTAAAATTACGCATACCTAGCAATTACGGTAGAGAGTGTAATTACGATACCACTCTACTGGTTACGCGTAAGACCGTAATTTATGCGTAGGGCTTACGCATAAATTTACATTGAATTACGATGCGTAATTACGCTCATGCGTAATTTCGGCCCAGCACTGTCTCTGAACAATGTTCTGGTCCCCTGCCGTGGCTAAGTTTCGCTATCACCGACTCCTACTGTGAACGTGAGAACGTGAACGAGGACGTGTGCGGCCAAGGATGCACAGGCGCAGTAACCATCGACTTGCAATAATGAAAATTAGCCTTGGCGGGGGACCAGAGGATCGTTCAGAGATGGCGCAACCACAGGCTGCAGGGGGCTATCAGAAGTCCCAGGTAAGTGAAAGGCCTGGTGCACACCAGAGGAGTTTTTCTGAGCGTTTTGAGTTTTTAAATCTGCTGCTAATGTTATCCTATGTGTCTGTGCACACTGGAGCAATGAGGTTTTGTAAAAAACCCCATAGCATTACATTGGGAAAAGCTTTTAGAGGTTTCAAAAGCTCTTCCCAATGTAATGCTATGGGGTTTTTTACAAAACCTCATCGCTCCAGTGTGCACAGACACATAGGATAACATTAGCAGCAGATTTAAAAACTCAAAACGCTCAGAAAAACTCCTCTGGTGTGCACCAGGCCAAACTCTTTTTTTAAGTTTACAGGTTTGCTGGAGTGAGTCACACCTCAACTTCTTCTACTTCTTTGGACTTACAATGAGATCTCTGCTCCTATAGTCAGTGTTACATGACCTCCCCCCCCCATATCTCCATTACCTGATGAGCCCTTTAGTTCCATCAGACAGCATAAATCCTATTTACTCCTTCAGCTGAATGACTCATACATTTGCATCTTTTGCCTGTTTATCACTTTCCTCTTGTTAAGTTCTTTTTTTCACTTTCCTCAACATAATCTTTATTTTTCCAGCTGCGTGTTTACTGGTTGCTTGCATTATTCTTTCAGACGGATTTTCCGCCGCTACCGATGCGTGCCGCCTCGCGGTAGAGCGCTCCGTGTCCCCAGGAGCCTTGCTCTCACTTAGAATTTAATGAATTGAGTTTCAGAGAAATATTGATCGTCTGTTCAGCTCCGAAATGCTGATCAAACATCATTTTACAGAAATGACGGAATTCGAGTTTATGAGTTTACAGCGATTTCTAAACCAGCTGCCTCTCCTGCGCGCCGGAGGAAGGTGGCGTAGAGTTAAACGCACGGCAGCTGTAAAATCGTTATACATTGATGCTATGAAATATTCATGTGCACAGAATTCACATTGCTGTAATGTGCAGCCATGTGCACTGATTAAGCAGCGCAGACTGCTTCCGTGGCCCTGTTTAGCCAATTGTGTATTAGCGGAATAAGTAATGTAAGTGCAGTGATTAGGCAGGAAAAGCAGAGCGGTGTTACAAGAGTTATACTCCTTCACTTTGGGGAAAGTTACTTCAAGGTTCTTCTGTGGCCAGAATATTACATTTCAGATGTATTTCTCCTTCTCATTTTCTTTGTTACATGTCTGGAATGTGAAATAGTGCCCAGAAAATTGTCATTGCAGAGGACTTGTAGTTAAAGAGGAACTGTCTGTAACCAAGGATTGAACTTCATCCCAAGCAGTAGCTTGGCATGAGAAATCTTTACCTTTTCTCAAAACGATCATCAGGGGGGTCTGTACGGCTATTATTGTGGAGAAACCCCTCCCACAGTGTGATGTCATGACCAAGGTCCTGATGGTTTGCTGTCTGTGAACCTTGTTGCATTGTGGGAAATTACGGATGTTTTTAACTGCTAAGCAGCCAGCCAGTAACTCCCTCTGTACATATGTATATTTATAAAAAAAAAAACAATGTTTTAGCCTATCGCATTGTTAGGGGGTGTGGTTATAGATAATGGCAGTTGGTGCTGTCTGTTTTTTTTTTTCTTATGTCTAACTGCCAGTAGTAAGGATGATTATGTGCAGGGTGATTATGGATCAAACAATATGAACAAATTACAATCAACAAATCTTTATTGAGACAATGAATGACACTAACAAATATAAAACCAATTAAAAATCACCACCAGGTGATAGGCGTGGTGTCACAAACATAATGATATATAGTAAATATACTGTATATTAAGTACAGTATATTACAAGGTCCACCTGATCCACAATAGACAATAATTCTGCAAGTAGAAAAACATGATTGTATGTGTAATCACATATAAAAAGTGCATTAGTGCTAGCAGCATAAATGAAGAAAAATGGCCAATAAAATAAAAATAAAATAAAAAAAATATTTTGAGAAAATAGCTGAAATATTGATCAATCCATGCTGCTCCCATAAGGACCAAAAAAGTGCAGACTGCCAGCAGCAATGGTGACAGGGCGATTGCCCAAAACCGAAGTGCTTACGTGCAAGAAGAAAAAGTCAAGGATTAGGGATGAGCAGGGGACACCAGCCGCCAGAAAAAGCCGTAACGTATCACTAACTCTCGCTTCAGAAGAAAAGAATATAATGTACACTATAATGAATTTCAAGACACAAAAGGGGGAGAGAGCCCTGTCCTTGCAAGCTTACAATCTAAAGCAGGGGTCCCCAAACTTTTTTGGTCAAGGGCCGGGTCAACATAGTTCAAACTAATGGAGGGCCGGAGTATACATAATATGATGTATGCCCCCCAACACAGCATGTGCAGTGCAGATAATAAAAAAACTCTTTTCGCCAGATAGTGAAGCATACACAGGGGGCAACATGTTGTCCAATTAGACAGCAGTGTCACCTGTTGCCAAATTGGACTGTAAGCCAGCAAATTACTGCTCACTGGCTTCTATGATATGTGGGTGGGTGGTGCCAGCACTGCCATTCTATATACGAGACACCAAGATGTCGTTGACCGCATCTATAAATAATACATTTTGTGAGTGGGGGGCCGGTGAAAAATTTAGTTTGAGAACCACTGATCAAAAGGAATAGGGGGGAAACAAAGGGCGGGGTAGTATACAATAAAGATACCTTAAAGGATACCCAAAGTGACATGTGACATGATGAGATAGACTTGGGTATGTACAGTGCCTAGCACACAAATAACTATGCTGTGTTCCTTTTTTTTCTTTCTCTGCCAGAAAGAGTTAAATATCAGGTATGAAAGTGGCTGACTCAGTCCTAACTCAGACAGGAAGTGACTACAGTGTGACCATCACTGATAAGAAATTCCAACTATAAAACACTTTTCTAGCAGAAAATGGCTTCTGAGAGCAAGAAAGAGATAAAAAGGGGAATTTCTTATCAGTGAGGGTCACCTTGAAGTCACTTCCTGTCTGAGTCAGGACTGAGCCACTTACAAACCTGATATTTAACTCTTTCAAGCAGAGAAAGAAAGAAAAGAACACATCACAGTTATTTGTGTGCTAGGCACTGTACATACCCATGTCTATCTCATCACGTCACATGTCACTTCGGGTATCCTTTAAAGAGAACCTGTATAAAAAAAAATAATCTAAGGGCCACTGAAGACAAGGGGCTTAATGATAGTATGAACTACCGGGTATTTCTACCCACCTAAGGTTGTAACTTTATGAGATATATTGGGAGTAGGAGTTCATGATGGCTGCCCCGCCTCCATGCCACCTGCTCCGTGTTGCATGCTGACTCCAAATACTCACCTTTTTCCATCCTTTTTGCGTTGTCTCTTTCCTTAACTGTGACAAAATAATCTATCCAATTTTATACGCCTGGTCTTGATATTTTAGATCAGACGATTTTTGTTGTATTGAGCTGTTCATATACAATGTTGATAATAGCACATTTATTTATTTTGAATTAGAAGGCACCTGTTTTTGTACCTTGGTAGTGGCTCATGGCCCCAATTGTCCACTACGTGACTGGTGCCAGAGTCTTGGACCTGGGTACACATTTTTTAAGGTGCATCTATGTAAATTCCAGGGGTTTTCCTGCATACTTATTCAACATTTGATTATTGATTATATAGATATTTTCCTTTTTTTGTTATTTTCTTTATTTATGTTTAAATGTACAGTTGAACTGCGCGGGTCCGCCCCTCTCCCTTTTGTCCCGCTGGGCTCCCTGCCCTTGGGCATAAGTCATGAGGTTATGGGCATCGGGCGCCTGTGCTTCCGGGTTCGCCGACGTGGGGCGCATATGCGTCCCAGCGGCGCTTGGACTGCACACTCTCTGCGGACGCACGCCGCATTGGCATGCGCAATTGCTGGGACGTCCGTCCCTCCGCCATGGGGCGCGCGTGCGTTCCAGTGACGACGTGCCCACATCCTTCCAGTATTGGCTGGGGTGACAGCAGGGGGCGTGGCTGTGGCTGGGCGGAAAGGGACAGCAGCGCGGGGAGGTTAAAGAACACCATTATGGCGTCTTTGCCCTCAGATCAATGCTGCTTTGCCTTTGAAAAGTCCGCCAGGGGAGGCGAAACATGTCAGGCTATATACCAGCATTTTGGGCTCCATCATGCAATCACCTTTGACTCACCACTCCACAACCGAGCTGGCCTTTGAAACTCTACCATAGCTGGACTGGTAACTATACTGGGAAAACATTAACTGTTTGGCTCAACGCTTGCACCTTGCTTCCTCTGCTTAATGCATGCACCATACAACCTGGAACTAATCAGCTTCTGTGTGCTCATGCTTGGCCACATGCATGTTGAACTATTCTGCTTTGAGCATATGCATTTTACCAATTTGCCTCATACTAACAGCCCGCTCTGAAGGACTTAGTGCTCCTGCGAATGAGGGGCATCTCTTCTGGGTCATCTAAAAGGCTGGTTGTGGTCACTTTGGAGGTCAAAAGCTTTAGGTGCACACTTTAGGTGCACATTATCTATCATTGTTCACTGGCTCAGTGACCCCTGCGAGTGGGGGGTTAAGGAAATGAAGCTGGACATTGCGATTTTTAATCAATTTTTCATCAACTCCCATCTATTTATATTGCCAGCATGATACCATCACGTTTCTTTCTAGGCCTCAGTTTTCGCTGTTGTGGCGTTTTTTCATCTTTTTGGGGTATTAGGGACCGCAGCCCCTTCTAATAACTCCCCCCTTTTGGGTCAGTAGTTGGAAGATTGCATTAGGTGGAAGCCCTAACATTTACATTGTTTTAGTGTGTATGTGTGTTTATAAGCTATTTTGTGATAGTGTCCGTTTGTTTTTTGATATTATGTATGTATTGGGTTTTTCAATAAAGCTATTCTATTCTATTTTCATGCACCCAAGAGCCAATTCTCTTATTTGTTGTTGCTTCTTTCCTTCCTATAAAAAAAAAAAAAACTCCCCTGGGGTGTACTCACCTCGGGAGGGGGAAGCCTCAGGGTCCCAATGAGGCTTCCCCATCCCTGTAGCTGTAGGCAATCCAGTGCTGGGTCCCCCGAAGCCTCCCGCAATCCTCCCCCGACAAGCCTGAGAAGGCTTGATATATTTACCTTGTCGGGATCCAGCGTAGGGCCCAGTAGCGGCTGTTCCTTCGGGCTAGGCGGAAATAGCTGACCCGGATAGTATCCGCTCTACTGCGCAGGCGCAAAAGGACTCTTGCTTGTGCAGTGGAGCGGATCGATCGGGTTCGGCTATTTCTGCCTAGTCCGAACGAAAAGCCGCTACTGAGCCCTACGCTGGATCGAGGAGAGGTAAATATTTACATCTCTGCACTTCGGGGGACCCGGGCAGGCCAACGGAGGGACATCGGAGGACGGGGGAAGCCTCGTTAGGATCCAGAGGCTTTCCCCTCACAAGGTAAGTACCCCCAACCCCCCCCCCCCCCGGGGACGTTTTTCTTAATACAGGTTTTCTTTAAAGAGAGCCTGAGGTGGGCTCATAAAATTGAAAAAAAACGTAGGCTACATGATCTAAGTTGTCAGGGCCTACAACAGCCAATCAAATTTTGTGCAATTGGAATGGTCCAATATGATTGGTCCAATCTTCCATGCAGTGTAGCATGCACCACCAGCTAGTAATAATAATAATAATTATTATTATGTATCTTATGCACATCATCCACTGATGGGTCTAAAGGTGGCCATACACATGTCAATAACCCTCCGATCTGGCTAGCTATTGATTACTCTCTGATCAAAAAGGAACCTGGCAATAGGGATTGATATGTCACCTTGCCCTACTCAGATTTAAACAGGAATCTGATCACAAATCGGTTTACCCAGGGATGGTTTTAAGTAAATTGGGCAAAAAGGAATGAGGGGCCATTCACATTTTAAAGAGGAACTCCAGTGAACATTTTACTCTTGGCAGGTGATGTAGCTGCTGCATGGTTTTTGGCTGTTGGAAACAGCTGTAAACAGCTATTTCCCACAATGCAGCAAGGTTCACAGACAGGAAACTGCCCAAAAAAGTACGTACTTTTCTTGTGGGAGGGGTTTCTTGTGAGAGGGGTTTCACCACAATATCAGTCAAACAGCTCCCCCTGAGGGTCTGTTTGTGAAAAGGAATAGATTTCTCATGTAAAAGGGGGTATCAGCTACTGATAGGGATAAAGTTCAATTTTTAGTCGGACTTTCTCTTTAAAGCAAACCTGAAGCGAAAAAAAATGTATGATATAATGAATTATATGTATAGTATAGAAAATGAATAGAACATTAGTAGGAAAAAAAGTCTCTTATTTTTATTTTTAGTTATATAGCTTTTTATTTTAAAACATTTCATCATTCTGTCATATTTGCAGTTTAAAAACCACACTCTGTATTTTAAACTATAACAGATCAGAGCGAATGGCCTTTTGAACTTCCCTGCAGTAAAACCTTATTTCATCCTGTTTCTCACTGTTTCTTGTTTCTTTAAGTGATTCAGAAAACTGGACTGTCTTTGACCCAAACCAAGTTGGGTCGAAGAGCTCAGAGAAGCTCTTTTGCTCAGATAACAACTGAAGTTTCTTAACTTTTCCTGTACTGGAAAACAAAATGAGACTCTTTTCTTTGCTACTAATGATCTCTGTCTTAGCTGTAATACACATACAATTCATTATCTCACAAGTTTATTTTTCTTCAGGTTTGCTTTAGTACTCCATGCTTAATGCTCCATCGCATGTCACTCTCTGTCCCTCTGCCCACTCCCTCCCCCCCCCCTACACATAGCAACAGATGTGTCGCTAGCCTAGAGGCTGATGACACGTCTGTACAGCATCAGCAGTGCTGTTGCCCAGGGAATCATGTACTGTCAGAGAGCCCTCGATGTGTACCGGTGTTTAGTGTCCTCATCATCTATGACAATTGGTCTTTTCCTGACGTTCATGTGGTCAATTTGATAAAAGTGTCAGATATTTATTTGACAGATCTCCTGCAACAGCTCAGAATTGCTGTAGATAATTGTATCTGGAGGCAGGGGATGGAGTCAGAGATGAGACAGAATAGCAAGCGGTCTTTAGTGAAGTAGCTGCAGGATTTATTAATGTAGAGCCATTGGATTGTGTTCTGTTCATATTTAAAGTGAACCAGAGACAAAGCACCCTCATGTATTTCACCATATAGATCAGTGGGAACATTAGAGAAAACACATACCATGCTTTCTGTTTCATTCTACACTGCACAGCTTGTTTGTTATCAGCCCTGATAAAATCCCAGACTGAGCATTCAGTCTGGCTTTGCTATAATGACTCAGCTATAATGATTCCTGAGCAGAGCCAGCAGGGGCAGGCTTGGACTTGAAAAGACATGAGAGAACACAGACTGAGCTATAAATATTCCTGAGCAAAGCCAGACTGAATGCTCAGTCTGGGATTTTATCAGGGCTGATTAGAAGCAGGCTGAGCAGTTAAGGATGAAGCAGAGAGCAGGGTAGGTGTTCTCTAATGTTCCCACTGATATATATGGTAAAATACATAAGGGTGCTTCGTCTCTGGTTCCTTTTAAAGTGAATCTAAACTTTAAAAATATATAAGTTTTCCACATTGAATCACAGCAGCTGGGAAATTAAAGGGATATTCCATTCTTGTTGAATAAAAAACAGCTCAATTAGTTCAGACCCGTACATCACAATTCATTTTCCAAATGTTGGTTAAAAAATATTACTGTCGTATCTGCAGAGACAGCCACATGTACAGCTGAGTCTTCCTGCCAATAAAGTGAGTAGTGGTGCATGTCAGCAGGGGTGTAAGTACAAATCATGGGGCCCCAGAAGAACTTTGATGGGCCCTTAATGTTCACATCCCTTCCTTTGCCTCTTCTTGGTGAGCCTCACATGGCCTGATTTATCAAGAGTGTCTGAGACAAAATATTAGTAGGTTTTTAGAAATCCGTGCAGAACTGTCTCAGACATCCTAAGAAATCACTAGCTAGTGCAGATTCCTTCTTAAACTGTAAGGACTAGAAGGAGTTAGGAAGGTCTCTCAGGCAGTGCTGTGTGTGAGGGGAATTGCTGTTGCTGAGGTAACCAACACACCTGCTGTCAGCAAACTCTGAGTGAGGGGGGAGGAGCCCTTCACAAATCAAATCTAGCCTACACTATCTGGAGAACTGCTAATGAGCACTTCTTAATCTGCAGCAGTTAAGGAATCAATATGCACTTTTCTTAACTGTAGTGTAGCTCTAGAAATCCATGCTAAGCTGCCGCTATTACATAGGCTTTGGGAAGGTTCTTACTATCATGCAGAACTGTTCTTCTGCTGGTTAGAACAGTTTTAGAAGAAAAAACTGTCGGTAACGCTTTGATAAATCTGGCCCACAGTCTGGGGGCCCACAAAGCCGGATTTATACTTTTTGTACCTCTAGGCCTAATTATGTTGTGGCTCCCATTTCTTGTGCAACGGTCAGGGGCGTATCTAGGTAACATGGCGCCTATGGCTAAAACTGAAATTGTAGATGGCGGTTGTGGTGTGCACGCCCAGGCTTTAGGTGGCAGTAGGCTGTGGACAGAGATGGCATTAGTGTTGTAGGCAGCAGGGTGGCTTTTGCAGTGTAGGTAGCGCTTGTGGTGTGCGCACGCAGGCTTTGGTGGGCAGAGGTGGCCTTCGTGTTGTAGGTGGCAGTGGGGTGCTCGTATTGTAGGTGGTGGTTGTGGTGTGCACTTGCAGGTATTGGGTGGCAGTAGGCTGTGGGTGGAGGTGGCATTTGTTTTGCTGGAGGCGGAGTGGATTTTGCATTGTAGGTGGCGGCTGCGGAGTGCAAATGCAGGTTTTGGTGTGTGTGTGGGTGGAGGTGATGTTCGCGTCGTAGACGGCAGGGTGGTGTTCGCATTGCAGGTGGAGTAGGTGTAGGTGTGAGCGCGCATTTAGCATAAAAGATGATTTGCTATTCATTTGAGAATTGCAGGTTTAGTGGTATTTTACTATTTTACCTCGATTTTGCACTTCTTGACTAGTGTTGGGCGAACAGTGTTCGCCACTGTTCGGGTTCTGCAGAACATCACCCTGTTCGGGTGATGTTCGAGTTCGGCCGAACACCTGACGGTGCTCGGCCAAACCGTTCGGCCATATGGCCGAACTAAGAGCGCATGGCCGAACGTTCCCCGAACGTTCGGCTAGCGCTGTGATTGGCCGAACGGGTCACGTGGTTCGGACCCGAACGCGCTCTGATTGGCCGAACTGTCACGTGGTTCGGGTAAATAAATACCCGAACCACGTCATATCTCCGCCATTTGTCTGTGGGTTTAGCTTTGGGTAGGCAGGCAGGGTAGTTCGCGCTCCAGCCACTCTAGCCAGGGTCCCCCCCAGTCATTGTGTGTCACTGCTGGGAACAGTAGTACACCGCTCGTTCAGCCACACTATATAGCATTCTGTGTACTGTTCTGTGTCTGCTGGGAACAGTGGTACACCGCTCGTTCAGCCACACTATATAGCATTCTGTGTACTGTTCTGTGTCTGCTGGGAACAGTAGTACACCGCTCGTTCAGCCACACTATATAGCATTCTGTGTACTGTTCTGTGTCTGCTGGGAACAGTAGTACACCGCTCGTTCAGCCACACTATATAGCATTCTGTGTACTGTTCTGTGTCTGCTGGGAACAGTAGTACACCGCTCGTTCAGCCACACTATATAGCATTCTGTGTACTGTTCTGTGTCTGCTGGGAACAGTGGTACACCGCTCGTTCAGCCACACTATATAGCATTCTGTGTACTGTTCTGTGTCTGCTGGGAACAGTAGTACACCGCTCGTTCAGCCACACTATATAGCATTCTGTGTACTGTTCTGTGTCTGCTGGGAACAGTAGTACACCGCTCGTTCAGCCACACTATATAGCATTCTGTGTACTGTTCTGTGTCTGCTGGGAACAGTAGTACACCGCTCGTTCAGCCACACTATATAGCATTCTGTGTACTGTTCTGTGTCTGCTGGGAACAGTAGTACACCGCTCGTTCAGCCACACTATATAGCATTCTGTGTACTGTTCTGTGTCTGCTGGGAACAGTAGTACACCGCTCGTTCAGCCACACTATATAGCATTCTGTGTACTGTTCTGTGTCTGCTGGGAACAGTAGTACACCGCTCGTTCAGCCACACTATATAGCATTCTGTGTACTGTTCTGTGTCTGCTGGGAATAGTGGTACACCGCTCGTTCAGCCACACTATATAGCATTCTGTGTACTGTTCTGTGTCTGCTGGGAATAGTGGTGCACCGCTCGTTCAGCCACACTATATAGCATTCTGTGTACTGTTCTGTGTCTGCTGGGAACAGTGGTACACCGCTCGTTCAGCCACACTATATAGCATTCTGTGTACTGTTCTGTGTCTGCTGGGAACAGTAGTACACCGCTCGTTCAGCCACACTATATAGCATTCTGTGTACTGTTCTGTGTCTGCTGGGAACAGTAGTACACCGCTCGTTCAGCCACACTATATAGCATTCTGTGTACTGTTCTGTGTCTGCTGGGAATAGTGGTACACCGCTCGTTCAGCCACACTATATAGCATTCTGTGTACTGTTCTGTGTCTGCTGGGAATAGTGGTACACCGCTCGTTCGCCACTGTATAGCATTGTGCTCTGTGTCGCTGCTGGGAATAGTGGTACACCGCTCACCCGTCACTGTATAGCATTGTGCTCTGTGTCGCTGCTGGGAATAGTGGTACACCGCTCACCCGTCACTGTATAGCATTGTGCTCTGTGTCACTGCTGGGAATAGTGGTACACCGCTCACCCGTCACTGTATAGCATTGTGCTCTGTGTCGCTGCTGGGAATAGTGGTACTGTATAGCATTTCTGTACTGCCACTGTACTGCTGCCAGTCAGCGTGTACTGTAAGGATAAGTGAAATGAGGAAGAAATCCGGTGAAAGAGGGAGGGGCAAGGGAAGAGGTGTTTCCCCTGACGGTTCACGTACAGGCCACAGGGGAGCACCCAAGAAAACCCACTCAATACCGCCCATGTTGTCCAGGACAACAACCCTCACAAATCCAAAAGAACAGGACCAGATAATTACTTGGATGACCTCTCAAGCGTCCAGCAGTGGGTTAAGCAGCACCAGCACATCACGCACGAGGTCCGAGTCCTCAGCCAGTTACAAGGAGCCAGTGGGCACAAAGCTGACACAACCGGCAGCGACACCACGCACACAACTGCCAGATAACCAGTCCGATGAATTACCTCAGGACACAATGGGGTATTCGCAGGAGCTATTCCCAGCCCAACAAACTTCCACCTTTCAAAGGTCAATGGAGGAACAGCCAGAAATGTTGTGCCTGGATTCACAACCGTTAACTGTGGGAAATGCACCGCGCACTGAAATACAAGGCGAGTCCGAAGAGGACTCGGAAACCCAAATCCCAGAGCAATTTGGGCAGGAGGGGTTGCAATTGCAGGAGGTCGGCCGACAAGATCTGGAAGACGACGTTGGAGTGTGCTGCGCAGAGGTTGTTGTGGGGAGCTCTACTCCACGGCGGTGGCCCACAATGACATATGACGAGTTTGAGGAGATGGAAGAGGAGGGTATGGACAATGTGGACAGAGACCCAGATTTTGTTTGTGAACGAGAACATCGCCGTCGTAGCAGCAGCACAGATGAGTCTGTTGAAGAACACACTGCTGCACGAGTTCGCCTTGTGCCACAAGGTAGGCGGCGCGCAATTTCAGGCACCACAAGCGTGGAAGTTCAAGTGAGAGGCAAAAGAGGAGCAAACAGAAATCGCCAGCAAGGAGGCAGGTGCTCCAAAGTCTGGGCTTTCTTTGAAGACTGCACTGAGGATGTTACCATGGCGATTTGCAAGGTGTGCAAGACCCGCCTGAGCAGGGGGAAAAATATTAACAACCTCTCCACCACCAGCATGAGCCGTCACATGCTATCCAAACATCCCACTCTTTGGGCAAACGCGTCAGGACAGGGTACCAGAAACAACACTGCCTCCCTTGGGTTCACCAGACCCGCCTCAGCAGCAGCAGTAGCCCAGCCATTGCGTGGTTCACAACATTCACAAACATCAGACGACGCTGACACTGTCACTTTCCGGAGTAGTGCTCTTGAGGTCTCCCAGTGTTCATCAAACACAACAACCAACAGCCCTTCCGTGTGCAGCGCTACGGTTCAGTTGTCTGTGTCGGAGATGTTTGAGCGCAAGAGGAAATTGCCAGCAAATGACCCCCGGGCCGTGGCAGTAACAGCCAGCATAGCCAAGCTTCTGGCCTGCGAAATGCTGCCATATCGATTGGTGGAGACAAACAGCTTCAAGGGCATGATGTCAGTGGCCATCCCACGTTACGTGGTTCCCAGCCGCTACCACTTTGCACGCTCTGCAGTGCCTGAGTTGCATGAGCACGTGGTCAGCAAAATAACCCGAAGCTTGAAGAATGCCGTTGCCTGCAAGGTTCACCTCACCACTGACACCTGGACGAGTGCGTTCGGCCAGGGTCGATACATCTCCCTTACCGCGCACTGGGTGAACCTTGTGGAGCCTGGCAGCGATTCCTCACCTGCTACGGCACGGGTGTTGCCCACGCCACAAACAGCTGCACCGCCGTCCCTCCCACTGGATAACAGCAGCACCTACCTCTCTGACTCCTTCTCCTCCAACGCATCTCAAAGCTGTACCTCATCCGGAAACGCTAACCCAGCAGCAGTAGGATCGTGGAAGCAGTGCAGCACAGCTGTTGGCATGCGTCAGCAAGCGTTGCTGAAGCTAATCTGCCTTGGGGATAAGCAGCACACAGGGGAGGAAATTTGGAGGGGAATAAAGGAACAGACGGATTTGTGGCTGGCACCGCTGGACCTGAAACCGGGCATGGTTGTGTGTGATAATGGGAGTAATCTCATTCGTGCTTTAAGGTTGGCTAAGCTGACACACATCCCTTGCCTGGCGCACGTGATGAACCTAGTAGTTCAGCGGTTCCTGAGGACATACCCAGGCGTGCCCGATCTGCTGTTGAAGGTGCGTCGAGTGTCCAAACATTGTAGAAATTCCAGTACTGCTTCGGGGGCACTCGCCAAGATGCAGGAGCGCTTCAATCTCCCCCACCATCGCTTGCTGTGTGATGTCCCTACGCGCTGGAATTCTACGCTGCACATGCTAGCCCGCTTTTGCGAGCAGAAGAGTGCAGTGGTCCAGTACATGACGGCGCAGTACCGAGGCGCATCCGGCCAGCTGCCAAGCTTCTGTGGATCCGATTGGGCCAACATGTTGGACCTCTGCCAAGTCCTCCAAAATTTTGAGCAATCCACGTTGCTTGTGAGCAGTGACAACTCTTCAGTCAGCATTACCATACCACTGCTGTGTTTACTGAAGAGGTCGATGTTAAAAATCAAGAAAACAGCTGTCATGATGCAACTGGGGGAATCTGAAGGAGAAAACGATCAGCGTGATGGTACCAACATCAGGCCATCCGCCTCAGGGAACGCTGGCCCCAGCAGCTATGACGAAGAAGAGGAGGAGGAACAGCTGGAGTTGGAGCAGGAATTTCATGCCACCACTGACGAGGGCCAGAGCGGTGCACGTTGGACTTCCACAATTCAACGCGAATGGTCAGCAGAAGCAGACCAGGAGGAAGGTGACGACTATGATGCATCACAACAACTATCACAACGCTCACAAGAGGATGATGAGGATTCTGGTAGGACTCTGGCACACATGGCTCAATTCATGCTAGACTGCATTGAACGTGACCCACGCATTGTGCGCATTCTGGACAACACCAATTACTGGGTTTATACCCTTCTGGATCCACGGTACAAACACAATGTTCCAAAACTGCTTGAAGAAAGAGTCAGACAGGTCAAAATGGAAGAATACCAGCAGGCCCTTGTGGAGACTTTAGAGAGGAGATTGACATCCTCCCCCTCCTCTAGCCAGTTGTACGCAGACAGACTGACTTCCGCAAACCCAGGACGACCAGGAGGGCAGCAAACAACGCAAGCCGCAGCTAGTACCCAAAAGGGAATGGTATCGGCAGTGTCCTTGGAGTGGGAAAATTTTCTGACACCCATGCAGCCGCAGCCCACTGAACAGCAAGCGTGCAGATCCACCTCCAACACCGATCGCCTGGAGAAGATGGTCAAGGACTACATGTCAGATGGCGTAGCTGTGTCGAACCATCCATCTGCACCCTTCAACTATTGGGTATCGAAGCTAGACACCTGGCACGAACTGGCAATGTACGCAATAGAGGTGCTGGCTTGCCCGGCAGCCAGCGTTATGTCGGAACGCTGTTTCAGTGCTGCCGGAGGCATCGTCACAGATCGGCGTATCCGCCTCTCTACAGAAAATGCAGACCGTCTGACTCAAATTAAAATGAATCAATCCTGGATTGGAAATGACTACGCAACACTCCAGGACCCCAACCAAGTAACATGACCAATGAACATCTGGGATGGTGTTGCGTTTCCGGGCCCTGTTTATTGAACCTCTCATCTGTATTACATTTATGACTGCATGGCGGCAAAAAGCATTGCTGCTATATCCGCACGCTTTTTGTCCACATGCAAGGCCTGGGTTGTTGTGTCTCACAAAGCGTGGCCTTCTCCTCCTGCGCCTGCTCCTGTTCCATCACGTCTGCTGCTGCTGGGTTAGCGTTGCCGCGTGGTCCCTGTTTATTGAACCACTTATCTTTATTACATTTATGACTGCATGGCGGTACAAAGCATGCTATCCGCACGCTTCTTGCCCTCATGCAAGGCCTGGGTTGTTGTGTCTCACAAAGCGTGGCCTTCTCCTCCTGCGCCTGCTCCTGTTCCATCACGTCTGCTGCTGCTGGGTTAGCGTTGCCGCGTGGTCCCTGTTTATTGAACCACTTATCTTTATTACATTTATGACTGCATGGCGGTACAAAGCATGCTATCCGCACGCTTCTTGCCCTCATGCAAGGCCGGGGTTGTTGTGTCTCACAAAGCGTGGCCTTCTTCTCCTCCTGCGCCACCCTCCTCCTGTTCCATCACGTGTGCTGCTGCTGGGTTAGCGTTACCGGTCCCTTTTCCTGGAACCTCTTATATGTATTACATTTATGACTGCATGCCGACAAAAAACATGTTACCTGTGCAAAGAAAACAGACATTTCCCGCATTTAAAAGACAGTTTTCCCTTTGAAACTTTAAAATCGATTTTCTCAAAAACTATAAGCTCTTTTTGCTAATTTTTTTTTCCTCTTGTACCCACTCCCAAGGTGCACATACCCTGTAAATTTGGGGTATGTAGCATGTAAGGAGGCTTTACAAACCACAAAAGTTCGGGTCCCCATTGACTTCCATTATGTTCGGAGTTCGGGTCGAACACCCGAACATCGCGGCCATGTTCGGCCTGTTCGGCCCGAACCCGAACATCTAGATGTTCGCCCAACACTATTCTTGACCAGCCACCCGCTAGGCAAAACTAATAAGCCCGACCTCTGCATTGTACTCCTTTGAGTTATTGCTAACTAGGGCTCCTCAAAGCTAAAACAAGTCTTCCTCCGCTACTTCACTTTCCATAAGTTAAGTGCACAGTGGAAAAATCAACCACTCTTAAGAAATTTCCTCTCCAGCCTGGGAGCAAGAGTGGAGATTGGATTTTAATTAGGCCAGTCCTCTACTGAATTTCTAATAAAGGATTTTTAATCTAGGCACAGACGGTTAAAAATACTTCTTCTGTATCCTGAAGGCACCCTCCCTGCCAATTTTGTTTGCGGAGAGCAAAAATAATTGAAAGAGCAGTTCAAAACAGGAGAAAATCACACGAGAGAGGGAGCGCACTTCAGACTCGTACGCCAGTCGTGTCCTGGGGTTTTTCATGTTTTTCATACAGTTCGTGAAATCTCACAAAGTGACACATATCATTATTCTTGTAGTTCTGGCACCTCTTCGTCGGGTGATTATATTCAGATGTAAAATGCATTCTCTGTTCTGGAGATGTTATTATAATATGAAGAGGCTGGTGGCTTGCCCCTAGCAGACCTCTTCAAGGAATAATGTATTCACTTAATTGCTGGATATCGGCATGTACCTTGCAAAGCAGAAAGAGAAGACCGAGCATTTTATGGATTTGGGCTATTCTAATGAATGCTCTGTGAAAGATCCTTGTAAAAAATGGAAGCAAATGTCTGAATTTAAAGTGAACAAGCAAGATAGATTTTTTTTCACCTGGCACCCTCCCCATTTGGTAAAACAACCCCAACTCTGGGGAATCCTTCTGATACTAACCACATCACTGTTGAAGATCCATTAATGGTGTCATGATGCAGTTCCTTCTGATCTAGTCAATGAGGTGTTATGGAGGTGGACCACCCTCTGTGCCATCTGAAAGGGTTTTTTGGGCACTTAAAGCAGATCCGAGATGAAAACATTACTATAACAAGTAACGTGTCTATGTATCTTATTTAAAGTTTAGATAGTTTACACAGCAAATGTAGCTGCAAACAGCTTCAACAGTTTATGATTATTTATTCCTGTGATACGAGGGCAGCCATGTTCTGTTTGTCACATTATACAAAGGGAAGCTGATAGCATCTGAAGCCCTCAGCTTGAGAAAACCTCACTCCCCTCTCCTCCTTCCTCCTCCCCTCTGCCTCTGAAATATCTGGCTAGTAAACGCCTCTTCCTCCTGCCCAGACTGAGCTCCCATAAGCCCTTGCTACATGAGTCTAAAAGTCTGTGGGCGAGGCTTATTTAGTTTATAGGGAATTAGAGTATTAAAACAAAACAAAAAAAGTATATGGCTTGAGGAATGCCCTATAAACTATATGAAAGTAACACAATCATGCAATGAGTAAAAGTTTATCTCGGATCCCCTTTAACCACTTCGCCACCCGGGTACAGTATATCTACGCTACTTTGAACTTCAGTTCCCCACCTGGAGCGTAGATATACGCACCCCCCGCCGCTACTGCCGCTGCCATCGCTGTCCGCACTCCCGCTCGCACGTGCGCATGCTCCTGCACTCGTGCACGCCGCTGCCTGCTTGCCCAGAGATCAATGAATGGGAAAAACCATTCCCGTTCGTTGATCTCTGCCCCGCAGCAATGATCAGCTGCTTCTATGAGAAGCAGTGCGATCATTGTGAAAAAGAAAAAGCAGTTTCCCAGCCTCACTGAACTTCCTGCAAGCGTACTTCCTACGCTTGCAGGACGCATTTACAAAAAATTACTGTGGCTATCTTGTGGCCAAAAAGTAAAACTACACCCAGAAACATTTTTCATATACAAATACATTATTTTACAATATAAATGAATTTATTAACTCCCACACTCATTAATTGTTACCAATTTGTTTTTTGTAATAAAAAAAATTACAATAATAAAAAAAACCCAAACATAAATAGTTACCTTAGGGACTGAAATCTTGACATATTTATATCAAGAGGGTATAACACTGTTACTTTATAAACTATGGGCTTGTAATTAAGGATGGACGCAAAACTGAAAAATTGTACCTTTATTTGCAAATAAAATATTGGCGCCAAACATTGTGATAGGGACATAATTTAAATGGTGTAATAACCGGGACAAAAGGGCAAATAAATTCATGGATTTTAATTACAGTAGCATGCATTAATTAAAAACTATAACGGCCAAAAACTGAAAAATAATGATTTTTTTTTCCAAATGTTTTCCTATTTTCCCATTAAAACACATTTAGAATAAAATAATTCTTGGCATTATGTCCCACCTAAAGAAAGCCTAATTGGTGGTGAAAAAAACAAGATATAGTTAATTTCATTGCGATAAGTAATGATAAAGTTATAGGCGAATGAATGTAAGGAGCGCTGAAAGGTGAAAATTGCTCGGATGCTGAAGGGGTAAAACCCCTCAGTTGTGAAGCAGTTAGGGCTCGTTTCCACTATAGCGAATCCGCATGCGGGCACTGCATGCGGATTCGCATAGTCAATGTAAGTGGATGGGGCTGTTTCCACTTGTGCAGCGGCGGGAGCGTTTTTCGGTGCGGCAGAAATCTGCACGGCAGAGCCGTCAGATTTCGCGTGCGGGAGGAATGCAGGCGAATCGCCGCTAATGCATTTAATAGGGAAATCACATGCGGCTTTGTCATGCGGATTTCCCCGCGATTTCGCGTGCGATTTCGCATGGTTTGCTATGGAGCTTTACTCAGGCAGTGACATGGTTAAATTCGCCTGGCTCCTTGCCATGCGAAATCGCATGCGGAATCGCGGCTAAATCCGCAGGCGGAAACACAGCCGCATGCAATTTCTTCTACGGTGGAATCCAGGCGATTCCGCACCGCAACAGTGGAAACGAGCCCTGAAAGAGGAACTTTAATCCAAATCAGAAGCTGATACCCCCTTTCATAGGAGAAATTGTTACATTTTCTGCAATAGACATCTGTATGGCTGATATTGTGGTGAATCCTCTCCCTCAGCACATGGTGATGTCATGACCATGGCCCGACAGTTTGCTGAATGTGAACCTCATTGCATTGTGTGAAATAACAGCTGTTGTCAACTGCCAACCAAGCAATATCTCCCACTGTGCATAGAACTCTCAGTAACACACATTCTGTACAGATCACCTGGCAGAACTAAAGAGTGATCAATTTCAGTGATAACTTTCAGAATGTAAATCAGAGAGAGGAAATATTTTACAATGGGTGAGTATTGTAAAAAAAAAAATTGTATTTATTTTGTTATTTTCACTAAAGTTCCTCTTGGGGCAGCGTACTGCACGCCGCGCGGCCCGGCTGGTGGCAGGGCCATGCCGAGGCAGAGGCGAGAGAGGCTCCAGCCTCAGGGCACAGTGTAGGAGAGGGCACACAACTCACTCAGCTATCATTCCCCTATTGTGTTTGAAGCATAGAGTAAAAAGAAAAGGGGATACCTGGCAGTGACTGCAAGCCAGATAACTAGAGATTGAGATGTTGGGAGGGTTGGGGGGCCCTGGGGCGCCTCTTAGTCTAATAATCAGTGTGTGATGACTGGGGTGGGAGGGATGGAGGGGGGTGCACTTTGGTGTTTCAGCCTTGGGTGCTGGAGGACCTTGTCCCGCCTCTGCCCGGTGGACGTTACTCCTCTACTGCTGCCACTGGGTAAGCACTAGTGTTCCTTCTGATCTACTGATCATAATTCAGCCTAATAGCTAGATCTTCTCCCTCTTTCTAGCATGGTATTGACACTCTGATTTCATTTTCTCACATCATTCACTCAATAGCAGCCATGATTGTTGTTCTTGCTGCTAATACTGACACTCCAATGGATCCTTTTTCTTGGTTATAGTTGGATGTGTGGGGATTTCTTCTCTTTGTTTTTTCACTCTACCTCCCTTTTCCATTTCACTTTATCTATTCAGCTTAACTATACAGTATGCAAACTGTCATGCACTTTCTCGTGCAATTGCACTTTTTAAAGTAATATTGTACCAATTGCTTCCTAAGATAATTGCATTAATGACTTTGCACCTAGCACTTTATGATAGTTATCCCGTGTGTTTATTAGCTTCATAGAACGCATAGAACTTATTTATGTACATTAACCATTTGTGGTCAGTTGTTTCTCTATGCGCTTTATGAAATTTATTAAGGTTGTATCAATGTGCCACATACGCTGCCCAATGACTGCCAGTCTGCCACGTTTTCCTGATGTCTTGTTTGACCAGGACCGTCTAACATTATTTACTTGGACAGTGTGGCACACTTTATTTGAAGTACCAGTTGACTATAGCAGTAGGAGGTCCCTATGGCCATGCCTTGTACTAAGACACAGCTTCATGACATCAAGCCTTTACCCAATGTATAGTAATTCAGAACACCTAAACCTAACCTCTTAAGTGCTTCTCATTTTCTGTAGTCTTGTTTGTCAGGTGTATAATTTGGGCACTGGTGCTTGACAATTTAAAGTGAATCCACTGACACTGAGCACTAGGATTCGGCTATCAAATGGCCCAGTGCCAGCACCTCATTGATCCCACAACACACTTGGTGCTGACAATTTACAGACTTACATTGGACTCTATGGCGCTGGTGAACAACAATTGACCTTCTTCACTTGCAGGATACCCAGAGTTACAAAGCATACTTAAAGTGGCACTGAAACGAAAATAAACGTATGATATAATGAATTGTTTGTGTAGTATGGATAGTTAATTGAACATTAGTAGCAAAGAAAAGTCTCATTTTTATTTTCAGTTATATAACTTTATTGATAACATTTATAACTTTGCATCATTCTGTCATATTTGCAGATTAGAAAGCACGTTCTGTATTTTAAGCTGTAGAACAGAGCAGAGCTAATGACGCTTTAAATTTTCCTTTTAACTTTCCTGCAGTAAAACCTTATTTTAACCAGTTCTGCCGCCCGGACGTGAAGCTCTGCTCTGCTGCGATGCCGCGCTTCGGCGCGCTCCCGCCGCGATCGTCCCCTGGTAGCCCTGGGATCAGTGAACGGGAACTTGATTCCCGATCACCGATCCGTGTCCCCAGCAGAAAAACCGAAGCGCTCTTACAAGAGGCTTCTGTCTTTCTGCACGTAAAATTTTCCGCGTCCTCCTTGTGCTTCCGCTTAGCGAGAAGCACAAGAAGAAGAAAAAACTCAAGGTGGCCATCTTGTGGCCAAATAGTAAAACTACATCTACATATTTTTTACATTACAATTTACACATATAATAACATTAAAAATTAACTGTTTATTTCCCACACCAAAATATTACCCAAATAAAATGTTTAATGGGAAAAAAAAATTACAATAATAAAAAAAAAAGACATAAATAGTTACCTAAGGGTCTGAACTTTTTAAATATGCATTTGAAGGGGGTAGACTACGAACATTTTTAAAATTATAAGCTTGTAAATAGTGATGGACGCAAAACGGAAGCAATGCACCTTTATTTCCAAATAAAATATTGGTGCCATACATTGTGATAGGGACAACATTTGAATGGTGTCATAACCGAGACAAACGGGCAAATAAAATACATAGGTTTTAATTATGGTAGCATGGATTATTTTAAAGCTATAATGGGCGAAAGCTGAGAAATAATGCATTTTTTAAAATTTTTTCTTATTAATCCTGTTAAAATGCATTTATAAAAAAAAATTCTTAACAAAATGTACCACCCAAAGAAAGCCTAATTAGTGGCGGAAAAAACAAGATATAGATCAATAAATTGTGATAAGCAGTGATAAAGTTATTAGCGAATGAATGGGAGGTGAAAATTGCTCTGATACATAAGGTGAAAAATCCCCGCGGGCTGAAATGGTTAAAGAGAATCCGAGGTGGGATTTAAAGGGATACTGTAGGGGGTCGGGGGAAAATGAGTTGAACTTACCTGGGGCTTCTAATGGTCCCCCCCCAGGCATCCTGTGCCCGCGCAGCCACTCACCGATGCTCCGGCCCCGCCTCTGGTTCACTTCTGGAATTTCAGACTTTAAAGTCTGAAAACCACCGCGCTTGCGTTGCCGTGTCCTCGCCCCCCCCCCTGATGTTACCAGGAACGTACAGCGCAGGCACAGACCATACTGGGCATGTGCAGTACCCTCCTGGTGACATCAGCGGCAGTAAGGACACGGCAACGCAGGCGCAGTGGTTTTCAGACTTTAAAGTCGGAAATTCCAGAAGTGAACCAGAGGCGGGGCCGGAACATTGGGGAGTGGCTGTGTGGGCACAGGATGTCTGTGGGGGACTATTAGAAGCCCCGGGTAACTTTAACTAATTTTCCCCCGACCCCCCTACAGTATCCCTTTAATAATGTTAGTAGGACACAGAGGCTGGTTGTGCATACTATCACCAGCCTCTGTTGCCGTATAGTGTGCCCCCAGGCCTCCCTGCGCTCTGCTGTCCCCCGTAATAAAAACCGCCGTGCTAGCGACATGCACCTTGTCGCTAGCACGCTGTTTACATTTGTGGTGCTCCCCCGCCCCCTCTATATCGCTGCTTCCCGGCCGCGTCCCTTCCCTCCAATCAGCGGGAGGGAAGGGACACGGGCGGGGAGCGGCGATATAGAGCGCAGGGGGGACCTGGGGGCACACGATACGGCAACAGAGACTGGTGATACTATGCACAACCAGCCTCTGTTCCCTGCTAATATTATTATAATCCCTCTCTCTCTCATCTCTTTAAGCCATCTCTCACTGTTTCTTGGCTGTTTAAGCTATTTAGAAAACAGGACTGAGTTCGACCAAGTTGGTCAACTAGCTCAGAGAAGCTTAGCATAAATAACAACTCAAGTGTTTTAACTCTTCCTGTACTGGAAAACAATATGAGACATTTTTCTTTGCTACTAATGTTTTATTTATTATCTGTACTACACATACAATGCATTATCTCATAAGTATAGTTTCACTTCAGATTTGCTTTAAAGTGTTCCTGAGATGGTGAAAAATAGAAAAAATATACACACCGGGGGCTTCCTCCAGACCCCCTCAGCCTAATTGGTCCCTCGCCGTCCTCCTCCACCTATTGGATCTCGCATAAGGCAGCCCAGTAAATCCACCAGGTATCGTAGAAAGTCAACAAAGGTGCTAACAGGATAAAATATACTAAAAACTTTAAAATTGCTCTGGAGTCAGTGGTGGACTTACATCCCTGAAGCAGACATGAAACTGTCAGTTTTCAAAAAGCATAGATTTATTAATATACTCCAAAAAAGTGCTGCAAGGCGTTTCACAGGTATATTCCTGCTTCATCAGGCAATAAACAACGGAGTATTTAACAGTCAACTGTCATAATAACACCCAGTGCCTCTAGACAGTGGGGGAGATAAGTCCACCACTGCCTCCAGAGCAATTTTAAAGTTTTTAGTATATTTGATCCAGTTGGCTCCTCTGTTCACTTTCTATGATACCTGTGTCCACCTCTGGTAGAGGGGTGATATACCTCCTTCTTTCCGATCTACAGAGAGAGACTTCTTAATCCTGAGTGGGGACAGGTCTTAAATCTCCCCACCTGCATTTACAGTGGTTGCTTAGGGTAACCCTGGTTTGTGAGTATTATTTTACTTACCTTCATTGCTCATCCTTAACCAATACATACTACACTATATTGGGCTCTCTGTGTCTCTTCCTTTTGTACCAGTAAATCCACCAGTAAGTGCAAGTTGTGTAGGCGCACGCAGTCCAAACCTGAGCAGTCCCCTGAGGAGGAGGGACCGATTAGACTGAAGGGGGCTGGAGGAAGGCCCAGGTGTGTGTATATATTTTTCTATTTTTCACAATCTCAAGTTTCCTTTAAGCCAAGCATTTCTGCTTATATGGTGGTTGGCAGTACTACACTGTTATCTAAAGTTTTGCATTTAATTTCTTCTTTAACTTTTTTTTTTTTTTTTAATTGTCTTTTTATTGTCAATAAATGAGAAAAACATTAAACATATAACAACATGAATAGTACAACAACAGCAAGTAAACTCAAGAAACATCAGTAAGAATGCATCAACGGTAATGCTAAAGTGACATATGATATGCATACTATCTTTTGAATGCAGAAAAATCAAGTAAGGTGTATACTTTATCTGATGATGGTGTTTAAGGTCTTCCATGTAGACCAGGGATCCCAGACTGCATCAAACCGGGAGGTTGACTCCCGTATTGTGGAAGTAATTTTTTCCAGTACGTATATATATTGTATACTGTTTATCAGAGCATCCCTAGGAAGCGGAAGAGACTTCCAAGTTTTGGCCAAAAGCGCTTTGGCCGCATTGCAGATTTGTCCTAGAAGTTTGTTCTGGTGTTTGGACAGGTGAGGATGGGGCCTATTAAATAGTGCTGACCATGGGTCTGGGTGAACTTGTCTGTCAAGCACTTCAGATACAAGCGTATAACACATCTTCCAGAAATCTGCTACTAGTGGACAAGACCACCAACAGTGAACTTGGTCAGCAGTGGATGTACATCCACGAAAACAAGAGTTGGATGATAGTAATCCCCATTTAAACAATTGTGAGGGGGTCCTATACCAATCATAAAAAAATGTGTAGTTTCGTTCTTTAGTTGATATGTTTCTGGATGAGGTGGCCATACCCAGGAAGATAGCCTCCCATTGCCCTGCATCCCAAGAACCATTCAATCTGTCCTGCCAATTTGTCGTAGCTTTGGTGAGTGTATCACGTTTAGAGTACCAAAGATCATGGTATAAAGAGGAGATGAGCCCATCAGGAAGTGGGTAAGATAAGGCCAATTTCTCTAGACCGGAATTAGTTGGGCGCATCCCGCGTGTGTACCGGGATTGTAAGAAATGTCTGATCTGCAAGTATCTGAAGGATTCTGACTCTGGTAAGTTAAATTTCTCTTGTAGTTGCGGCCAGAACAAGGGGAGGCCATCTCTCATCAGATCTCCTATGTAAGTAATATCCCTGGTTTTCCATGCCCCCCAGGTTAATCCACATTTTCCCGGAGGGAAATCTACATTGTAAAGTAGTGACTCTAGACTGGAGAGTGGGTTCAGCTGGTCTAGCATTTTAACTAGGGTTCGTTTGATCAAAAGGGATTCGTGTATGGAAAACGGGAGATCCTCCGATCCTAGGCAGGGTCTAGAAGTCCACAGAAGGCATTTAATTGGGAAAGGGAAAATTAATTCTTGTTCTAAGTCTACCACCCTAACTGAACCCCTGGGTGAAGACCATTGTAGCAATTGTGCTAACCTATCAGCATAGTAATAGTGCTTGGGGCCCCTAGCCCTGTCTGAATTGTGTGTCGCGCTAAGTGTATATATTTGATTCTAGGCCTCCTACCCCTCCAAATAAAATTAGTAATTCTGGATTGTAAAATGGCTACATCCCTTTTGGCAATTCTGACAGGTAATGCTCTAAACAGGTACAAAATCCTAGGTAGCAAAGTCATTTTTTCTTTAACTTTGTTTTATTGACTTCTCATGGCATTTAATTTTTCTTTTTTAATTTGTTGTTATTCTTACTATAATTGGAAGTCAATCATACGATCTGTTCTTGAAGTCAATGGGGGAAACCTGTTGTGCATGCTAATAGATACCTACTGCTATCTGGCAATTGTTCTGCTCTTTAGATTGAACATTTGACTAATTTGCCATTTAATGACTCTTTTGTTTCCTTCTCCCTGCTTGTTAAATTGGTACAAAATACATTTACACAAACAATGCTCAAGTAACAAATAAAAAATCGTATTCAGAGACATCTGAAGTAAGCTTTAAATAAGGACAAGAACAATAAGGTCCACCTTGGTTTTAGTCTATCAGTCCGTTCCAACCTTACCATCCTTTTAACTAAATTAATTGCCTTACAATCGTACAATCACTGCTTTCTTTCTTGTTTATGCATTAGGTTTTGCTCAGATTTTCATTTGCGGAAAACGTGATGCCAGTGGCTTAAGTACCAGATGAGGAGCCGATACAACAACCGAAGGTGGAGGGGGTGAGGTAAGGGGGGTGGAGTCTGAAGCTCAGTGGAGGGCTGCTTCTTCCCTCCCTCCCTCTGATACAGACATCCCTCCCTCTGGTAATTCTCCAATAGCAGCTGTCTGTCTGACCACCCATGCAGAGTAGTACAGGAATGTAAATTCCTTACTCCAGATCAGCTCCTTCCTCTTTATTGCAGCAATTATTATCTTGTGTGACTCAGAGGTGAGAAGCATTGCTCGGCAGCGGTGAAGGAAAATGGAACTGAGCAGGTAATTTCCATTATTCTGCAGCACTACTCTGCATGGAGGGCTCTAATGGTCCAGCATGTGTGTTTTCTTTGGTTTATGGCAGCCACATTTATTATAGGGAAGGGAGTTTATGGTGGCAGCACTTGTTATGGTGTTTGTGGTGGTGGTAGTGCAGAGGGGAGTGGTGGCTGCACTTGCTGTGATGGAAAATAAGGACTGTATATGCTATGGGGAGTGATCACTTCTGGACAATGGAACATAAGCAGGATAAAGGTCAGGAGCTTTAATTAATTGTTTACATCAAAATTAAGAAAAAAATGTGACCTAAGTAATTTTCACTTTGGTATAATTATTGGTCGTGAAAAGATTGGTGTATTTCAGCAACTGCTGATTTTCAGGGATTCTCATACACAACAGTCTGCACAGTTTACTCAGAATGGTGGAAAAAAAATTAAAAGCATCCAGTGAACAGCAGATCAGCATTTGTAAATGTCCTCTTGATGAAGCAGGTTAAGGGAGAATGGCCAGACTGGTTTGAGCTGACAGAAAAGCCATTGTAATTCAGATAATGTCTCTGGCTTAAATACAGACTGGGCAAAGGCAATAGATCTTCTCCACAATACAGTCATTTTCTTTCAGCCAATATGCAGTTAATACTGTACCTCAAAGGAAAGGCCTTGCATAGTGTAAAAATGTACCATTTATTAATATATATATATATACATATATATATCTATTGGGTATCGGTTGAAAAGGGCGCCTGGGCTGCCTGTATGAAAAGGGCGTCGCCATAGACATCAATGTTATTTCTGGAAATATGGGTTACAAGGTGTAGAAAAGGGCGCCCGAGTTTTGATATGGGCTACACCAGGCGCCTTTTTTGTAGCCGAAGTTTATATGGGCTACACCAGGCGCCTTTTTTTGTAGCCGAAGTTTATATGGGCTGCACCAGGTGCCTTTTTTTGTAGCCGAAGTTTTTATATACGCTACAAGCGCTGGAAGCCAAATTATTTCATTCCCCCACTATCCATGTCGGCATGGAGGGGGAATAGTAATTAACACATCCCAGAGTATTTTTGTAGCCGAAGTTTTTATATGGGCTACACCAGAGACGCCTTTTTTGTAGCCGAAGTTTATATGGGCTACTCCAGGCGCCTTCTTTGTAGCCGAAGTTTATATGGGCTACACCAGGCACCTTTTTTGTAGCCAAAGTTTATATGGGCTACACCAGGCGCCTTTTTTGTTGCCGAAGTTCATATGGGCTACACCAGGTGCCTTTTTTGTAGCCGAAGTTTATATGGGCTACACCAGGTGCCTTTTTTGTAACCGAAATTGGTATATATGGGCTCCACCAGGCGCCCTTTTCATATAAACCCATCTATTGCACTCACAAGTTCCTCGTTAAAGGATACCAGATGCGAAAGCCTCTAGTAAACAAACTGAAGCTGTACTGGGTAGGGGGGTAAAATCAAATACTCACCACGCTTCCCACTCCCTGCTGTCCCCTGCCGCTCTTCTCTGAACCACCCGTCCTGGGTGACTTCGGCGACTGCAAACCTAGGCAGCCTTGGCCTAAATCTGCCCTTGCCTAGTGCCATCTCTTGTATTTATGTGCCACCTTCTAAAGTTTATGTAATGTAATATCTGCCATAGCTCTAGATTTGCACTAAACTCCCAAAATACATGTTTTCTCCTGAAGGCTTTTTTACTGGTTCGCATTCCTTGGTTTTTACCCCTTGTGTAGGAACACACTAGGCATAAACGCTAGCATTGCGTAAACCACTAGCGTTAATGCACATAATGTAAGTCAATGGGCCGCATGAAAAAGCGCATATGTTTGTGTTCTGCAATGTGCTTTTTGGAAAATATTGAACTTGCTGCATAGTTTTCCAAAATGCATCTAAAACGCACATAATGGGACGCCTGTTGGAGATGGCAAGCAGAGCGGGGCTCTTTCGTGCATATGTTTTGGTCGTGCCCTAGGATTGTTCCCTTTTGGAAAGATGTACTATCAATAATCAACAGTCTACTGAAAATTGCTCTCCCACTGGATCCAGGTCTTTTGCTACTGGGGAAAATGGAGGAGGATATACTAACTCACCACAAACAGATATTGGTTAAGACCCTCTGTTTCCAGGCTCGCAAAGAAAAAATCTTCTGTTCCTACATTGGGAATATGGGCTAAGTCTATTAACTGTTCTCTACCTCTATATAAAACTACATACCTGAATAGGAGATGCCCAAAGACATACTATAAAGTCTGGGGCATATGGGAATCCAGAATTATGGACCCTACGGATTCTGAATTTATCCCAATACTGATATAATAACTTTTTGTCTCCCCGACTTATGAGGAATAGTTAATGCGGAGGTAGGGGGGTCGGGGGCAAATCGTGGTACGGACGGTCATCTCTTTTCCTTCTTCTTCTCTTCTTCTTCTCTCTTCTCCACTCATGTCTCCCTCTCTACAGGGTGGTTTCCTAGATACTGGCAACCCAATATGTGACACTAATTTTATACTATAACTGTGTTTATGTAACTGTACTATCCTTGCCAATTAAGACGGTCTGTATCAGGAATTTCTTTGCTGGATTGTCATGTTATGGTAACCACAACTGTATTTCACTGTACTATCACATTGTGTTGTACTTCTTTTTAAGAAAATAAATAAAAACTAAACTGTTAAAATGCACGTAATGTATGTCAATGGTGATGCAAAGGTTTAGCATTTTATTGCGTTTTCATTGCCTTTTTTTATGTGTGTGTTTTTTTTTAAACAAGTTTGATGACGTATTTCCGCTTCCTGTTGACTTCCTAGTGATGAACATAAAACACATATAAAAAAAGCATACAAAATGCACAGAAAACGCATTTGCGATTCATATGTGAGAAACGCAAACACATCGAAGCATAAGGAAAACGCATGTACAAAACACATACGTGAAATGTAGTGTCTAGTGCAGTGGTGGCAAACCTTTTTGAGACCGAGTGCCCAAACTTCAACTCAAAAGTCTCTTGTCTCTCGTAAAGTGCCAACACGCCAATTTGAACAAAATTCCCCCACCCGAAGAGATGACAAATACAATGCCCTCAAACATACAGTGACCAGATATTTCTGGGTTCAACACAGCGCGGGAAGGGGGGGGGGGTGTTTGCGGCGTGCGTAGAGCGCCGCACCCAAAAAATGGGTGTGGCCATGACATTATATGGGCAGAGCTAACGTAATGATGTACAGCGAGGCATAAGAAAGCAGTGTTTCCGCAATGATGTGGTGAAACGAGGATTCGCATCATGGGTGTGCAGAGACTGTGTGATGCTATTTATTAGTATACCGTAACCCCAAAGCAGCAAATATAGCCAACTATGACCATTAAATAATAAATGCAGCAACAGTTACCCCAGACACCAGAAAATAAACGCAATGTGGGCAACATTTCACCAGAAAATAACGCAATGTGGCAGCATTTCACCAGAAAATAAAAGCAATGAGGGCAGCTTTTCACCAGAAAATAAACGCAATGAGGGCAGCTTTTCACCAGAGAATAAACGCAATGAGGGCAGCTTTTCACCAGAAATTAAACGCAATGAGGGCAGCATTTCACCAGAAAATAAACGCAATGAGGGCAGCTTTTCTCCAGAAAATAAACGCAATGAGGGCAGCTTTTCACCAGAAAATAAACGCAATGAGGGCAGCATTTCACTAGAAAATAAACGCAATGAGGGCAGCTTTTCACCAAAAAATAAACGCAATGAGGGCAGCTTTTCACCAAAAAATAAACGTAATGAGGGCAGCTTTTCACCATAAATTAAACGCAATGAGGGCAGCTTTTCACCAGAAAATAAACGCAATGAGGGCAGCTTTTCACCAGAAAATAAACGCAATGAAGGCAGCTTTTCACCAAAAAATAAACGTAATGAAGGCAGCTTTTCACCATAAAATAAACGCAATGAGGGCAGCTTTTCACCAGAAAATAATCGCAATGAGGGCAGCATTTCACCAGAAAATAAACGCAATGAGGGCAGCTTTTCACCAGAAAATAAAAGAAATGAGGGTAGCTTTTCACCTGCAAAAAAAAAAAAAAAAAAAGAATTGACTCACCTGGCAGAAGTCTTCTCACCCGGTCGGCTTCTGGTTTGCAGCTCCCTGGACGATCCTCCTGCATATCTCCCGCTCTAAATGGAATAGCAAGGCTACGGGAAGATGGCACCCCCGAAGTTCTGTACTGGAGACACAAATAGTCTCCAGTACAGGGCTTTGGACGCCATCTTCCCGTAGCCCTGCTCTGCCTGCCGGACGACTATGCAGGCTAGAGCGGGGCTACAGGCTATGAACTCTAATAGACGCCGTGGCCAGTTCAATGCAATCATACGGTGGCCAGATGAGCAGCGATGGCGTGCCTGCAGATGAGGCTACATGTGCCAGGTCTAGCACGCTTTCCATAGGTTCGCCATCGCTGGTCTAGTGTGTTCCCAGCCTTAAGGTTCCTGACATTTTTGACACTTTAGCTGGGTTGCTTTGATACAGCATTACCTTTTTAATTACTGATATATACGGTATATTTTTTTTCAGTACAATCTAAATTTTCTTTGGGTAGTATTTTTTTCCTGAAACTATTTTATTTTATTGTCATTTTATGAGGAAACAGCTGGCAAGAAAGAAAGATATAGCCATTTATTTCATTTTTCAACCTTCTTAAATTTTCACATTGCACGCCCCACAGTTATGAAACACATAAAAATTAATTATTTGTCCCTTCCCTGTTAAAATGATACCCCTTATGCCACATTTTATTACTAGCTGAGCTCATGGTGGACCGTCATCCCCAGCCTACATGTCTGTAGTGATTGGATGCATTCGCTAGGGTGACAGCTCAGGGGCCATAGTACTGTACAGATGCATTGCTAGGCAAAGGCAGAGTAATTGGGGCCCCAATCTTTTGCCTTAGCGATCACATCCGATCGTTACAGATGGCAGTCATTAAAAGTTTGTAAAAAGGTATAGGTATTGCAGGGGTTAACAATAGGTTGATAGGCTAGGCTGGGTTTAAAACTTAACTGGGGATTAAAAACAAACACTTTTTACTTTATTTTATTTGGACCATTTCACTTTAAAAAAATTTAAATTTTAAAACTTTTATTTTTTGCCTAACTTTATTGAATGATTGTTACTATTTGCTAGCAGCAATAATTCACAAGACTGTGCACATCCTTGAGCTTGCACGATCATGTGCACGTGCGGGAGCGCGCAGCGGCGGGCGGAATTTTTTAATGGAGGACGTTGATTATATGTCCTAAAACCTACAGCAGCACTAATTAGGACGTAGAATCTATGTCCTGGAACCACAAGCAGTTAAGTAAATAAATTATACTAATTTATGCTGTCTCTAATACTGTTGAACAAAATCCTTTGGGAGCCAGTGCCGCATTCCGGTGGAATTACGGCTTTGCTGACCTAGGAAACGCTGGGAAGGGAACAGACAATGAAGGTACATTATTCCGAGGACATTTAATTTAGAGACTCGTGTCCATCGTTTCACCTGAAATTGTTATTGGAAATACGGTACAAGACGATTTGTACATGCAACAAAAGGTGTACAAGTCATCACATTCTGGCAAAACACATTCATTATCCTAATAGGAAATTAAAAAAAAAATGTGGCTTTATTTTTAACAAACGAAAAGAATACAGCCTGTTCTGCAGTTTGTTCCAGTGGCTTGCTATACAACAGCATCACCCCTTCAAAACATTCATATTTTGTTGCTTGGCAGCCTGAAATAAAGACGGACGTGCAAAAATATTTTTTTCCCCGGCTGTGTTTACTCAATGCAAATAATAACAGGCAAGTGTAAGATATAAAATAAATTGTTCAAGTAAAAAAAAAAAAAAAAAAAAAATGAATAATTTCAGATTATAAAACCTATTAAATAATTTAACTTTCAGTATGAAGCATTGTACACATGTAAAAGGACGGTTACCCACAGTACCTTGGACGACAGTTTGGGGTTCTGTTCTGTACACTGTCACTAGTCTGGAGGCTAGCGATGCATTCGTTCCTATGGTGCGGGGGAAGTAGGGATGGGCGAGTGTGGCATACGATTGCGCACCTTCGTGTGGGTTGGGTAAGTAGGAGAACAATAAGAACAATGGAGGTTGATCAGGTGTCAAGTGTTTAGATGATCCAGCTTGCCAAATCTTTAGGAGGTGTGTTAGTGTGTGTGTGTGTGTAGGGGAGGGGGGGGTCGGGTGAGAGTGATTTTACCTTTAAATGTTGGAGAAAACCCGTACAGGTGTCCAGCACCAGCAGTAGATCTTGAGTTGCTCTCGAGCCGGAGACCAGGCTAGGTAGTGTTATCCCAGTGCTGGACCAGCCTCACTGGGATAGCACAGCAGCTCCAGTGACATCTACAGACAGCGAACCCACTGGCTTATGCTTTTCCTGTTGCAGGGTGGACCGTCCAAGACCAACTTAGCCTGGTCCCACTCACTTCACTTTAAACAGAGAGAGGAACATATGGAAGAAATATGTATGGCAGAGAGGCTACTGTGCTTTAGCAGCAGCTAAAAGTTTGTGCTACAAATCCTCAGTTAGACAAACATAACTGTGACGTTCTAGTGGGCTGACCAATCAAGCAATTTACAGCATCCAAGAGGTAATTTAACAACCAAAAATATTGAATGCGGTGTCTCCATAGCAACTGTTCTAATGAATGATCACAAGGCCAGAAACAGGAAAACAGTGGTAATGACCAAGAAAACAACAAATACATCATGTGGTGCAGTTTAATGAATATCACCCATGGAATCCTATTCTCCACCAACACAACTGCACAACGATAACTATTCAATCTACATCAACGTAGCACAGCACAGCCTTCCTCTTATACAGTATTTTGTATGGATTGGGTGAAGCTGCTGTCCTTCTCCATTGTACGTATTTGACTTGGTAGGTTCACTTCAAAGCTGGATTAAAGTCAATAGTGTCACTAGGGCAGTGATGGCTAACCGTGGCACTCCAACTGTGGTTGAACTACAAGTCCCATGAGGCATTGCAATACTCTGACAGTTTTAAACATATCTTGGGAAGGCAGGGGCATGATGGGATTTGTAGTTTTGTCACAGCTGGAGTGCCAAGGTTAGCCATCAGTGCATTAGGGGGTTGCGGTAGGTGCGGACCACACCAGTTGTCACCAGCAGAGGGGGTGACACCAAGCTCCAGGCTAAGGGAGAGTGGAGCAAGGCTATGTAGATCTAGACCAAGCTATTGCCTAATGTACATCTCCATTCTGCTCTTCTACTTTCTGACTGCTCCATGGTGAGCTGATAAAGTTCAGAGGCCATCAGGGCCACGTGGTGATCACCTCACCATCCCCCGATAACTCCTTAGTGAAGGTGTCCCTAACCCTAACTCCTCTCTCCACTTATAGAAAATGGATCTAGTATAACTCCTTCCAAACCCCATTGTCAACAAAGTTCAGAGGCCATCAGGGCCACGTGGTGATCACCTCAACATCCCCCTGATAACTCCTTAGTGAAGGTGTCCCTAACCCTAACTCCTCTCTCCACTTATAGCAAATTAATCCAGTATAACTTCTTCCAAACCCCATTGTCAACAAATGTCAGTAACAAGTAAAATTGCTACAAAATGTCTAACTGGTTTTAGCCTGGTAAGGTTGGAGGTTCATGTGGGTAGAGAGGTATGACACAATGGGTTTCTGGACTGTGGGACACCAACCTTAGTGACACCACTGATTAAAGTACCAAAAATTTAATAGCCCCCCATAAAGATCCTGCATTTGCCCCTGAATATAGGTAAGCTCTCAAAACACATTGAAGTCTTAAAATTGGCTAATCATGATGTGTGTTTACATCATAAGACCAGGGCTAGCATTCAAGGTGTGATAGGTCTGGGGGTTGGAGCCCACTGTAGCATCTCTAGCTTGAGCACTGGTTTACCTTGTCCTACCCTGCTTGTACATATTGTGACAGGGTGATCCATTGCCTGGCTCACGTCACAGCAGATGGCAGATACCTGCATGTTGGATTCAGGCAAAGAGCAGGTTAATTGGCTAAAAGGCTTCAGACAGGTGTGATGCTGCAAGCTTTATCTAACCGGAACAAAACCTGATTGAAATGGGAGTCTGGAGCCAGTCAAGTGTGTGAGGATGGGACACTTGACCACACCCTCCAGGCCAGGATTTGGCTGGTACTCTTGGGAGAGCAGCTGCAGCATAAATAGCTTTTGAATTGGCCGCTCGCTGCTCTAAGTCAGACTGTGGATGCTAAGCCGGAGAGTGGACACACAGAGAGAGTGCTCCTGGGACTACTGAACTGTGAGTGGGCCAGAAGGCCAAAATGACTGTTGCATTTGTTTGCTTTTGACTAGTATAGTCAGGTTTCCAGATAGTGAGGAAGACTAGGAAGCCAGACAGGCTTAGGATTTCTGTTACCTTTTGTTTTATTTCGTGATTTTATTGCTATAGTTTGCCAGCCAAGCTGTAAATAAAAGAGCTGGAATCTGCAAGTTCAGGAGTATGATGCCTTTTTCCTACCTGCAAATACAACACAGCGTCACAATTGGTGGAGAATGCGGCAGGCTTATGCTGTGCAACCTGATGGGCAGTCTGAAGTTTATCTTTCCAGTGAGCCCCAAACAGTAAAGAAGAAAAAAAAAAATTTTTTTTTTTGGGTCGCTGCATAAATTTGTATCCGGCTGAGTCTTAAAGAGACAGTACAAACAAGTCCCTTTTATATGTCCTGGTTGAAGGCCGTGGGGAACATGTCTGTCCCACCCAGTCAAGCAGGAAGCACCAATATGGAAGACATACTGAATCGACTGACTCAGTTGTCGCTGTCCCAGCAGGAAGCGGCCGCCCGACAGCAAGCCGCCAGTGAAAGGCAGCAGGAGCAACATCAAGAGACTGTGAAAATATTTATGGACCAGTTAGCGGCATCAACTGAGAAAGCTGATAAAGATCGGCAGCTGTTACTCGAGGTTGTACAACACTTTGCACAGCAGAGTCCGGGTGGTGATACCAGGAGTTCACCGATACCCCGCGCCAGCCGATTATTGATGAAAATGACTGCAGAAGATGACGCAGAAGCATTTCTGTGTACCTTTGAACGGACTGCCCAGAGGGAAGCATGGCCCCCGGAACAATGGGCCAGCCTAGTAGCACCTTTTCTGTCAGGGGATGCCCAGAAGGCCTACGTGGACCTGGATCCAGAAGCGGCCAAGAATTATGACACTCTAAAAAATGAGATCCTTGCTCGTTTGGGAGTCACAACAGCCTTGCGGGCCCAGCGAGTGCACAAGTAACTATTTGCATCGGACGTTTCCCCACACTCCCAGATGCATGACCTTTGCCGTCTGGTGAGGCAATGGTTACAGCCTGAGAGTCTGACGCCAGCCCAGATTGTTGAAAGAGTAACCATGGACCACTTCTTAAGGTCGCTTCCATCTGGGTTGCGGAAGTGGGTGAGTCGAGCAGACCCAGGGTCGGCAGATCAGATGGTGGAGCTGGTTGAAAAATACCTGAGTGCAGAGGACTACTCAGCTCGGGATCGAAATACTGGTGTTCGAGAAGTAAGGAGTCGGTTGCTGGGTGCAACCTCGAAGAAAAGTCTGGCACCGGAACTCCATATGGAAAACCAGCATAGTGAAAAGCCTGTTTCCCCACGCTTTGGGCGTAGAAAGGAGCCCACCCCTCCTGTCTGCTGGAACTGCCGGGAAGGGGGTCATATCGCAGCTCATTGTCCAGGAAGAGCCGTCCCAATGGAGTGCGATACCACACAAAGAGTGTCACTGTTTGCCAGACCAGCCTTTGTCGCCTCACCCGACTTGCACCTGGTTGAAGTCCAGATTGATGGGCGGCTTGTACATGCACTCTTGGATTCAGGCAGTCTAATCACCTTGGTCCGTGAATCGGTACTAGGCCCCGGATGCAAAAGGGGACCCCCAGTAGGTATCCAGTGTGTGCATGGGGATGTGAAACCCTACCGTACAACAGTAGTTACCGTGGATACGAGCTATGGATTGGCTTCCCATGTCGTTGGAGTGTCACCAGGCCTGGCTTATGAGACCATTATCGGTCGAGACTTTCCCCTATTTGAGAGCCTGTGGAAGAGAGAGACTCTGCCGACCAAAGAAAATTCCCCAAAAGACTCTGGCTTAGGGTTTTACTCGCCGTGGGCACTAGTTGAGGCCCACAGGGTAGATATAGATACTGAGGACTTGTCTGATTCTCCCCTAGCAGTGTTTGCAGGAGAGCCTGAAGGGGTCTCAGAAGCAGAAGATGAAGCTCCCCTGCTTGATAGGTCCTCTCATCGTGAAGAATTTGGGTCAGCTCAGGTGCAGGATCCTACCCTCGGGAGAGCCTGGGAAAATGTCTCTGTACTTGAGGGAGTGCCACAGTCAGAGGGAGCTAGGGAGAGATACCCACATTTTTCAGTGCAAGGAGAACTCTTGTACCGAGTCAACAAAGTGGAGGGTGATTTGGTAGAGCAGCTGGTAGTGCCACGATCTTACAGAAAGGTAGTCCTAGACTTAGCTCACCGGAACCCCTTGGGGGGACACTTAGGCGCAGAAAAGACGCAGCAGCACATCCTGCAACGCTTCTTCTGGCCTGGTATATACGCAGAGGTCACGGATTATTGCAAGTCTTGCCCGGAATGTCAGCTAACGACTCCTGCACCGCATTATCGTGGGCCTCTAGTGCCCCTGCCGATTATCGAAGTGCCCTTTGAGAGAATTACAATGGACTTTGTGGGGCCACTTGTCAAGTCCGCCCGAGGCCACCAATATATTCTAGTTATTGTGGACTATGCCACCCGATACCCGGAGGCAATACCCATGCGAAATACAGCAGCAAAAAATATTGCCAAAGAACTTTTCCAAATGTTCACCCGAACCGGAGTGCCCAAAGAAATCTTAACGGACCAAGGGACCCCATTCATGTCAAGAGTCATGAAGGGCTTATGTAATCTGTTTCAAATTAAGCAGCCGAGGACGTCGGTTTACCACCCACAAACAGACGGTCTCGTAGAGCGCTTCAATAAGACCTTGAAGTTCATGTTAAAGAGAGTAGTCGATGTGGATGGCAGGAACTGGGACTGTCTCCTTCCCCCCCTGATGTTCGCCATCCGGGAGGTGCCCCAGTCTTCTACCGGGTTTTCCCCCTTCGAATTACTTTATGGTCGGCAGCCCCGCGGACTCCTAGATATGGCAAAGGAAACTTGGGAAGAGGAGCGACCTACGCGACAATCAGTCGTTGAGCATGTGGTCAAAATGCAGGATCGCATTCAGGCCGTTTTACCGATCGTCCGTGAACATATGCAGCGGGCTCAGGAGGCCCAAGCCAGGGTCTATAATAGAAATGCCAGAGTCAGGGTGTTTGAACCTGGAGATCAAGTACTAGTATTGGTTCCAACGACGGAGTGTAAGTTTCTAGCCAAGTGGCAGGGACCATACGAAGTAAAGGAGCGAATAGGGGAGGTGAATTACAAAATTCTTCAACTGGACAAACGTAAGAAGGAGCAGGTGTACCACATTAATCTGTTAAAGGCATGGAAGGATCCAGTAAGAGTAGCAACAGCTGCAATACCAGTAGCTCAGTTGGGAGAGACCCCCGAGGTGAAGTGGTCAGAGACCCTCTCTGCCTCCCAAGTACAAGAGGTGAAGGAGTTTCTGATGAGGAACAGGGAGGTGTTTTCAGATCGACCAGGTTGTACTCGTCTTATACATCATGACATTAAGACAGATCCACATGTTCGAGTACGACTAAGACCATATCGTATCCCGGAGGCACGGAGGAAGGCGGTAGAGGAAGAGGTATGTCGAATGCTTGAGCTCGATATAATTGAAAAGTCGCACAGTGATTGGTCTAACCCAATTGTGCTCGTACCGAAGCCAGATGGCACACTATGCTTCTGTAACGATTTTCGGAAGTTGAACGAGGTGTCTAAGTTCGACGCATACCCAATGCCCAGAGTTGACGAGCTAATAGAGAGGCTAGGGCCAGCTCGGTATATTACTACGCTTGACTTAACTAGGGGTTATTGGCAGATACCCCTTACTCCGGCCTCCAGAGAAAAGACAGCCTTTTGTACGCCAGAAGGGCTGTTCCACTATAAGAAGATGCCCTTCGGGCTCCATGGAGCCCCGGCCACTTTTCAACGCTTAATGGACGAAGTCCTAAGGCCACATCACAAGTTTGCTGCAGCATATCTGGACGATGTTGTGGTATACAGTCAGGACTGGGAAAGCCATCTCCCCAAGCTTCAAGCTGTTCTGAGTTCAATCCAGAAGGCAGGCCTGACAGCCAATGCAAAAAAATGTGCAATTGGTCTGGAAGACCCCAAGTATCTAGGGTATGTCGTGGGTAAAGGTCATGTGAAACCCCAAAGCCAGAAAGTTCAAGCAATTCGGGACTGGCCACGTCCAAAGTCTAAGAAGCAAGTGCGTGCTTTTTTGGGGATAGTCGGGTATTATCATCGCTTCATTCCTGATTTCGCCACCAAAGCTGCACCTCTGACAGACCTAACAAAGGGTTCAGTCGAAGGCAAAGTTACATGGTCTGAAACCACTGAAAAAGCTTTCACTGAGCTGAAGAGAGCTCTTTCTGAAGAACCCGTCCTAATTGCTCCAGATTTCTCCAAGGAGTTTATAGTCCAGACTGATGCATCAGAGGTGGGACTGGGAGCTGTACTGTCCCAGGAAATCAATGGAGAAGAACATGATATATCTAAGTAAGAAGCTAAGCCCCGCCGAACAAAACTACAGTGTGATTGAGCGAGAATGCCTAGCTATCAAGTGGGCACTGGAAGCACTTCGCTATTATCTTTTGGGGCGAAGATTTAAACTTGTCACAGACCATGCGCCATTGAGATGGATGGCTCTGGCCAAAGACAGGAATGCAAGAATCACACGCTGGTTTTTATCTCTGCAGGATTTCAAGTATTCAGTGGAACGTCGGCCTGGGAAACTTCATGGCAACGCGGATGCCCTCTCCAGAACGCACTGTTTAGTAGCGCAAAATGTCCTCCCCAACAGGGTCAGACAGAGGGAGGGGGTGTGTGACAGGGTGATCCATTGCCTGGCTCACGTCACAGCAGATGGCAGATACCTGCATGTTGGATTCAGGCAAAGAGCAGGTTAATTGGCTAAAAGGCTTCAGACAGGTGTGATGCTGCAAGCTTTATCTAACCGGAACAAAACCTGATTGAAATGGGAGTCTGGAGCCAGTCAAGTGTGTGAGGATGGGACACTTGACCACACCCTCCAGGCCAGGATTTGACTGGTACTCTTGGGAGAGCAGCTGCAGCATAAATAGCTTTTGAATTGGCCGCTCGCTGCTCTAAGTCAGACTGTGGATGCTAAGCCGGAGAGTGGACACACAGAGAGAGTGCTCCTGGGACTACTGAACTGTGAGTGGGCCAGAAGGCCAAAATGACTGTTGCATTTGTTTGCTTTTGACTAGTATAGTCAGGTTTCCAGATAGTGAGGAAGACTAGGAAGCCAGACAGGCTTAGGATTTCTGTTACCTTTTGTTTTATTTCGTGATTTTGTTGCTATAGTTTGCCAGCCAAGCTGTAAATAAAAGAGCTGGAATCTGCAAGTTCAGGAGTGTGACGCCTGTTTCCTACCTGCAAATACAACACAGCGTCACAATATATAAAAAGACAAATACAAAACAATCTATATACAGGTACCTTCTGTAATGATCAGCTCAGCTGGCTGCACAGGCAGGCAGCTGTTTGACCATTCCTTATGTCTGAGAGATGCAGGTCTCTGGAAAAGAGACCTGGCTTCATCTTGCAACTTTCAGAGTTGCTTTGCTGAAGGATTTGCATACATGCAAATTGCCCAGCTGTCTCCTTTGAGTGCTGGCAGTATAAAGGGCTTCTGCTCCCAGAAGGCTTTGCTGGTCATAACGGTTTGTTAATACACTCCTGGAGTGTCAGCCTTCCCTGTTGGATTGTTATAGGTATCTTAGAGTAATTCTGGGGACTGCACTAGGCAGCTCCTCTAGTGCAGTTAGCCTGCTTATCCGTTTTGTCTATGTTGCCTCTCTGCTGTGATTGTCCTGTCGCCAACGGTGGTCATTAGGAAATCGTCCTGTCTGTCTGTGGGTGCTAACCAGTGCAGCGGTTTCTACTGGTAGCCCCTTCTGTTTCATCTGTCTTACTTGGATCGCACCAGCCTCTAGCGGTAGCGGCTGTGGATCCTTCTGATCTGTGATCCTGTCCCTGAACTTGGATCGCACTCGCTCTGGCGGAAAGAGCAGTGGATCTTTCCTATCCTGTTTCCTGTCCGTCTGTCTGTCTTGTCTGATACGAACGCTTGCTGTAGGCTCGGTGAGGTTACCGTTAAGAAAGCGCTCGCGTTCTCTGTTTCATGTTTGGGTGGCGGGGGTTAGTTTGGCGTGCTTGTCTCTGTTTTGCTTAACATGCGGAGATTGCGCTGTAAACGCGTTCGCTATTGCAAATGAGTGCGGTGTTCGCGTTTAGTTAGCGTTTGTTATTTTCCTTATCTTCTCATTGTATGATTTGCTGTGCCTTTGCTACTCTCATGCCCTGTCTTGCTTTAGCCTTGTGTCACCTCTGGCAATCACCTCTCTCACGATTGCGTTCCTACTTCGTTTCTGCTGTTATGTGTGTACCGTCGCGGGTTGGCGACTAGATTGGTGCACACACATACATTCTGTCCCTGTGCTCATTCTCATTCACAATCGCTTCTCTTGCGATTGCGTTCTCACTTGGTTTCCTCTGTTGTGTATCCACCGTCGCAGGTTGGCGACTAGATTGGTGGACATACATACATTCCTCCTCTGTGCTTATTCGGTCTTGTGTCGCTGTTAGCAATCACCATCTCTTGCGATTGCCTTCTCACCTGATCTTCATGATTGTGTGTTCATCATCGCTGGGTGGCGACTAGATTGGTGGACACACATACACTCTGTTGCTTTACTCTCTCTCTTAAGGGCTATCTTGGCCTGCGTTTCTTCCTTCGTACAATTCCTGTCTAATGTCTGTGGCAGGGCAGAGGATCTGTTCCTCTGCACTCTCAAGCTCCATCTGCCGACAGGAATTTCCCTCTACAGGTGCGTTGAAACTTTTGCTGGGTTCTCTCAAATTATACGCTTGTGGAGGATTTCCGTAGTGTTAGCGCGCGTCCTGTGTGCTGACCACGGAGAGAATTCCACAATCATTACACCTTCACCTTTAACTCTTCTGTTCCTTCTTAGGCCCGGTTTACATCTGCGTTTTTTTATGGAATGTAAACAGAACGTATACTGTACAAACGGAACGGATGTGAAAGAATCCAATGTTAACCTATTGGACCATTCACAGGCGTCCGTTGGTACGGATACGTTCCGTACGTTCTGCTCCGCGAACCAAAAAAATGCAGCAGGCCCTAATTTTCTGGACCATTCTGCCCAGCGGAATGGAATCGGACTAAAGTGCTTTTGCATTGGGGCAAAAGAGAACGGAATGTTTCTTCACACTTGTGAAGAAACAAACCATTCTACGGTGGATGTGGGGACACAGACCTGAGCGGCTGGAGGGTGAAGAAGGGTGCAGCAGCCGGGTGGGTGGGTGAGCAAGGGTAACTTAAATACATACCTAAAGGCCGCAGGTAGAGGCTTCTTCTCTTCTTTCATGTGACCAGTCACATGACATGCTGTGCAATCACAGCGCAAGTAAAGAAAGCCTCTGCCGCTGCCATTAGGTATGTATTTGCTGACAAACGGAATGAAAACTGATCCGATCCATCAGTAATCAGATCAGTTTTCCCAATCCGTTTGCCAATGTGCACAGAGCCATCCGGATCCGGTGAAATGAAGACCGGATCTGCTCACCAGATCTGTTTGGCTCATATTTTGTAATGTGAACTGGGCCTTACCCAGTTTACATTTGGTTGTGTATTATCCATTGCCTTTATGGTTTTATCCACAGATTCCCTTTGTAAAGGTGCAATCCTTTAATCTTCAAAATAGCTGCACAAGGCACTTAATACGCCACACTGGAAATGTTTGTTCCCTACTACCAGCCAGCCAACAATAACCCTTCTAATTGCATTATTACAGCTTTTGCCCTGCCAGGGAAGCCTTACTAAGCTATATAAATGGCTTGATTTGTTGCTATATCAAATTGTTAAGTCTAAAATTCAAAGTCAGATGAGAGACGTTCTCTGATCTTATCCTTCTCAGCCCTCGGGCACTTGGCAGTAGGCAGGTACCCAGATAATTGATATACTCCCTTTTTTCTAAAGAATTGTTGGCTGGAATATTCCCCGACTTCACATGTGTAATGTTTAAGATGGATTCCTTTGTTCGCGTTTGGATTCCGCCACACTGCTCCTCTTGCGTAAATTACTTTGACATTCCACCCGTGAAACAATTAAGTTCTTCAAAGCTAATGAGGGGAAAAGATATGATTGGTGCATTTTTACGATAAAAAGGGCGCTGTAGTCAGAATAATAGGAAATTATTGTACACTAATGTTTTCCGCGCCGATAGGATTGCTTCTAAACAATGAATTTTAATGGCTGCAAGCAGTTATGGGATGCAAATGGCGATCAGCGGTTAGTCAACTAATTACAGGAAATTTAAATTAAATAGGAGCACTTAATTGAGATTAAATATTTGTTGGTGTTGGTTTATTTATGTGATGCAAATGAAGCGGAAGGGCTTGATTGCTTTTCCTCTAGCACTGGGCTGCTTGGGTGGCCCCCAACGTATAGACGTCTCACCCAGACGGATGGAGAGATAGACAACTGCTCGGCCCCAGATGACTTGTCTACCACCAGGACCTGCTGTGACTTTGCTCACACATATGCTGTCTCTTGTCGTAAAGTCTTCTTTGTGAAGTCCCAGGTTTAATTCTCATAAAGACTAAAAGTTCCTTCACCAGACAAATTATACTACTATTATTACTTTAAAGGGAGTCTGAAGTAAAATAAAAAATAAAAAGCAGATACTCGCCTAAGAAAAGGGAAGTCCTTGGGTCCTTTAGAGCCTTCCCGTTCTCCTCCCGGTCTCTGTGTTCCCTCTCGTTAGCAGTCCACGACTGCTTGGTTGTGGACTTCTCTCTTCCATGTTGGGTGGCTTTCGGGAGTCTTCAGAAGCACTCAGGCTTCCAAAACTGGCTGCTCCATATTACACACGTGCAAGCACCCTCTTGTGCACGTGCACAGAACAGATCCCGAGTGCTTCCAAAGACTGTAGAATTCTCCTGGGCTGGAGATTCAAAAGGAGGAGCCTGCAGGGGAACGAGGACACCAGGAGGAGAACGGGAAGGCTTTGAAGGACCCAGCGCCTTCCCTCTCTTGGGTGAGTATCAGTTTTTTATTTGTAATAAGCCTTCAGACTTGCTTTAATGTGAATGTGTAAAAGACTAAAGACGTCAGTCGGTGTATGGGCAGATCAACAATGAAACAGACCTCTCTCTGATCGAATCTGATCAGAGAGGGATCTGTTGCCTGCCCATACACTGCAGACCAAATTTCCAGAAATCGGCCTGGAGCCGCCACCTCCACCATCTGCCTGGCTTCCTCCCAAGTATAAAAAGTTCCACTCGGGTGCTTTTTCTCTGCAAAATCTCAAACATCCTCTAGCACAATTCCTGGCCTCCTCTGCTGTCACCGCAGTGTCTGCCTTTACCTTGAGCGCCACGTGGCACCAGGCAGGCACGTATGTGCAGACGCACATGGCGGTGACAGCGGCGGAGGCTAGGAATCAGCCAGGAATCACGCAGTACAGATGACAGATAAAATTTTAAAACACTGCATATGGATACGGGGCTGTTGAGTATGTCAGCCATCGCAATATCAAACCCCGTTTTACTGCCACACACCAGATCGAGCATTTGGGAACAAGTTTTTTCAGCATGTTCTGATTTATCCTTTCGACCAATTTTGGCCAAAAATTGATTGAAACAATGATCGGGTGGACATGTTGCAGCACTGATTTTCCTCGGATTCATAAAATTATGGAATCAGAAGGTCAACTGGCCTGCAAAATTGCCTGATGTATGGCCACCTTAAGACCTATACTTTTGATTAACTCAGTAATAGAGATAGCCAATGAGTTACAAATATGTTTGCATGCAAATCAGAATTGCTAGCATATCTTTGATCCTCTCTGCTCAGTACAGAACTAGGAAAACAGGTGCTGCCCATGGTGCTGAACTTGTATTTACCTGAGAAACAATTGAAACACATTTATTAAAAATATCAAATTTGGCATGGGAGCTCTGTGAGGTTTCTAAACAGCTCAGTGCTTGAGATATGGAAGTTGATATACTCACACGGAGAGGATTCCAGGTGCGCATTCACCTGGTAAGAGTAGACCAGGTCCTATGTTCACCATCCACCCCATCTTCCTTCACGAAAACTGAAGGGCCCAGTGCTGTAAGGCAGCATTCAGGCATCCCCATCTTCCATCCCAACCCATTGGGTTTAAGCACTGCTAAAGATGTTGGTGCTCTAGAAGAAAAAAAAAGTGTTCTAAGGTGACTTGTCTACCACCTGGACCTGCTGTGACTTTGCTCACACATCTGCTTTCTCTTGTCGTAAAGTCTTTGTGAAGTCCCTGGTTTAATTCTCATAAAGACTAAAAGTTCCTTCACCAGACAAATTATACAACTATTATTACTTTAAAGGGAGTCTGAAGTGAAATAAAAAATAAAACGCAGATACTCACCTAAGAAAAGGGAAGTCTTTGGGTCCTTTAGAGCCTTCCCGTTCTCCTCCCGGTCTCTGTGTTCCCTCTCAGGCTCCCCCGTTAGCAGTCCACGACCGTTTGGTTGTGGACTACTCTCTTCCATGTTGGGTGGCTTTCGGGAGTCTTCAGAAGCACTCAGGCTTCCAAAACCTGCCCACTCCATATTGCACATGCGCAAGCACCCTCTTGTGCACGTGCACAATACAGATCCCGAGTGCTCCCAAAGACTGCAGAATTCTCCTGGGACTGGAGATTCAAATGGAGGGGCCTGCAGGGGAACGAGGACACCAGGAGGAGAACGGGAAGGCTCTGAAGGACCCAGAGCCTTCCCTCTTCTTGGGTGAGTATCTGGTTTTTTATTTGTAATAAGCCTTCAGACTTGCTTTATTGTGAATGTGAAAAAGACTAAAGACGTCAGTCGGTGTATGGGCAGATCAACAATGAGACAGACCTCTCTTTGATCAAATCTGATCAGAGAGGGATCTGTTGCCTGCCCATACACTGCAGACCAATTTCCAGAAATCGGCCTGGAGCCGCCACCTCCACCATCTGGCTTCCTCCCAAGTATAAAAAGTCCCCCTCGGGTGCTTTTTCTCTGCAAAATCTCACACATCCTCTAGCACAATTCCTGGCCTCCTCTGCTGTCACCACAGAGTCTGCCTTTATCGTGAGTGCCACGTGGCACCAGACAAGCACGTATGTGCAGACGCACATGGCGGTGACAGCGGAGGAGGCCAGGTCTCAGCCAGGAATCACGCAGTAGAGATGACAGATGAGATTTTAAAACACTGCATATGGATACGGGATGACACTTTACACTTGGGGGGACACTGGCTGTGGGGCTGTTGAGTACGTTGGCCGTAGCAATATCAAACCCCGTTACTGCCGCACGCCAGATCGAGCACTTGGGAACAAGTTTTTTCAGCATGTTCAGCACTGATTTTCCTCTGATTCATAAAATTATGTAATCAGAAGGTCAATTGGCCTGCAAAATTGCCTGATGTATGGCCACCTTAAGACCTATACTTTTGATTAACTCAGTAATAGAGATAGCCAATGAGTTACAAATACGTTTTCATGCAAATCAGAATTGTTAGCATTTCTTTGATCCTCTCTGCTCAGTACAGAACTAGGAAAACAGGCAGGTGCTGCCCATGGTGCTGAACTTGTGTTTACCAGAGAAAAAATTGAAACACATTTATTAAAAATATCAAATTTGGTATGGGAGCCCTGTGAGGTTTCTAAACAACTCAGTGCTTGAGATATGGAAGTTGATATACTCACACGGAGAGGATTCTAGGTGCGCATTCCCCTGGTAAGAGTAGACCAGGTCCTATGTTCACCATCCGCCCCATCTTCCTTCACGAAACCTTAAAGAAAACCTGAACTGAAAATGAAAAGTCAAAATAAGCATACAAAAGTCCTACTTACCTTCCATGTAGTCTACTCCTCAGTGTCTTTCTCCTGTCCTGCGTCCTGTTTGTTCACTGTGATCAAGGGAATTTTCCGTCCTCCATTTTGAAAATGGCCATTACCCATAACAGCTTTCTGGTCAGCACACAGTTAAACTGTAACATCGCCGACTTGAGCCATAGGGAAACATGGACATTACCTGGTACATCAGTTTTCCTCTCAGCTATAACTGACAGCAACTGATATTTTACTGGCAGCAACTGATATATTTCAGATCTGACAAAATGTTGTCAGAACTGGAAGGGATCATTGTCAGAAGAAAATGGTGAGCTTCTGAGAGGAACTGATTGCAAGGTAACTATGCAATGTTCATTTGAAGTTACCTCATGTGTTTGTTTTAAATATTTTTGCTCAGTACAGGTTCTCTTTAAGGGCCCAGTGCTGTAAGGCAGCATTCAGGCATCCCCATCTTCCATCCCAACCCATTGGGTTTAAGCACTGCTAAAGATGTTGGTGCTTTAGAAGAAAAAAAAAGTGTTCTAAGGTATACAGTACAGTTTTTCATCATAGTGTCCATTTAAAGGGTTCCCGAGTCAGAAATAAAGAGTGTTCTTTTACTTACTTGAGGTATCTTCTAGCCTCCATAGTTTTGTAAGTCCTGCTCTGTACTCCTGGTCCTATTCCTTGATCTGCTGTGCATCTTGGTAAAGTTTTCAACTTAGCCAAGTCGCACACTACTGTACATACGCTGGCCCCACATGCACTTTTTTTTATCACATTCCAATGGCCAGGAGCAGGGCCAGATTTACCATAAGGCACTGTAGGCAGGTGCCTACAGGCGTCTGATGATGGAAAGGCGGCTCACTCCCCTCCCCTAGTGTCACTAGCTACTCAATACTTAAAGTACCTCTGGCTACCTAATATTAAGCGACACTTGTAGCTATGACGGGCAAGGGAAGTAAGGGAGAAGTGACAGTTGGGCCAGCCAACACACTTGTGGTGTGGTTTGGTGGGGTTTGTAGGTTCATGGAGGGAAGAGTCTATGGTGCCAGGACATCTGTGCCTATAGGCTCCTGTGATGTAAATCCGGGCCTGGCCAGGAGCATTCTGTGCATACATGGTTAGGTGTCTTAAGGATTTGTGCATGCCCAGAATACTCCTGGCCATGGAAGTGCGATCAAGGGATGTAGTAGTGCCCAACTTGTATAAGTCACTGATTTTACCAGGCCTCACAGTGGATCGAGGAGGAGGACAGGGAGGAAGGCCAGAGACCTACAAGACCATGGAGGCTGGAAGAAGCCCCAGTGAAGTAAAAGAACACTCTTTATTTATGACTTGGGTATCCTTTAAGGTGGCTTCTGGCCCTATGGTGTTAGTATTTGAGCAAGTGCTACTCTGTTGTGCTCATTCACCAATAAATTAAAGTGGATCCAAGATAAACTTTTACTCATTGCATAATTGTGTTCCTTTCATATAGTCTATAGGGCATTCCTCCTCAAGCCAAATACTTTTTTTTGCTTTTGTTTTAATACTCTAATTCCCAATAAACTAAACAAGCCTCACCCACAGCTTTTCCAGAGTGCCATGGCACTCTAAGCCTTAGTACCAAGGGCTTATGGGAGATCAGTCTGGGCAAGAGGAGGAGGAGGTTACTAGAAAGAGATTTCAGAGGCAGAGGGGAGGAGGGTGAAGTTTTCACAGGCTGAGGGCTGGATATACAGATCAGCTTGCCTGTGTGTAATGTGACAAACAGAACATGGCCGCTCTCATTGTATCAAATGAATTAATAATCATAAATGGTTGAAGCTGTTTGCAGCTAGATTTGCTGTGTAAACTATCTAAACTTTAGAAAAGATATTGGTTGAATTCCAGATTTTTTTCCTGCTCCAAGTATACTTTATTCCCCTGAAAAATGCACATTGCATAGATGTTATGTAGATTATGAATAAAGACACACCACTGTCCGAAACATGTCAGCCATTTTTGTCTGTCCTGCATCGATGTGAAATAAAAGTGGAGATTCATTGGAGCTAGTGATGTGTTGCAGATCTGTTTTAACTATTCCTACAAACCTGCAACACAAGCCTATAGCAGGTGGTTTCCGAACACCTGAGCCCAGGGGCATTGCTAGCCCCAAAGATCAGTGGCACGTGCCCCAGATCTTTTTTTGAGTGCCCCGGATGTGCCCCAGGAAGAGTGAGGCAACGAGTGGCAGTACTCATCTCTGGCCGCTTGGTTTCCACATTCTACAGAAATCTCTTCTGGGCTTCTCTCCTTAGTGCCTGTGAAGGAATCAGAAGCCAAAGCTCCTAGCCAGGGGTGTAGCAATAGGGGTTGCAGAGGTTGCGACTGCATTGGGGCCCTTGGGCCAGAGGGGCCCCAATGGGCCCTCCCTCAACTGCAGTATTATCTCTCTATTGGTCCTGTGCTGATAACAATCACTTCTATAGATACTTTGAATATTGGTAATCATTAACAAACTGTTCCCCATCCCCTTCTTGCACCTCTGACACTGTAGTTGCCGTTGGCAGGGCTTGGTGGCACTCTGCCACCAAGGAAGGGTGGGGGGTCGGAGGAAGGAACAGTGAGGACACACACAACAATGCATGCTCCCTATAGAGCAGTGATGGCTAACCTTTCGGAGGCCGAGTGCCCAAACTGCGACCTAACACCGACTTATTTACCTCCGAGTGCCAATGGGGGGCGGGGATGCGGCGGCAACTATGACCATTAAGGGCTCATTCACACTATGTGCTGCGTTGTCAGTTTTGACGCAACGCACAAAATGTAAGATTCATATGGTAACATGAAAGTCAATAGACTTCCATGTTACCATTCACACTACAGGTGTGCGTTCCCATGCGTTACGTTGTAACGCATCTGGGAACATTTTAACGCACAACGCATACGTTTCCCCGATGGGTACAGCTGCCGACGTCTACGCTTTAGCGCACCACAATGTGCATTCCGTGCGATTCCTGTGCGTTGGCAGCGCATGCATGAAATCGCATTCGTGCATACGTTCTGTAGTGTGAATGAGCCCTTAATAATAAATGCAGCAACAGTTACCCCAGACACCAGAAAATAAACGCAATGTGTGCCATTTCAGCAGAAAATCTTGCAATGTGGGCCACATTTCACCAGAAAACAAACGCAGTGGGCCACATTTCACCAGAAAATAGACGCAGTGAGCCACATTTCAAGAGAAAATAAACGCAGTGGACCACATTTCACCAGAAAACAAACGCAGCGGGCAGCATTTCACCAGAAAACAAATGCAGTGGGCCACATTTCACCAGAAAACAAACGCAGCGGGCAGCATTTCACCAGAAAATAAACGCAGTGGGCCACATTTCACCAGAAAACAAACACAACGGGCAGCATTTCTCCAGAAAATAAACGCAGTGGGCCACATTTAACCAGAAAACAAACGCAACGGGCAGCATTTCCCCAGAAAACAAACGCAGCGGGCAGCATTTCACCAGAAAACCAACGCAGCGGGCAGCATTTCACCAGAAAACAAACGTAGAGGACAGCATTTCACCAGAAAATAAACGCAGTGGGCCACATTTCACCAGAAAATAAACGCAGTGGGCCACATTTCACCAGAAAATAAACGCACTGGGCAGCATTTCACCAGAAAACAGACGTAGTGGGCCACATTTCACCAGAAAATAAACGCTGTGGGCCACATTTCACCAGAAAACAAACGCAGTGGGCCACATTTCACCAGAAAACAAACGCAGAGGGCAGCATTTCACCAGAAGACAAACGCAGTGGGCCACAATTCACCAGAAAACAAACGCAGTGGGCCACATTTCACCAGAAAACAAACGCAGCGGGCAACATTTCACCAGAAAACAAACGCAGTGGGCCACAATTCACCAGAAAACAAACGCAGTGGGCCACAATTCACCAGAAAACAAACGCAGTGGGCAGCATTTCACAGTAAATAAACACAATGTGGGAAACATAGCATTTAGCAGAAAATAACACAGTGGGCCGCATTTCACCTGCAAAAAAAGTAATGTACTCACCTGACAGAAGTCTTTTCTCTCTGCTGGGCTCTGGCGCAAATCTCCCCCGGACTTTCCTTCTGCAGCTGAGTCTCCCGCGCTGCCGCTGACAGGCAGAGTGCAGGGCTACGGGAAGATGGCGCCCGAAGCCCTGTACTGGAGACAAATAGTCTCCAGTACAGGGCTTCGGCGGCCATCTTGCCGTAGCCCTGGTCTGCCTCCCGGGAGACTGCGGGGCTGCGGGCTATGAACCGGCACGGCGGCGTCTAATAGACGCTGCGGCCAGTTCATAAACAGCGGTGGCGTGCCAGCAAATTAGGCTACGCGTGCCGGGCCCGGCACGCGTGCCATAGGTTAGCCACCGCTGCTATAGAGGCTCCACAGAACTAGTATGCCCCATAGAGGCACCACAGCACCCAGCATGGCACCACACAGTACCCAGTATGCCCCAGCATGCAATTTTATTTATTAATGGAGAGGGGGGCTTTATCCAACATTTTGCTGGGAAGGTCTACTAAGACTGCTGTTAAGTTAATGTAAATTTGGCTCCACCCCTGACCACACCCATATTCTGGTGCGTGGCCACACCTATTTTTCAGCTGGCATGCTCATAAGTGCCCCAGATCTCTAAGGATCCTAGCAACGCCCCTGCCTGAGCCATAGACAGAAAGCAGCACTGCAGGAGTTTTGCTTTTATTGGGGAACGGACACAGCTTCCTCCATATCTGTAACTGTAAGGAATAAAACTTTATCATGAATCTGAATTCACTTCATTATGCACAAGAAGGTAAAAGTCGTACATTACTATAAAAGCTGAAAATACAGTCCTCGTGTTTGGTAAAAAAAAAAAAAGTTTAGATGAAGAAACAAAATATAGAAATATAATTGCCCAATTAATGGAGATTCATGTCCTCTTTATAACGTGACTGGAAAGCTGCCCAATTATATATGTAAACGATATCACTTGAGGTAAAATGATGGCAGTTATTATGTGCAATTTAATAAGTCTCTGGCAGCTGAGAATATATTATTTTAATGTAAAACGATCAATTATCCGCTTGCTGTTTGAATAGTGCCTGTAAGCTGCAGTGAGTACACAGCATTCAGGTCTTCTGCGTCCAAGTCTCACAACCGGGGAGACTCGGGCATTTTTATATTTCTTTACCCATAAATGTATTCAACGCCACAAAGACGGCTGGAATATATATATATACATTTTTTTTTTTCTGAGGCACTTTTCCAAGTCAGAAACCCACTAAGCTTGAAAAGAACAAATAATAGTAATTGCTCGCCCTGCTGAATGACACTGAGGACATTTTAATCAGCACTTCTGCACCAATACAATAAACTTCAAAGAGAGGTTTCTAATGATCTGTGCATCCTTCTTGGAAAATATCCTGGAGATCTCACTAAATGAGCTTTTACCATGGGACGCCCAGGGCTGGCTAGTGATCATTAGAGGCGTGTAAACATGTCAGCCTGATAATGGCTGCCCCCTAGCCTAGACTGACCGGAGACAGGAGGAACCACCTGCAAACTGCATTTAGGGGTCATTCACAGAGTAGGCTGACAGGACTGGGTTTGTGGGGGGCTCCTGTGGACCAGCAGTTGTAATTGTTTGTGGTGGTGTGGAACTGGAACAGTGCTGTACCCATTCATTAGCATCTGAGTGGATTTTGTAACGACATGATAATTGCTTGATAACTGCTAGCAGCAGCCTCGTGTATGACAGTTGGATAGTGTAGGTTTTGAGCTTTTGACCAGGGTCTGAATTGGGATCAAGCCAGTACATAAAACAGTAAGGAGTCGTTGGGCAAGGCTGATCGCCCACAGAGCGTGCCTTACGGCTGATTTCACATAGTAAACCGGATGATCGCACCTCAAACTAAAAATAGCCTTCAGGGATTTCTGCGATAATACGCAGTAATCCCCCCTTCTGGCTGACAGCCAAACAGGAAATGAGGCTCTCAAGCTCTCTCTTTTTGGGAGGTCTGTACTCCAAAATCAGTAACATTACCATGGTTACAAATAAGCATACTCTGAGATTACTGTTAGTATTGCAAATATTCTTAGCTGCTAGTTGAAACAGTAAGATAATTTCCATAGTATTAATTCATTAGCAGCTTCAATAATGTTACCTCATTTGAGATAAGTGCACTGCTTTTGACCTCAGTTGGCAGAACTCGTTGTGCTGTAAATTCTTGGAATGCTTTGATCTCTCTCTCTCTAGCAGAAAATATAGAAACTGAAAGCAGAAGTCCTCTGTTATTGTCTCACACTAGCCCAAGTGGCAATGAATACACATTACAGCAGTACTAATTAGAAGCAGGGAAATGTAGCAATAAAAAGAAAAAAAATGTGCTAAAATAAATTGGCATGGAGCACTTGCAAGACCCTAAATCAATTGGCTGCTAAAGAGTTAAATTACAACATTACAAAACAACTTGTGCTGCCCAGATCTATATTTAAAGAAAATCTGTAATGAAAAAAACTCCCCTGGGGGGTACTCACCTCGGGTGGGGGAAGCCTCCGGATCCTATTGAGGCTTTCCCCGTCCTCCTCGGTCCTACGCCGGCGGCAAAAATCCTCCCGGAGCAGCGGCGATGTAAATATTTACCTCTTGGCTCCAGCGCAGGCGCAGTATCTGCTCTTCCCACGGAGATAGGCGAAAAAGTCCATCTCCGTCGGGCCGCTGTACTGCGCAGGCGCAAGTTACCTGCGCCTGTGCGGTAGAGCGGACCCGATGGAGATCGGCTATTTCCGCCTATCTCCGTCAGAAGAGCCGCAACAGCGCCCCCGCTGGAGCCAGAAAAGATAAATATTGCACAGCGCGACAAATTGTCGCCTGTGCGTTCCGGGGGCTGTAGCGAGACCGCCGTGGGACGCAGGAGGACGGGGAAAGCTTGGATAGGGTCCAGAGGCTTCCCCCTACTGAGGTGAGTACCCCCAGGGGAACTTTTTTTTCAGTACAGGTTTTCTTTAAGGCAGTTTTGAGAGCGCAAATTACATTTCCCTTTAAATGTGTTTGTTTGAGGCAGTTTAGGCTTCAGACAGGGATGACAAGCTGGCTTCTTCTTCCTGTAATATTGTATAATTCTTCTTACCCACTTTAATAACATTGTCGCTCTCCTGCTGGATGAGACAATGATGTTGTTCAATTGTATTATTCCTGTGAATGGAATTATCATCAAGCATAGGCCTCATTGGAAGCGACACTGCCTCTTCCCTCCCTGTCCTTTCTGGCAATTCTTAAATAAAATTAGAGATGACAGCTGCTAAATTTAATACATTAGTTTTGGAGTCAGGCTGCCACCTGGTAAATCATATCAGTATTAACTCATCAGCCTACTGTGGCGAATGTGAAAAGTAAATGAAAAGTCACATTATAGATTGTATAATTATTCTTTGAAATAGAAGTTGTTAGCTGCTTTTACAGAATGCAATTCTATAGATCAAGCTGTCAACCTGTGGCTCAGCAAGGCTTAAAGCGGACCTGAACTCAGAACGTCCTGCTCTAAAATATAACCATATATGTATAAGGATATATAGTAAAAAGTATTTTTGAAGAGACAAAGAAGATCTTAAATTTTAATGTATCAAAAAATTATTTTGTAAAAAAACAGAGTTCACAAATCTTCAAGCGAATTCATCTTTGCGAACAACATCCCATTATCAAGTACAAATATAGCTAGGCAGGAATAGGGGGCCTCCAGTATAGGTAACTAGGCATAGGCGTTCCCAGTATAGGTAAGCAGGAATAGGGGCCTCCGGTATAGGTAACTAGGCATAGGTGTTCCCAGTATAGCTAGGCAGGAATAGGGGCCTCCAGTATAGGTACAGCCAGGCATAGGTAAACCCAGTAAAGTTACCCCCAGTCTCTGTGTGGCTGCACGGGACTCCGGTGGCAAGCTATCATCCCATCTACATGCTGACAGGCTCCCCCGCTGGCAAGAACTCAAAGAACATACTCACCACCAGCTGCCGTCATCTCTTCACCCTTGAACTCAGCCGTCTTCTTCGCCTCTGCATCCACGCTGCCTCCAGCCCTTGTGTTAGCTGTGCCCTCGCGTCAACCTGACACTTGCTCTCTGACGCAACATTGAAGGGCGCAAAACCAGCCCAATGAGAGAGAAGAGTCCCTTACACATATCCGAGAAAGGAGTGTCTAACAGGATTCTTCTGGTGGCGAATGTGGCCGTGGACCAGCACATCACAGCACATCAGAACTAAGTGAGGAGTTTTGAATAATTACATTTCAAATGTTGCATCTTTATGGTGGTGCCCACGTTCTCTCTGCTTCTGCAATCTCTGCATTCTCCATTACTAAGCCACATTTCCCAACTCAACTTATAACTAGCCTGTATTGTTTTTCTCACTGTAAGGGTTAAGGATTCAGGGCTCTTTATGACAGTTTTTCTGCAGTAAGACTTAACTGTCATAACCCTCGTTCATAACTAATTAGAGGTCATAGAACTCTTATATGGCTGACAAAAACACATCTGAGTACAGGGGACAGATAACAAATGTATTTTATTTTTTAAGAGCTGTCTTGATGGGAGCTAAATAAAATAAAATGTCATTATTCAGAAAGCCAAGATTTTCAAAGTAGATTTTATCATTCAAATACAAAAAAACAAACAAACAAAAAGCTGATGTGATTTCAGGAAAGTCTTTATTAGGATGAAGATTACAGACACGAGCCCAAGTGCAATTTATTTTTACTCCTGTCCTGAGTTTTCTCCTAGGTGATATTTTCAAACTTGTCAATAAAATGTCCTTCAAGCCATCAGTAACTAAGAAAATACTCAAAATAATTTTGATAGATGTTTTGGTATTTTTTCAATTGCATGGTGTTGTAAAGTTATTTACATAACATAAAAATGTTCTCCTAAGAGAAAAAGTTAATTGCATATGAGCCTTAGCTGTTAATCTCATCAGTACTTTCAGGGCCGGATTTACCATAAGGCATAGTAGGCACGTGCCTACAGGCGCCGGATGATGAAAAAGGGGGTTCACTCCCCTCCCTGAGCGCCTCCTTCCCCATGCAGAGTCCTGATTAGAGTGTAAATGAGAGGTTACTCACCCGGCTATCTGCATTCCTCTTATGAGATCTCCCTTCAGTCAGGGAGGGGCACCTCTAGCTACCTAATACTGAGGCTCCTCTAGCTACCTAATACTTGGGGGCACCTCTAGCTACTTAATACTGAGGCTCCTCTAGCTACCTGATACTTGGAGGCACCTCTAGCTACTTAATACTGAGGCTCCTCTAGCTACCTAATACTTGGGGGCACCTCTAGCTACTTAATACTGAGGCTCCTCTAGCTACCTGATACTTGGAGGCACCTCTAGCTACTTAATACTGAGGCTCCTCTAGCTACCTAATACTTGGGGGCACCTCTAGCTACTTAATACTGAGGCTCCTCTAGCTACCTGATACTTGGAGGCACCTCTAGCTACTTAATACTGAGGATAGCTCTAGCTACCCGATACTAAGGGGCACCTGCAGCTACCTATGACAGCCAAGGGAAGTAAGGGAGAGGGGTCAGTTGGGACAGCCAGCACACTTGCGGTGCAGTTCGGTGGGGGTTGTAGGTGCATGGAGGGTGAAGTCTAGAGTGCCAGGACATCTGTGCATATAGGTTCCCGTGATGTAAATCCAGGCCTAAGTATTTTCTCTTCAGATGTGCTTACAAGATTTTACTGTGAAAAATCCAGAACATTAGAGCAAAGGTGTACAAAAACGCTAGTGTGTTCCCTGGTATATTTGTACTGTGCAGCTTGTTAAAACACTTGAAATATATGCAGATAATTTGATAAGAATGTTTGTTAGAGAGAGTGGTGACAAAGTAACAAGCAGCAGCAGCATGCAGCCAGGGATTACAGCCAGCCCCGTGTCTGACTGATAGCGTTTTAATAAACCTCAGCTGCTCTGTTAAGTATAAGAGAGAAATAACCTGCTCCATGACTTGCTGCTGGAATGCAGTATTCCGTCTGATGGAATGAACTCTATAGGGGATAAAATGTGTGCTTTTTTTTTTTTCATCGCTGATCCAAGACTTCATCCTTTATCACCTCTCCACCAAGAGATTCATAACATTGATTTTTTTTCTTTGCAGTTTTGCATGTGACTCATCAGTGCAAGGAGAAGCTTGATGCAGTCTGCAGAGAATCAATATCTTCGTACAGCCATATAGAAGGGGTGAAGGTTTGTACGGGGGAATGGATGGCTTATTGCGCACCAGATACAGCCAAGACGTTATAAGAAAATCTCTTAAAGCAAACCTGAAGCAAAAATAAACTTACGAGATAATGAATTGTGTGTGTAGTACAGCTAATAGAACATTAAGCCTAGTACACACTAGCAATTTTGATGGATCAATCATTGGTCAATTTTACCACCTCCATGTAGTATGAGGGCCAAACAGATTTTCAATTCTATGCAGATTATATAGGTAAATGGTCATACTACATGGAGGTGGTAAAATTGACCAATGATTGATCAATCAAAATTGCTAGTGTGTACTAGGCATCAGTTGCAAAGAAAAGAGTCTCATATTGTTTTCCAGTATAGGAAGAGTTAAAAAAAAGGTTGTTATCTGAGTAAACGAGCTTCTCTGAGCTTGGGTCAAATACAGTCTTGTTCTCTGAAGCACTTAAATAGCCAAGAAATAGTGAGAGACAGCTTGAGATAAGGTTTTACTGAAGGAAAGTTCAAGGGGCTGTTATTTCTGCTTTGTTTTATAGCTTAAAAGACATGGCCTCAATTCACTAAGATCATGTTGGAGATAATAAGGCAAGAGAAAACTTACCAACCACACATCGATCTTGCCTTATTAATGTGTAGAGATAAGTTTTCACAGTGAGAGAGTTATCTTATCACTTCAGTCCTTAAGTTACCTCCTCTGTGGTTATTTTCACATGCAGTTAATTAACAGCCTGTCTTTAACCACTTAAGTATAGAGATGGCCCGAACGGTTCGAACGCGAATTTGTTCGCGCGAACAACACAAGTTCAGGTTCGCATCGAAACGCGAACTTTATGCGAGTTCGACCCGCCCCCTATACTACATCATTGGGCTAAACTTTGACCCTCTACATCACAGTCAGCAGACACATGGCAGCCAATCAGGCTGCACTCCCTCCTAAACCCCCCTCCCCCCTTATAAAAGGCAGTGTCGGCCATTTTCTCACTCTGTCTGCTGCTGATATTAGTGAGAGAAGGGAGAGACATTGGAGAGATAGGGAAAGCGATAGTTAGGAGGTCTGTTAGCTTGCTCCTTGCTGATATTTATTGCTGAAAAGCACCCCAAAACAGTTCTTTTGAGAGCTAATGTTCTTGTGATGTGTTTTTTTTTCTGTGGCCCACTGACACTGCATATACAGCCCTGTCTGTCGCAGCTGGCCCTTGCTAATTGCTATACTGTGCCAGGCCCAACACATTCAGTGCCTGCCTTTTCACTGCACCTGTGTGACTGCTGCACATTGAATTATAATACCAGTCACTGGATACCTTTCACTGCATCTGTGTGACAGCACGCTGTTTTATATACCAGTCACTGCATAGCTTTTCACTGCACCTGTGTGACTGCTGCACATTGTATTATAATGCCAGTCGCTGCATACATTTCACTGCATCTGTGTGACAGCACGCTGTTTTATATACCAGCAGTCAGTGCATCCATTTTCACTGCACCTGTATGACTGCACATTGTTATACCAGCAGTCACTGCGACCTTTTCACTGCACCTGTATGACTGCACATTGTTATACCAGCAGTCACTGCAACCTTTTCACTGCACCTGTGTGACTGAACATTGTATTTAACCAGTCACTGCATACCTTTCACTGCACCTGTGTGACTGAACATTGTTATACCAGCAGTCACTGCAACTTTTTCACTGCACCTGTGTGACTGCACATTGTTATACCAGCAGTCACTGCATACCTTTTCACTGCACCTGTGTGACTGCACATTGTATTAAACCAGTCACTGCATACCTTTCACTGCATCTGTGTGACTGCAAACTGTTTTATATACCAGTCAGTGCATACCTTTCACTGCATCTGTGACTGCACATTGTATTATACCAGCAGTCAGTGTATACCTTTCACTGTATCTGTGTGACTGCATATTGTAGTATACCAGCAGTCAGTGTATACCTTTCACTGCAACTGTGTGACTGGACATTGTATTATACTAGCAGTCAGTGTATACCTTTCACTGCACCTGTGTGACTGAACATTGTATTATACCAGCAATCAGTGTATACCTCTCACTGCATCTGTGTGACTGCACATTGTATTAGTCAAGTCAGTGCAAACCTTCCACTTCATCCCCCCCAACATGGACAAAACAAAAGGCAGAGCCAGAGGCAGGCCACCAGGCAGGCCTGTTCGAGGTCGTGCTGACGTGATTTCGTGCGGCCCTCGACCTGCCTAATTTTTCTGGCTGCACTGTGGGTGCAACAAAAAAAAAGTCATGTACACGAGTCAATTCCCCTTCGTGATCGTTACCTTGCCATGGTGAAGGGGCTTGCGTATCACAATGAAGCAATGACCTATATGAGTGTGTTGGGGGGGGGGGGGGGGGGGGGACACCTGACCCAAGATAATAAGGTTTTTGCTTCAATGTGGACAGTTGAGATAAACTTTTACTCATTGCATAACTGTTTTCCTTTCATATAGTTTATAGGGTATTCCTCATGCCAAATACTTTTTTTTGTTTTGTTTTAATACTCAAATTCCCTATAAACTAAACAAGCCTCACCAACAGCTTCTCCAGAGAGCCTTGGCACTCTGAGCCTTAGTAGCAAGTTTGGGCAGGAGGTTACTGGGCAGGAGGTTTCTAGCAATAGATTTCAGAGGCAGAGGGGAGGAGGGAGAAGGAGAGGGGAGTGAAGTTTTCACAGGCTGAGGGCTAGAGATTTTTTCCTACATGGGCATCTTGCATGTGATTTCTTCATTAAGCCTCAAACATTCAATCTGTATCATCTTTAATGATCATTGATTGATTATTAGGTCACAAATCTGGGGAACCAGCGCTGTTCAGCTATAGGAGAGTTGGGACAATAAGCAGCAAAGTTCTTTATTTAATTTATTCTTTTAGGATAAGAAGGTCCTGCCTAGTTTTTGGTTAGGTAGGTACGTATTGGCTAAGATTGTATTCCAATCAAGGGCGCAACTGTAAGAGAAACAGTCCCTGCAACCGCAAGGGAACCATGGCTGGTTTTCAGGCAAGGCCACAAAGGCCATGGCCTACAGTACCCGGAAAGCAAGAGGCGGGCTGTGAGCAGCAGGGTGGCAGTGGCCATTAGCCTGACGAACATTCATCGTGCTACACATGATAGCGGTGGGCGGCTACCAACAGCGGGATCCGGCACTTGGGCGTTGAAGGTGCAGCGAATGAGCCTTTGCAGTAATCTTTGAGCTGCCTTTGTTTCACCCACTGCATGTGTCGCTCGCTAAGGAGCTTACAATCTAATTCCTGCCGTCATATCACTCATGTCTCTACTCACTAACTGTCCTCAGAGGAGCCTACAACCCAATCTTTGCCGTATTGCAGGGAATGCTATCGGTTTGGGGGCAGCTGGTGATATTGAGCCTTGGGCAGTAAAAAGTACAAATCTGGCCCTGAAGGGAACAAAGGGCTGTGGGTGGGGCTTAACCCCTTATCCTCTTTGGTTCTGCAGGTGGGCCTCCTGGCCACTCCGCCCCCATGGAGGAGTAGTGTATGAATGCTGACGGGCCCCTTCCAATCAATGTTTTGTAGTGGGGGTACATTATTTGTAGCTGCGCCTCTGATCTAAATGCTTGACTTTCAGGAAGAGGAGCCTACCTGTTCCATCTATTTACTTATTTACTAAAAAAATGGATATGCATTTCAGGGGTATAAACTCATCTTAAAAATACAGTACAGTGTGAACACAATTTAGAAATCAATTGGTGTGTGTTAAATCAGCATGCCTTATCATATTTTCACCTGTTTCCTTTGGGCTCTGTGGAGGCCTAACATGGCTGTGGTGACTTCGCTGTTAAAAGGTGTCCCAGAGCAATTAGCGGGTTGTCACGAGATAAAAGAAAATAATGGAAAAACTGTGTTGCGCCTGACAGTGTGGCTTTTCTTCTTCTTCTTTCGGTTTGATGAATTTATGTTAATAGTGTTATTCTGTTTTTGTTTGCGCTTTAATATGCTGTCTCTCAGGAGAGGTAAGGAATTTTCCTAAGCATGTAATAATAAAATCTATTTTTATATGCATTGAAATTCAGATTTTCCTTAGACCTAATGAGCCTGGCTTGTGTTGTACCTGAACCATTTACGTTCCTCCATTTTGCAGCTCAGCATGATAGCGATCAGCACAGCAGCGTAGCTAAGGAGCTATCAGTGTGAAATATACTTTGAGACCCATCAAGCTCTCTCTATATACCCGTTGATATGGAACACCAAACCCCACCTTGGACAGCCTGTGCTCTTTGTATCTGTTTGTTTCCCTGCAGGATCAAGCCTTATCCTGGTGGCCGACATATGTTAAAGGTGTGTACACAGCTTAAAGTGGGATAAAATGCTGATACAACATTCAATAAAAATGTCTTTTTCTACTTTTTATTACCAATACAGTTTCCATATTTTCTTTTGTGCACAAGTAATGTTGTCTATCTACAAATTACAAGTTCCCAATATACAGTTTATTTGCTCTGAAAGTTTCCATTGCATTTTATTGCATAGCTGCTGTATTTATATATTAAAATCTATCTAGTGATCACTTTTCAGCTCTTTCTGCTTCTCAGCTCAGTAAGTTTTGTAGTTTTTTAATGTTTACTAAATGTATCTGACAAAGAAATGTAAACAAATGATAATGTTATCACCTCTTCGATTGCAGCCAGTAGCTGCCCACTGAAGCAAGGAGCTTTGCACTGAAGAAGAAGGTGCTGTGTTTAACTGTTTGAATGCTGTTCTGCTACAAATGTTCTTAGTAGTAGTAGTAGTAGTAGATTATAGGCTGTTAATAATCTTTTAAAAGCAAAGAGGAAATGCTGAGAAAGTTGCAACTGGCTGGCTCACCGAGCTCGGCCGTCATACCGATGACAGGGCGAGTGAGCTGCAGAAGTGAGAGAGCATCGTAATCGGCAGTAGCATGTGGCGAGCTAATTGAAACCTACGTCCTGGCAGGGATAACCGCTCTCAAACAGGGCATAGATTTCAAATTGTGTGGTCTGGAAGTGGTTAAAGAGGAACTTGAGCCTAAACAAACATACTGTCATTAACCATTTACCGCCATCCTAACGTATTAAAACGTCATGCTTACCGCTATTAACAGCAACATGACGTTTTAATACGTCGCGCATTCCCGCCGCTGCTACCGCCGTGTGTCCGCCGCTACCGCCGCCATTACCGTCGGGATCCCGTGCTGGGCGATTGGGGAAGAGGACTGAACAGTCCTCTACCCAATCGCAGTGCCTGGAGTGAATGGACGTGACCGCGAACAGCGGCTACGTCCATTCACATAAACAGGAAATGTAACAGTTTAATAAAGTGTGTAAAAAAAAAAAAAAAAAGTGAACACGTCCTATGAGTGTTCACCAGCGCCATCTTGTGGCCAAAAAGTATATTACACTTACAAAATACATACATTTTCAAGTATATACACATCATTAATAAAATTACACTTCCAACCCTCCCCCCCCAAAAAAACACTTGTAAAAAAAAAAATCAGCTTAAAAAAAAAAAAAAAAATAGTTGCCTTAGGGACTCAGCTTTTTTTATTCTATATTTTATGGGGGGAAATTAATTTTAATTTATTACATAGGGGCTTGTAATTATGGCCAGAACAAACAGAAAAATAACCACTTATATTTCAAAATAATATACTGTCGCCATACATTGTGGTAGGGACATAATCTAAACGGTTTAATTATCGGGACCACTGGGCAAATACAACGTGTTTGTTTTATCCACAGGAGAATGTTTAATTTTAAAACTATAAAGGCTGAACACTGAGAAATAATGATTTTTTTCTTTTTTTTTCTGTTTTTCTCATTAAAATGCATTTAGAATAAAAAAATTCTTAGCAAAATGTACTATCCACAGAAAGCCTAATTGGTGGCGAAAAAAACGAGGTATAGATCATTTTCTTGTGATAAGTAGTAATAAAGTTATTAGGGAATAAAAGGGAGGAGCGCTGACAACTGAAAATTGCTCTGGTCCGTTAGGATAAAAACCCTTGGGGGTGAACTGGTTAAAGGAAAACTTAAGTCAGAAAAAAAAAATGACATTTACTCACCCAGGGCATCCCTCAGCCCCCCGAAGCTGGATGGTGCCCTCGCAGCCCCGCTCCGATCGTCCTGTCCCCGCCGGCGGCTACTTCCCGGGTTCGGCGACAGCCGCCGACAGGCTGGGAACGCGGCTGATTTTCCGCGTTCCCAGCCGCTATATCACCCCTCTATGCTGCTATAGCGTATATACGCTATAGCAGCATAGAGGGTGATATAGGGTATATACGCTATAGCAGCATAGAGGGGTGATATAGCGGCTGGGAACGCGGAAAATCAGCCGCGTTCCCAGCCTGTTGGCGGCTGTCGCCGAACCCGGAAGTAGCCGCCGGCGGGGACAGGACGATCGGAGCGGGGCTGCGAGGGCACCATCCAGCTTCGGGGGGCTGAGGGATGCCCCGGGTGAGTAAATGTCATTTTTTTTTTCTGACTTAAGTTTTCCTTTAAGTTACATTAATTATGTTAATTAAAATTCATAGGTAATATAATCTCTTACCCACCCTGTTTTAAAAGAACAGGAACATGTTTGTGATTTCATGGGGGCAGCCATCTTTTTGGTTAAAAGGAGGTGACAGGGAGCATGAGACACAGTTCCAACTGTCCTGTGTCCTGATCATCCCTCCCAGCTGGGCGCGCTAAGGAACGAGAACACCAACATCAGAAATCTCATCATGCTTTGCACAGCATCAGGAGAAATATGCCCAGGCAGATTTTTTTTAAAGGGGCAGAGCTTAGCTTCTGTGCAGCTAAAAATGAGGCTTCGGTAAGAAAAACAAAGTTCTGATGCTTTGAAACTGTTAAAGCATTTTCAGTTCTGCTGAGTAGATTTTTAGTCTGGAGGTTCAGAATAAAGTATAACTGACCTGAGTCAAAGCTATCTAAGGGAAGCACAGAGGTATGTTCCTGCTGGAGCCATGTACCTGTGTGCTTTGTCTGTTCTATTCCTCGTTCCCCTTAAATAAAATAAATAACATTTTCAAACAGGAAGAGGCAGGCTTGCTGTTATGTTCCCACTTATCACCCTCCCATTTGCTCCTATTCCCTCCTCTGCCCCACCTTTAAGGGGAGTGAAAGGGCGTGGAAGAGAAAGGGGTGGGAGGGGATAGGAGGTAACATTGCTGCAAGCCCGCCTCTTCCTGTCTGGAACTTTTACTTTAGTGATTACGAGGTCCAGCAGAGCAAGGAGAGGAATGGACAAAACCCAGAGGTCTGTGGATCCAGCATGAACACACCTCTGTGCTTTCCATAGATTGCTTTACCTCGGGTCAGGAATACTTGATTTAATAACGTAAACAGATAAAGAGAGATAAATCATGGGTTAAGACAGTTATGCAGAGATAAATTATGAGCTTATAAGTAATTTTATGAGATAACTATAGTGAATCAGCCCCCTTGTAACATGTCACTTCAGGTACCCCTTGAAGAGGAACTGCAGTGAAAATAACATCTTGGATAAAATGTCTTATTGTTTACAATATTCATTTATAGATTATTTAGTCAGTGTTTGCCCATTGCAAAATCATTCCTCACCTAATTTACATTTTGAAGTGTATCACTGGTGGTGACATCTTTAGTTCCGACAGGTGATCTGTACTGAAAATCCTATGCACAGAGGGAGATATTGCTGTCTAGGCACTTGGAAAAAGCCAGTATTTCCCACAATGCAATGAGATTCACAGACAGCAAACTGTCAGGAGCATGGTCATGACATCAAAGTGTGGGCGGGGTTTCAGCACAATATCAGCCATACAGATGTCCCTGATTATCTACCCGAGTAAAGGTAAATATTTCTTGTGGGAAATGGGGTGTCAGCTATTGATTGGAATGAAGTTCAATCCTTGGTTAAAGTTCCTCCTTAAGTGCCATGTGCCATGATGAGATAGACATGTGTATGTCAAGTGGCATGCACACGAATACCTATAATGTGCTCCTTTTATTCTTTCTGTGCTTCAAATAGTTAATATTCATCTTTTCCAGTTTCTCTCTAGTCTGGACCAAACTGAACTATAGCATCCCCATTAAACAGTTTCCTAGCAGAGAACTGGCCTTCTGAGAGCCGGGAATAGATAAAAAAGGTCAATAGTTCATATATTTTAGCTGTCTGAGACATAGTACAGACTGTGTCATGGAGCAAAGACAAAGCAATCAATTACATTTTTAAGTTTTTTAAAATGACATCAAATTGTAGGATATCTAAAAGTCAATTTTTAGGAGAAGGAGAATAGATACGATTTTTTATCTAATCATTTTATTTTCACTTAAGGCTCACTTTAAGCCTGGGAAGGGATAGGTTTGCAAGATGTTCTGTAACGATCTCCAGCACAGATGAAGAATAGTAAATGAGAACCATGGAGTATATATATATCACATGAATAGTTATAACGGTGTTGTAGCTCTCTCTTTTTTTCAAAGGGCCGCAATGTGTAAATCTTTCCCGTCAGCTCTGCTCCTATTGCAGTAAAGAGGCATCTCAGTCTGCGCCTGCTTCCTTGCTGCCTGTAACATGACAACACAATATGAAAAGAACAACAGTCCTCTGTATGTCGTGTTTATGATTTCATCTGTCTTATCGCCACTTGTCTGTCAAGCGTCTTCTTTGCCACGCAGAGACGGCTCTGAGATGTGGAGCACACAGTGGGGCGGTCTCTTCCCTCGCTGACTTTCCCACAGGAAAGGATGGTCTCCTGCTGACCTTGTGCTGATGATTTTATTGTCTGACACTGCAAATTGGAACGCCACCAGTTCAGCCTGTGGATTAGAGCTGTGCACAGCGTAGATAGGGTCCGAGGCCGCTACAATCCCAGCGTGGAAAGCCAAAGCACTCATAGCGACTGAGGTAACGGCAAACAAGTTATCCGCATAACAAACAGGCTGACAAAATAGCGATAACATTCTGGAGGCATTGAAGCTGAGCTGCAGGAAGCCATTTTTACTTTACTTCTAGATAGTGTGGAAGGTGGTTGGAACTTTTCTTTTTGCCTTTTTTGGTATCTATATTCTCATGTATGAGAGTTTTGCTCATTTCCTGTCTTGAGAAGGACAGGGAGAACAGCACACAACAGTTTTGGGTCACCCCGAGCTGCTTGGTTACTGTGTTATACTGGCCAAAGCCCCTATCCCATAGAGCCATATTAATCCCTGCTATGCACTGAGGAGGACCGAAAGTCCGAACATGGGTGCCTACATGTGGGGTTGGTATGGCTCTGAAAAAATGTAAAGCTGTAGGCTTGCTAGACACCAGCGGTTCTGGATGTAAGCCTAGCTTTGGGGGCATATAGAAATAATTTGAATATTCAGTAGTGGTGCATTGTGGGTAACCACAGATGTTCACTTAAAGCTGAATTATCGCAAATACCTTCTGTTTTAAGCAGGCAAATCACACTAAGTAGGACAGGGAGGGGATAGATACCGCCAGGGACAGAAACAGCAATAAATAAAAGTTTTTTGTTACATGAGTCTTCATTGCTGTCCCTCATTTTCATTCTTTCAGGACCTGAGCCCACTAACGCAGAAGCGAACACAAATGCGTTAGTGGGTTTAGGCCCTTAGGCCACGTTCACAGTGGTGCATTGCAGTGTGGTGCGATGGGTGCTTTGCAACGCAGCTTACTGCACACTAATGCACCATCTATGCGACATTCAAGTGCGAGGTTGCAGAATAACAGGTTGTGGAATGGTAATGCACTGCATGCAGTGTGGTACCACTAAACATGCATGTTAACAGTAAAATGAAGCATACTTTTTATTGACTGTACGCTTTACCGTACCCAAAAAAGGAGGTTTATAATAGTAGAAAGCCCTTTATTTAAACAAGTTTAAGTCCATCAGAGCATGGGCGTAGCAATCACCCCTGCGAGCCCTGCCATCGCAGGGGGGCCCAGAGGCTTTGGAGGACCCTCTCCCCAACCGCAAGTGCAACCAATTAGCAAAAAAAATCCCAGTTTGCTCACAAAAACCGTGTGCAGCAACAACAACAAAACATTTGTAATGTGCTTTTCTCCCGCAGGACCCAAAAAACATAAGCTTGTCTCAGATCAGTACATAGTGATGTGTATAGGGGGTAGTGTTATGTGATTACAAATGCCAGACTAAACAGGTGGCTCCAGGGTTGAAGCAGTCTTGATTAAGTTTGGCAAGGCATTCCACAGGGTAGGGACAACATGACAGGAAGCTCTGGCTCCAAAGGTTTTTAGTGGAACTCTGGGGGTGGGGAAGTTAATGGATCCTTTTGTTGTGGGAGGTGTGACGAAGTTGCAACAAATTCTTCAGTTATCTGTAGCCTAGGACATGTAGGGATTTGAATGTTTTGCCGGGTAGCCAGTGTAGTGAGTGTAGTTTGTCCAATTTTTGAAACGCTTTACGATATTCCCTCATAAGTGTCTATTCCCTAGTGAAATTGCATTTTTCTTTTATTACCGTGAATTTTATACCTTGCATGTCCTCACTTGGAGTAATCTTATCACAATAACATTGTGAAGCGCTACAGCCTGACAGCACAATGTAGGAAGGGGTATCTGCCTTTTACACAGACAGCTGTCAGTTTGTGCTGTTGCTTATAATGTGTCATTGTGCTCTGTCTGTGTCTTGTTGGGTCTTTGTGAATGACAGCGTGCAGCATTGCCAATTACCTCACAGCGGGGCAGCTCTGCCCTGCCATCAGATGCTTTCACTTCTGACCATTGTTGTCCTCCCTCATGACAGTCTGTAATTCTCCAGGCGACCAAATAGGCGTAAGAGTTTACACAATAGATTCCACCCCAAACAGGAAATAATGGCACCATTTTTCTGTTTTGTTATAAAAAAAGAAAAAGGTGTAAGAGGACATGATTGTGAAACAATTAGTCATGTATTCAAATCTATCTTTTTTTAACTACTGTATATTCCGGTGTTAGCGTATAAGACGACGCCCCAACTTTTCCAGTTAAAAGATAGAGTTTGGGATATACTCGTTGTGTAAGACTACCCCTCTTCCAACACACACCAAATAAAAAAAAATAAAAAAACATATACTGGTGCTATGTATGAACAGATACTGGTACTGTGCTGTATGTGGTGCCCAGTATATAGGTGATTGACTGGTTGGATTGTTTAAAGGGAAGGTTCAGGGAGTGGGAAAAAAAAATCCTTATCCACTTACCTGGGGCTTCCTCCAGCCCGTGGCAGGCAGGAGGTGCCCTTGCTGCTGCTCCGCAGGCTCCCGGTGGTCTCCGGTGGCCGACCCGACCTGGCCAGGCCGGCTGCCAGGTCGGACTCTTCTGCGCTCCAACGACGGGCTCTTCTGTGTTCCACGCGGGCATGCTGACGTCATCGGACGTCCTCCGGGCTGTACTGCGCAGGCGGAGAACTACTGCGCCTGCACAGTACAGCCTGGAGGACGTCCGATGATGTCAGTGCACGCCCGTGAGGCGCAGATTGGAGCGCAGAAGAGCCCGACCTGGCAGCCAGGCCTGGCCAGGTCGGGTCGGCCACCGGTGACAACCGGTAGCCTCCGGAGCGGCGGCGAGGGCACCTCCTGCCTGCCACGGGCTGGAGGAAGCCCCAGGTAAGTGGATATGGATTTTTTTTCCCACTCCTTGAACCTTCCCTTTAACTCCCCCTCTCCATAAGCAGATTGGTCAGCTCTCCCTGTTTATCAGAGCAGTATGAAAGAACAGATTGCGCTGTGCCCATAAAACACGCCTCTTTCCCCCGTCTGGCCTTGCCTATGCTGCTAACTACAGTCCTCAGCAGCGACATGTGAGAGGCGGTAACAGGATAGGGCGGGCCATACGGGTGGAAGAGGCGTGTTTTAAGGGCGCAGCGCAATCTCTTTCTTCCATACCCTGGGCGTCACAGATCTTGCAGCATGAGCGATGAGCTCTCCTCCATCATATGCTGCGACCACCGAATCTCCAGCACCCGGTAATTAACCATCAGCATGTCGCGTATGCGCATCACATATCAGGTTCATGTATCACCCATCATCAAAGACACCTGGCGTATAAGACGACCCCCGACTTTTCAGAAGATTTTCAAGGGGTAAAAAGTAGTCTTATACGCCAGAATATACAGTACTTCCGGACCTTGATGATTGAAATCTACGCCCTGTTTTGGTGCTTACCTGGCTGCCAGGGGGTCGATTTCAATCAACCGCCACTGCACGCATCCACCGTTTTTATCGCTCCCACTGACCTCGCCGCTGAATCCCCACGTCTCTCTCCGCAGCTCACTTGCTCTGCCTGTCTCTATGACGGCAGAGCCCTGTGTGAGCCAGTCAGGAGCTGATTTCATTGGCTCCTGGCACTGTCTTTCAATGTAAGCAACTCCCATTGGCTTACACTGATAGGCAGGGTCAGGAGCCAATGAAAGCAGCTCCTGACCGTCTCACAGGAGCTCTGCCGTCATAGAGATGGCAGAGCGGGTGGCCCAGGTTCCCAGGGTGTATGCGGCGATTCGTTGTTATCGTTGGAACCAGCAGTCTCTGGTCCTTAAGGGGGCAGAGAACGCTGGTACTTAAGTGGTTAAATTCCCAATAACATCCTGTAATGCTTAATGGATATTTAGTTATTCATTTATTTACTAGCTGGTGACGCTAGTAAATAAATGGATGGATGTGTGCCACCTCAGTTTGCTCGAGTGTACCAATAAGATTGTACCAATCAAATTGCATGACTGAACGCCGATGTGAACATACCATTACAATATACTGTAATTGCATCACATTAAGGCTAGTTCACAGTGCTGCTGCTCAGTTGTGTTGCAGAATAATTCTGCATGTCAGCTCGCTGCCCATACACTTCTATGGGGCTGTTCACAGAACTGGGTTGTAAAGGATTGCGTTTGTGAGCTTTGGGGTCCTAAGCATCAATAATGTGAGAATGAAAGCAGTTTATCAATCAAACAAATCTGATTGGCTGTTTGTGCCGCCAGCCCCTTTTCTGAATTAGAACTCCAGTCGCCCAGTGACCAACTGTAGTAGGTTTGAGACCTCTGCCATTAACAGTGTAAGAATGGCAGCAATTTAAATATTCCCCTTAAAAATCAATAGGTGAATTTTGATTGGCTGTTGTAGGCTCCACCCATTTTCCTGAATATAAATCACAGTCACCCAGTGATCAGTTGTGCCAAGTTTGAGGACACTGCGATTCTACAAGTGTATATACAGTATGGTGGCGTAGTGGTTAGCTCTTGCAGCGCTGGGTTCCTGGTTCAAATCCCAGCCAGGTCAACATCTGCAAGGAGTTTGTATGTTCTCTGTGTCTGTGTGGGTTTCCTCCGGGCACTCAATTTTTCTCCCACATCCCAAAAAACATACAGTTAAGTAAATGGGATTCCCCCTAAATTGGTTCTAGACTACGTTACATACACTACACGATACATACATACTGTAGACATATGACTATGGTAGGGATTAGATTGTGAGCCCCTCTGAGGGACAGTTAATGACAAGACAATATACTCTGTACAGTGCTGTGTAATATGTCGCCACAATATAAATATATATATATATATATATATATATATATATATATATATATATATATATATATATATATATATATATATATAGATATATATATATATATATATAGATATGTGTGTAAATATACAGTATATATTAATTTACTTTATGTAGGCTTGCACTTACCTGCATGCCTGGTTCTGAACGATAAAAAGTTGCAAACCTATTTCTGAGTTTATTACCATTGTAATCATCTAGACTGTGTAACAAGACCATGAAGTTATTCATGCCTCGTCAATTTAGCCACTAAATAATTGATGTAATTAGTGTACTGCTAAAATTATTTTAATTATTCATGTATCATAGATTTAAATGCTTTAAATTATTGAAAACTGATTTTATTGAAGTAAGTCACATTAGGTTAATGACAGAGTTATGAAATTGGATGGCAAACTTACTTTTCTTAATTGTTTTTTTTTTTTTTTGCAGTTTGCCACATATTGTTTTTGTTTTCTATTTTGTATTGTTTACAGGCGTAATATGTTGTGCTTGTTTAAGTTTGAGTTTAAATCCTTTAATAGGAACAGTGTCCCCCCCCCCCCCCCCACCCGCCCCGAAAAAAAATAATAATAATAATAAAAAAACTCCTTGATTCACCAGTATATGCTTTGCTATAATACAATTAAAGCGGACCCAAACCAAACATTTTTTTAATTCAAAATATTTAGTTGCACCACTCTGACACATACAAAGATAAATAAAAACTCCTTCAAGCCTATGAGCATTTCAGTGCATGTTTTTTGCCCTTCTCTTTTCATAACTAGGGTTATACAGGTGGCAGCCATTAGCAATTCCTCCTTTGCCGGACACCTCCTACTCCACCAGTCTGCCGGATTCTGTCCGGCAATATGAAAGGAAGGGAGGGGTTCCTCCAATAAATATAAAATATTTTATATTTGTCATCATGCAGCTGAAAAAAAGGCTGCTATTTATTATTATAATTTAGAAAATAGATTTTATTTCTGAAATCTTGTATTTTTAATTTGGGTCCACTTTAAGTCCTGGTTATCCAGAACTCAACTAACCAGCAGTCTCAACCAACCAGCACAAATCGCTGGAAGTACTCACAGTGATGAAGGCCAACTTCTTAGGCTGTTTGTGGGCTCTGCTATGCTTAAAGACTAGACTCTATGGCTTTCCAAGGTTAGTATACTTTCAGTTACTGTTTTTAATACAGAGTCAATGGTATGCATATAGAATAGGGTATAGTACCGTATTAGCTAGTCCTATTTTTAACGTTGAGTCTTAACCCTTTCTGGACCAGCACCCTCTGCCCCCTTAAGGACCAGAGGGTGCTGGTCCAGCAAACCGCCACTTCCCGACGAATCGCCGCAAGTTACCGTCGCTCCCGCCGTACACGCCGCTCTGTCCCCGCCGCAGGCTGCTCTCTCTGCCGTCGCTATGACGGCAGAGCACTGTGCACCGGTCAGAAGCCGCTCTCATTGACTCCTGACCCTGTCATTCCATGTAAGCCAATGGGAACGGCTTACATGAATGACAGGGCCAGGAGCCAATGAAAGCGGCTCCTGCCCGGCTCACAGTGCTCTGCCGTCATAGAGGCGGCAGGGCAGCACATTGCGGCGGGAGCAGAGCAGACCGAGCGACGCCGACAGGCTGGGGCGCGCGGTCAATGGGACGTAGAGTTTACGTCCGGTCAGGACCGCAGCGCCCCCTGCCCGACGTAGATTCGTACCCGCTCGGTCCGCAGGTAGTTAAGCAACCAGAAACCACAATTATTTGGCATTAGCTGATCCCCTCCAGGACTGGATAGCCAAGACTCTACTGTATCATCTTTCATTGCTATCCATAAATGCAAACTATGCAAATTGTTTAACAAGTTCCATTGAAACTTATAGTCTGTACACAGCATCCAGTTTCCACTCTTGATCAACAAAATATGTTACCAAAAATGCTGGATCATCATGGATTGAGAGGGTATCTTTCATACTTGCCAAATAAAATGCAAGAGGGGGGTACGGCCAAGCAGGGGCGCCTCTAGCCATTTTGTCACTCCAGGCAAGAAAACTTGTGTCGCGCCCCCCCCCCCCCCCATGACAATAATCTTAAAGTACCCCTGACCTAGACCTTGGTGCCGATATTTTTAATATTGATTACGTTATTGGTGCAGTGCGACTAGCACACAGCACCATCCTCCCCCTCCTGTGCCCCCTGTAGACCCCATTCTGCTCAGTCGTAATCTTTGACTGAGGCAGAACGTTGAATATGGTCAGATAGGAAGTGGCAGTTCTTTGTCCCCTCTGCCCGTTCATAATGCAGCCCCCTCCACCTACCGCTCTAGTTCCACTTATGAATCACTGCACACAGCGGGCTGCGGAGCTGGACTGTGAGCGGACTTGTGATTACTGAGGTCGGATATCCTTCCAACCTCAATCACCACAAGACCGCACACAGCACAGCTCCCCTGCGTGCTGTGTGCAGCAGATCATAACGGGAACTGAAGCAGCAGGTGGAAGGGGCTGAGTTGAGGACTGGCACAGGGAGGAAGAACTGGCACTTCCTCCCTGCCCATATGTGATGTCAGAACGGGGGCCGCAGGGAGTGCTGGAGGTGGGAGGATGACACTGTTTGCTAGTCACACAGCACCAGGGAGGTAAACATATTAAAAATACTGGCGTCAGGGGTACAATAATGCAGCAATGTTTCACCATAAAATAATCCTAATGCAGCAATGTTTCACCATAAAATAATCCTAATGCAGCAATGTATGTGAGGCAGAGCAGAGACGGACACTGCCAGGTAACCTATACTGCACAGGGAACCTGGGGACACAATTTACATTAGGGGATAGCATCGGGCAGTCAGATGCGGCGTCACAAGACCAATTCCTGATCAGTTTCAGCATGAAATTGATCGGGAATCAGACTGTGGTGTATGGGCAGCTGACAGATCTCTCTCTGATCAGATTCGTTCAGAGAGAAATCTGTCTCTTGGTTGCCCTACCTATCATGGCTAGATGTATGGGCACCCAGAGCAAAGTCCTAGATTGTTGCTCTAAGGGGCGTAGCAACAGGGGGTGCAGAGGTAGCGACCGCATCGGGGCCCCGAATCTTAAAAGCATTATTGGACATCTCCCCTGTCAGTCAAATACTTGCCTGGAAGTTCCCCCAAGTGACATAGAGCGATTCAGAACTGCACAGGCACAAGTTCCAAAACGTGTGCCTAAAGCACTTTATTTCACTGCCCATGTGCAGTGAAAAGGGACCCTGAGCTGCAATTAAAAAAAGGAATTTGGACTTACCTTGGGCTTCCTCAAGCCCGCGAGGTCCTCTGACATCCTCTTCTTTCTTCTTCTGGTCCCGCTGGTGGCTTGGTAATCGGCGACTTTGCGTGAAGTCACATTTGTACACCCCCGCCACACGCCTCTCATGTCATCACGCCGGTCGCCATAAGCCTCCTGCGCATGTGTGCCTCTCTAAAGAAACAACCGCTCACAGCGACTGGCGAGATGACGTGACAGTCGCAGCAAAGTCGTTGATTACCAGAGCTTCCAGCCAGACCAGGAGAAGAAAGGAGGATGCTGGAGGATCTCGCTGGCTATGGGGGGCTACATGAAGCCCCAGGTAGGTCCAAATTCAGTTTTTAAGTACAGCTCAGGGTCCCTTAAAACCAGCTCTTGTGCAGTTTAGAATTGCTCAGAGGGATTTCTGGAAAAGCTCAGGAGGTAAGTGGACCGGGAGGGACTCTGAAGAGGAAAACAACTTGCATCTGGACATGTAGGAAAAGGTAATCTAGCCCACCATGTTTTCATTATGTTTTTCATGGGTCAGGTGTACTATAACGTTGTGCATTGTATAAAAGTGTAGAAAAACAGCAGTAAATAGAGTTGTCATGACAAAGAGCCCCCATAAGAAGCACAGGCATATGAAACAGTTGTAGGGCCATCGTTCTGCTTAGTCAACCACAGCCCAGGTACCAAACTCTATTTAAAGTAAATGTGAAGCGATGTGGTAAAAAAAAAAAAAAAAAAGTCAGATACCTACCTATGGACAGGGAAGGTTCTGGATACTATAGACCCTTCCCTGTCCTCTCTTGCACCCCTCGTTCCCGCGCTGTCTCCCCCCTTGTGCGTACTCAACCAACTGGTCGAATACACGACTGGGAGGCTTGGGAAGCACTTGGGTCCTCAAGTGCTGTTGAAGACTGGCGGATCCGTATTCGTGCATGAGTATACTGCACATGGACACTCAAACAGTACAGAGCCGCATGTCCTCAGAAGCACTTGGCGGAGGGGACACAAGTGCTTCTGAAGCCTTCCTCTGCGGCACATTTAAACAGGAGTGATGGCGCTGAAAAGAGGGGAACAAGAGAAGTCAGGGAAAGCTCTATAGGATCCAGAGAGCCTTCCCTGTCACTCAGTATCAGTCTTTCAGATTTTACCTCACTTCACATTTACTGTAATGTACACCAAACAGTCCTTTCTCCACAGTGTTCTTTGTCTGTCTGCAATTCAAAGGCAGTGACAAGAAAAAAAAACAAAAAAAGACAAGTAGCGAGCTAAACTGGAAAAAGTATAGTCACTGATGAGCTTACTCAAAGTGCTGCCTCTTTCTATTGTGTGATGTTTCATTATCACACTACATGTCTGCTGCCTGTCAGCGTGTGACTCCTGTGAGCTGACCTTATTGATAACGATCCTCTCTGGGTCTCCTCTGCCCCCTCTCAGCTGCAGCTGCTCTGACTGTCACTGAGGAAGAAGATATACACTACACATCATACAGAAGCATGGAGCTTCCCTATTCTGTAGTGCGGGCTTCCTTTCTAAATTGTGTCCCTCCCTCCTCCACTCCTCATTGGATAGCCTCAAGCAGCAGCTCCAGCATTGGCTAGTGGAAAGCTGGAGCTGCTGCTGCTATTGGCTAGATCTTTCCTCCATATTAATGACACTTTTGTGTGTCACGATTTAGATTGCGCAGCAGGGATTTTCCGGCAGATGACGTGCAGGTATAAATTATATTCCGGCCCCAGTTTTTGAGAGAAAAAAACAGCCATATACGGGCTGGGTGGCAACCGTACCCTCACCTCTGCCTGCTCACACAGGGGGGGGGGCACAGGAGAAGCATGGTGGATGGGTGAGAGAGACTACTAGCCTAGGGACCCGAACTTCTGGCTGGCGGGGGGCGGAGTTAGAGGCAGCACCACACGCAGCAGTAAACAAATCGTGCGGCTGCTGCTAGGGAGAGGGGCGGGACATGGGATTCGGAGGAGGTGGAGTGGGTGGGATTCTACTGAGAGGTTCCTGCCTGGCTAAAAGTCTATTGGCTGGGCCTGGGCGGGGGGCGTGCATACAGGCGGCAGAGTGTAAATAAACCAGGATTGGAAACGAGCGCAGCTGCAGCTGAATGCAATAGCGGCAATTAGCCGCAGTTTCCCCCCGCAGCAGCGCGCCCCCCCCCCCCCCCCCTTCATGCCGCTCCAAGCAGCTGCCTTTAGTGCCAGTGGCTTTAGGCGCCCCTGCGGCCAAGCTTTTCATCAACTCACTTCCATTTTGGACAGGGAATTGTTTGACAGGTGGGCAGGGGGAGGGGTCTATGGTTCCCGCTGTAGGCTTTCCAGAAATGCACCAAGCAAGTGAGTCTGTTCATCATTTGTCCGCAGGAAAGAGCAGTGGTGGTAATGTGAAGCGGTACAGAATTGGTAAAAGAAAAAGATTTCTTTGTTACAACTTACAGAACTCCTGCAATAAATCTACACTGTGTCGACTTCCTGCTCTCATGGAAGCAGACAAAGGGTTAACACCCAGTGTTTACATTAGCTGTGTCTGCTGAGGACTGACGAATTTCTGTGCTGACACAGCTTAGAGATCAAATTACACTTGTGATTACTTAAAGATGCGGGGGAATTAAATAGGCTATACTCTCTAAACACACACAAGGTGCATTTATCTCTGCTTCCCTTGTGTCCTGTGCAAGAGTTCAGGTCCACTTTAACCACTTGAGGACCGCAGTGTTAAACCTTCCTAAAGACCAGGCCATTTTTAGCTAAATTGCCCACTGCAGCTTTAAGGATTCGCCGCAGGGCCACACAACTCAGCACACAAGTGATTTCCCCCCCACCCACCCACCTCTTCTCCACACCAACAGAACTTTCTGTTGGTGGGATCTGATCCCCCCCCCCCCCCCCCCAGATGTTTATTTTTTTTATAAATATTTGTTTCTTTATTTTTTTAATAAATTTGAGGGTTTTTTTCTCTACCGTGCTCCATCCCTCCCCCACCAGCCAATCACTGTGATTGGCTGTCATAGGCTTCAGCCTATGACAGCGGATCACCCCCGAGCCAATGGAGGGGACAGCCGTGTCACACGGCTGTCCCCAGTACAGCGTTGCCTCAGACCGCAGCGCTGTACAGGCATAAAAGATTGTGGTTTTGCCGTGTAACAGTCTCCTAGCGGCGAGAGACTGAAGGCGGAGCGTAGCTCCGTCACCCAAGCGGGGATGCACGCGCGATCACTTGCAAAACACTCCCCCAGGAGTTTACACCGATCGGCGTTGGGCGGTCCTGGGGGAGCGACCACGTTCACGCCGATTGGTGTGACGTGGTCCTGTACTGGTTAGAATTTGTAGACCAGAATACATTCACCCAGATTGCAACCCAATGTTTTCATGACAACTGTAGCGACCAGTTAAGGTTCTCCACAGCACCAGATGTAATCATTTACACTGAAGGGCTTTATCATTTATCTGTAGTTCATGTGGAGGAGATGAAATATTCATGATCACATTACTGAAGAGACTGTTAGAGATTGCCTGGTAGAGTTCCGTGCTGCCGCCTGGGTACAATCCTGGGATTTGATTCTAAAGCAGACAGGGCTGCAAATGCTAGCAGTGCTCCGATCAGCAGATTCGAGGAGTCTGATCCAGCCGTACATAAAGGGAGTTATCTGAGGACAGCACTCTCATAAATAATCCTGCTACAGATATAGAACGTTCCAGGTATGTTGCCTGAAACAGATTTGGATGGTGTCTCTTCTTCAGCATCAATTGAATTACAACTCCCAGCATGTTTAGACAGCCAGCGGCACGAGCAGGGAGCCTCGCCGGGCTGCACGAAATCTTCATTTCTGTCGATCTAGATAAAGTGCTGAGATAAAACAATGCATACCTTTCTATGCTGTTCATATTTCTTCCCAGCCCACAACAAGCCAAAGAGAACCTGTATTGTGGGGACATCAGGGCACCCATTTTACAGTGATTCATTCAATAGGCAGTCTTAGGGCTCTTTTCCACGGACTGCTGATAGGCAGTGAAATGCCTCTCAAACTCTCACAGCTGCTCACTGCTGCCTGGTAACTGCTTTTGCTGCCTGGTAACCGCTCACTGCTGCCTGGTAATCGCTTGCTGAGCACACAGCTCAACAGTCCATGGAAAAGAGGCCTTAAGGTGGCCACTAACGGTACAATTTACTGAACAGTCATTTATGAACGATTCTTTGTATGAATGATCGCAAATGATTGCTTGGAATGACTAATGGGCAAAACTCTCCTAACAAATCTGTTCAGTTTAATTAACCGGTTCAGCCTAAATGGACGAGCAAGCTCGTCCAGGCAGCGGCAGCTAAAGCCTAACTGGACGGGGATGCACGTCCAGGCGCACTTCCGCGTGTGCGCGCGCATGGACGCGTGGTGCGCGCGGTGCGCGCTCGTCCCCGACGGCTTACAAGCCGTGCTGTTTGGTGAAGAGGAGCCAGCGCTCCTCTGAGCCAATCAGAGCAAAGGAAGTAAAGAATTCACATAGTTACATCCAGTAACAATGTGAATTCTTAATAATGTTTGTAAATAACAGGTTTCCCTCTCTCTGTCTCTCAGCTCCTGTCACACAGATCAATCACTGTTCTGTGGTGACAGGAGCTGAGAGACAGACTGACAGATAAGCTGGTAGGAATTTCTTCTAATAAAATTTGCCCCCCATCCCTGAATTTTTAACCCCATACTGCCCAGAATCCCTGATTCTCCCTCTCCTTGGCCATTTATTACCTACTGATCTATTGATCACTGATCTATTGTGATCTTTTTCTTCCTATCTGTTACTACCTATACTCTACTCTCCTCCCCCCCCCTCTTCTCTACTGTCTCCACCCCCCCTCTCCACCCCCCCCCACCCACCCCCACCCCCCCCACCCCCCCCACCCCCCCAAAAAAAAAAAAAAAAACTGTCACTTTAAAAAAAAAATCTTTCTATCTTTTTATATTTCTCATCTTTATCTATCCCTTTTTAAATGGCGAGGAGGCTCTATTCTGTGGAGGAGGCAGCCGCCATCCTCCAGCAGAGCAGCAGCGAGGATGAGTCAGGTAGTGATTGGCTCCCTCCGTCCGGCTCTGGTTCAGGATCTGAATCTTCAGAGTCCGAAGGGCCGCCATCACGCCGCTTGAGGAGGGACCCAAGTCCTGAGTCCGCTGATGAGGGACCATCAGGACTGTCCACAGCAGGGGGCTCCGTGGGCAACCCAGCATCGGGCTCCGTGGGCAACCCAGCATCGGGCTCCGTGGGCAACCCAGCATCGGGCTCCGTGGGCAACTCAGCAGAGGGCTCCGTGGGCAACCCAGCAGAGGGCTCCGTGGGCAACCCCGCTGCTGCTAGCAGCAGTGCGCCAGGGGGAGCTAGGCGCAGACAGGGTCAGGGCCGGGACAAGGTCCGCCACCAACAGAGGCTGAGGTGCCCAAGTGCGCCCCCCCAATGGGTGTGGCCATAAAAAGATGTGGGCGGAGCTAATTGTAATGTAACAGTGTAATACGGGAGCTTTTCACCAGAAAATACATATGATGCGGCAGCGTTTTCCCAGACAATTCACATAATGGTGCAGCGTTTCCCCAGACAATTCACATAATGGCGCAGCGTTTCCCCGGACAATTCACATAATGGTGTGTGTGTGTGGGGGGGGTGGGGTGGGGGGGGTTATAGACTGCAAAATGAGAGGGGAAGAGAGGACTACATGGCAGAGAAGGGAGAGGAAAAGACTATGATGGGACAGAAAACAGTGTAGACTAGAGAGATCAGAGGGACAATAATTGCAGAACTGCAGACTTTTAGCTGCACTGTTTGTTTTGGTGGTACCACTGGGAAGAAAAGACAGTCAGCAGCAGCCCCCATCCCCCTTCCCTCCCCTAAGTGAGCTTATCTCTAAAGTAACTGAGGGCAGGCAGATATCTTTATAACTGCTATTACTTGCCTAAATTAAATACCTGGCTGGCTGCCTGTGACAGGTTCAAAGCTTCACTGGTCGCAGAGCAGCTCTCCAAGATTTGAATCTCCTGGCAATGAGACATCCCCGACAGCCAGACCTGTGTTTGTGGCCGCCCGCAGCTATTGGGAGCGAGCAATCTCTGAAGCAGGGCGGCCCGATCGGGTCTGGCTGGCTGCACAACACACTGCCCTGCATACCGACAGGAGCTAGGCTGAAATCCGGCCAAGTCTGTGAGAGGGACTGGCGGCGGGCGGCATCGGGAAACAGGCACAGAGCGGAGTGGAATGTATACACTCCGCTCCCTCTCCGTCATCCCCCGCAGCCAGCCTGGTCAGCAGCACTGTGAGGCGGGGGCGCAGGCAGCGTGACCACAGGGGGGGAAGGCGAGCAGCCAGGCAAAATAGTGCTGCTCCTTGCGCCCGCACAGACTGTTAATGACTTCCGCCCCGAGGCTGGAGCCTCATCGGCCTCTGTGTCGGCACGGCCCTGAAGACAGGTCCTGTTTGACTAACATGCTCAACTTTTATGAGGTAGTGAATGCTAATATGGATATTGGGAATGCTGTAGATGTTATATACTTGGACTTTGCAAAGGCCTTCAACACTGTTCCCCACAAAAGTCTGGTGCAAAAGTTGAGGATGCAAGGACTGGGGAAGAGTCTGTGTGCATGGATAGGGAACTGGCTAATGGACAGAAAACAAAGAGTTATGGTCAATGGATCGTACTCAAAATGGGAGACCTTTAGCAGTGGGGTACTACAGGGGTCTGTTCTGGGTCCAGTGCTCTTCAATTTAATTATTAATGACCTAGTAGATGCAGTAAGATGGCGCCGACGGATGGCTGCCTCAGCACACAGGCTCCACGGCTTTTCCTCTTTTTCTAACTTTTCCTATTAGTTTTGTTAGTTTTTTTTAGTTACTTTAGTGTGTTAACTTAGCTTTAGTTAGTTTAATTAAGTTTAATTAAGTTTAGCCAGGTGTAGGTAGCGCTGTAGGCAAGCCAGCAGGACCTCCGGCAACTCAGCAGAACAAAGGCCACCCACATGGCGAGACCCGAACACTCAAGCGGCAACCGGGGATATGCGCGCATCTGCACGCCACTCGACAGCCACAGGAACCCACCGGCTGCCAGTCTTCCAACAATATAGCAGGCACAGATGAGCGCCAGACCCCACCGCTCACCTCCAAGCTGCACGCGACTCCACTCCACTGCTCCGATGCGGTCTGAGGCTCGTTGGACGTCCGTCTCCTCTGGCTCCTTGCCGTGTGGTCCAGACTTCCTGCTCCCTGCTGCACCAGCCAGCCGCTCCTGCTCCGAAGCCAGTCGCGGCCACCATCAGACACAGCCACCGCCAGCGGCAGCTACCACTTCGCCTCCTCTGGCTTCAGTCCAAGCTCCAGCTACACCCGCCTGACGACTGGTCTCCACTGCTCCTGATGCAGCTTCCAGCAGCTGCTCTGCCTGTCTGCTGCCTCTACAAGAGTCTGAAGGTCGGTTTTTGGGTTTTACCTGTTGGTCTATCTGCTTGCTTATCCGGTACCCCTAAGCTTGATTAGCCATCTAAAATGGGCACTAACTTGAACTGCTGGAACTAACCTGAACTGCTACATATTGCCTTGCTGCTTCTACGCTTAGTATGTACCACGTATATAACTTTTGAACTTATTCTTCTTTGTGGACTGGATGTCATCAGCTATGTTGTTGTAGCACTGTTGTAGCACAGTTGATGATCCATTCCGATTTGTACACTGTACCATTTTACAGACTGTGTAAATTGTCGTGCCTGCCACCTTAAATCCCCACACTAAGTCCGCAAGCGCAGGAACCCCCATGTCATACCACACCCCACGCACTTCCTACACCAGGTCACAGTTCATCCAGTGGGAGCATTGCTGGGCCCCTCAAACTGAAGACAGGCTCCTATCCAATTATATCTGGAGGCACATCCAGCTAATTACTGGCCCTGCTCCAGCGGTCCATGCAGCCCAGCTACGTCATGGCTGTCGGGCAGGCGCCCTTGTTAGGCTGAGGAAAAAGGGTATGCGATCATCCATCCCCGCAGCCCTCCTGGCAAATGTCCGCTCCCTTCCCAATAAACTAGATGAACTTCGCCTCCTTGGCGAAAAGCGGGAGATCGGCAGCAACACCCCAGTACTCTGTTTCACAGAGACATGGCTACACGAGAACATTCCAGATAACGCCCTACTTTTCTCGATTTTCAACCTCATCCGGGCGGACCGAGACCATACACTGTCAGGGAAACGGAAAGGCGGTGGGGTCTGTTTTTATATTAACTCCTCATGGTGTCCGAACACATCGGTACTGGCCAGGAAGTGCACCCCTGAACTTGAACTCCTACTTGTCAACTGCAGGCCGACGTACTCACCCAGAGAGTTCTCCTCCTATGTCTTCGCAGGAGTATACATCACGCCTGAAGCCGACGTCAAACTTGCTGAACGTGACCTTAGTGATATCATAATGCAGTGGGAGACGACCCTGCCGGACTCCTTGTTCATAGTTATGGGCGATTTCAACAAAGCCAACCTCCGCCGGGAGCTGCCACGGTTTCATCAACATGTTACCTGCCCCACCAGGAATGCCAGCACACTCGACCACTGCTATACGATCCTGAAAGACGCCTATAAGGCCATCCCATGGGCAGCACTGGGCTCATCTGACCACTGCCTCATCCACCTGGTCCCCACCTACAAGAGGCGACTGGACTCAGCAAAGCCGGTCCTAAAGTCTGCAAAAGTGTGGTCAGACGAGGCGAAAAGCCAGCTCCAGGCCCGTCTTGATAGCACAGACTGGAAGACCCTGGAATCACCAAACCTGGACGAGTGGGCAGACTCTGTCACATCCTACATAAGATTCTGCGAGGAATCCTGCATTCCCTCAAAGTCCTTCAAAATCTACCCGAATAATAAACCATGGTTTTCGAATAAGCTACTGTACGTCAGCTGCGTAAGAGTAAAGAAGCTGCACACAAGTTCGGCTCCTTAGAAGACTTCAGGAAGGCTAGAAACTCCCTCAACAAGGAACTGAGAGCTGCAAAAAGGACGTATGCAGAAAGGATTAAACAGAACCTTAGCTCAAACGACCCACGGGCCGTTTGGAAGGGGCTCAAGTCGGCCACAAATTATAAGCCTTCCCCTCAACATGCAACGCCAACTGCTGAACTAGCCGAGGAACTCAGCAACTTCTATTGCAGGTTCGAGGACCCGTCAGACTCACAGAGGCAGACAGCAACCTCTGCCCTCCTCTCCGCAACCCCAAACGCTCCCCCTCTAGCAGTGAGCGAGGCTGAAGTTTTGCGGCACCTTTCCACGCTGAATGCCAGGAAAGCCTCAGGCCCAGATGGTGTGTCTCCAGCCTGTCTGAAAACCTGCTCACGGCAGCTGGCCCCCGTCCTCACTTCCTTATACTCCAAGTCCTTAAAGGAAGGCAAGGTTCCTACATGCTTTAAAAAGTCCACCATTATCCCTGTTCCAAAGAAGCAAGGAGTCTCAGACCTTAACAATTTCAGACCAGTGGCCCTCACATCTATTGTCATGAAAACCTTTGAGAAAGTGGTCCTATCCCTTCTTAAGCACTCCACACTGCACCAAATGGATCAGTTCCAATTCGCGTATAGAGCTAATAGGTCCACTGACGATGCGATTAATATGTGTCTGGAGTACATAACGGTCCACCTGGACAGACCGGACTCATACGCCAGAATGCTCCTCTTGGATTTCAGCTCAGCATTCAATACCATTAGCCCACGCATACTGCACAACAACCTCTCGGCACTTGACGTCCACCCTACCCTCCGCTGTTGGATTACGGACTTTCTCACAAACAGGTTCCAAACTGTGAAGCTGGGTGACATCTCCTCCAGTCCAAAAATCACCAACACTGGAGCCAGAGCCGGGACAAGGTCCTCCAGCACCCAAGGGTGAGACACCAAAGTGCGCCCCTCCATCCCTGCCACCCCAGCCATCACACACTGATTGCTATTAGACTAAGAGGCGCCACAGGGCCCACAACCTCCCCAACACCTTAATATCTAGTTATCTGGCTTGCAGTCACTGCCATGTATCCTTTTTTCTTATTTCTTTCTGCTTCAAACACAATTAGGAATGACAGCTGAATAAATTCTGCGCCCCCTCCTACACTGCGCCCTGAGGCTGGAGCCTCTCCAGCCTATGCCTCGGCCCAGCCCTGGACAGGGTAGGCAGCCACAGGTACCTCGCAGGCAGGAGGTACCGCTTCATATGTTAAATGGCACCTGGGAACCCCCTAATTATGCTGCGCCCAACATCCCACCCTTCACAGCCACCGCTGGTGTGTCAGTGCCCATTGTCAATCAGGCACCAATTGACATTTTCCAGCTTTTTATGACAGAGGCAATGTGGGAGCATTTAGTAGAGCAAACTAATTTATTTGCTCTACAATTTTTAGCTGACCACCCCACTAACTATATCACCAGAAAATGGCACCCCACCAACGTGCCCGAAATGAAGGCCTATGTAGGCCTCACGCTCAGCATGAGCATCAACCCAAAGCCCCAGATAAAAATGTACTGGTCCAGGGACCTTTATCACAATGCACCCCTCTATCCAGCAATAATGCCCAGGCAGCGTTTTGAGCTGTTGTCAAAGTTTTTCCACCTGAATGACAACTCTCAAGATGTGGAACATACCAACCCTTCCCATGACAGACTGTTTAAGTTGAGACCCCTGTTGACCCACCTAAGTGCAGTGTTCATGGATGTATATACCCCACACCGGGAAATTGCTGTGGACGAATCCCTGGTACCGTTTCATGGGAGACTTTCCATGAAACAGTACATACCAAGCAAGAGGGCAAGATGTGGGGTGAAAATTTATAGGGCATGCGAGAGTGGCACTGGCTATACCTTCACTTTTAAAATCTATGAAGGCAAAGACTCCATTCTGCAGCCAGCTGGGTGCCCTGAGTACATTAGCACCAGTGGCAAAATAGTGGTGGACCTATTAAATCCACTTCTCCACCAAGGCTACCACGTCTACTTGGACAACTTTTATACAAGTGTGCCACTGTTTAAGTTCCTCTTCTCAGTCCAGACTGGCGCATGTGGGACGGTGAGAGCAAACCGTAAAGGCCTCCCCCCACAGGTAGTAAATAAAAAACTATGCAGAGGAGAGTCTTACGCACTCAGATCTGAAGAGCTCCTGGCAATAAAGTTCCACGACAAGCGGGAGGTGATGATGCTATCTACCATCCACACTGAGGCCACAGTTCTTGCCACATCCAGAACGGAACAGCGTACAAAGCCAGAGGCCATAGTCGCCTACAATAAAAATATGGGAGCAGTGGACTTATCAGACCAAGTCTTGGCGCCTTATTTATTAAGAAGAAGAAGGAAAGCATGGTACAAAAAAATAACCTTCTTGTTGCAGATGACCATGCACAATGCATTTGTGGTCTATCTAAAAACAGCCACAACACCAACAAGCCAACAGATGACCTTTCTTGACTTCCAGATTCAAGTCCACAAGTCCCTAATGTATTCCCCTGGCCAAATTGCACAACAGGATCCTATCCATTTGGAGAACTCAATTAGACTGAGGGAGAGACATTTCCCTGAACTAATTCCCCCCAATGAAGTGAAAAAAGCCCCCCTGAGAAGATGCAGAGTGTGTGTGAAACACAAGAGACGGTGTGAGTCACGGTATTTTTGCCCAGATTGCCCGTCAGCCCCTGCACTGTGTGTTATCAAGTGCTTTAGGGCATACCACACACTTGCAGATTACTAATTTCTTTTTTTTCCTTTTTTTGTGTGTTTTTTTTTTCTTTTTTTTGTGTTTTTTTTTCTTTACCTGGACATATTTGACTGGCATTTTCCCCTTTCCTATATATTCATGTAACTTACAGACCCTCAAAGGAGCTCACATTTGGCATACCCCTATGTTTTTGGGGTGTTGGAGGAAACTGAATTTTTTGAGGAAAAAGAAAACACAAACAAAGTTCAAAATTGAACTTTGGACCCTGCTGCTCCCATCTTCTGACTCTTGGATCTGCTTGACCCCTGACTTATGGCCTCTGGCTTTTCTCTAATTCTGCAAGACATCCAATGGTAAGTTCCAATGTATTTGTTATCACTGTGAAGAGAAGTGATATATTCAAATTAGCCACATTTTGGATGTTATAACCAGGACAATGTGAGAATTCCTTTTGCAGTGTTCCTTTGAGAAGGTAGCTCACAAAATACCTACTGATGAATAGCCCTGGTTGTTAGCCTTCTATGATGGTGTCATGTGCGGTCTTTGTTTGATTCCAATCTCTCCTGGGAATATGCAAACAAACAATAGCTCTGCAACAATTAGTGCAAAAAAAATAGTGCACATTGGGTATAACTGATTGCTGCACCCAACCATTTGTTACTAAGTAAGGCATATGTTGTATCATTTTAACCGTGATGAGCTGTAGAAAAAATTTTGGTGTGTTTTAGGACTGAGGCCTAAGTCATCAGATTTTTTTCTAGTGCCAAAGTGAAAAAAATATGTAAAAAATATCATTTTCCAAGTTATGATTCAATTTTAGCAAAACCACAGAAGTCCAATTGTTTCAAAATATGTGTATCTCAGTAGGCCTGGGTCTCTAGTTTTCAGAATGGTGACATTTGTGACCTGTTTCAAATGTTCTGACACTCCAGGGGCTTTGCGAACAAAGAATGACTGTATTACTTTTGTTGCAAAAAATGGCCTTGAAAAATGCATTAGTGCTGCTCATGGTTAATAGAGTATTGCGTGGCCAAGAAGCTATCTGATTATGTGTATAGGGTATCATTTTCACCGGGACAAGCAAGAGAATAGTATTTGGGGTCTTTGAGAGACAAGAACTATGTTAAGTGTTTGTTTTTTTTGTGCCAAAGTGAAAAAAGATGTAAAAAAATACCATTTTCCAAGTTATGATTCAATTTTAGCAAAACCGCAGAAGTCCAATTGTTTCAAAATATGTATATCTCAGTAGGCCTGGGTCTCTAGTTTTCAGAATGGTGACATTTGTGACCTATTTCAAATGTTTTGACACTCCAGGGGCTTTGCGAACAAAGAATGACTGTATTACTTTTGTTGCAAAAAATGGCCTTGAAAAATGCATTAGTGCTGCTCATGGTTAACAGAGTATTGCGTGGCCAAGAAGCTATCTGATTATGTGTATAGGGTATCATTTTCACAGGGACAAGCAAGAGAATAGTATTTGGGGTCTTTGAGAGACAAGAACTATGTTAAGTGTTTGTTTTTTTTGTGCCAAAGTGAAAAAAGATGTAAAAAAATACCATTTTCCAAGTTATGATTCAATTTTAGCAAAACCGCAGAAGTCCAATTGTTTCAAAATATGTATATCTCAGTAGGCCTGGGTCTCTAGTTTTCAGAATGGTGACATTTGTGACCTGTTTCAAATGTTTTGACACTCCAGGGGCTTTGCGAACAAAGAATGACTGTATTACTTTTGTTGCAAAAAATGGCCTTGAAAAATGCATTAGTGCTGCTCATGGTTAACAGAGTATTGCGTGGCCAAGAAGCTATCTGATTATGTGTATAGGGTATCATTTTCACCGGGACAAGCAAGAGAATAGTATTTGGGGTCTTTGAGAGACAAGAACTATGTTAAGTGTTTGTTTTTTTTGTGCCAAAGTGAAAAAAGATGTAAAAAAATACCATTTTCCAAGTTATGATTCAATTTTAGCAAAACCGCAGAAGTCCAATTGTTTCAAAATATGTATATCTCAGTAGGCCTGGGTCTCTAGTTTTCAGAATGGTGACATTTGTGACCTGTTTCAAATGTTTTGACACTCCAGGGGCTTTGCGAACAAAGAATGACTGTATTACTTTTGTTGCAAAAAATGGCCTTGAAAAATGCATTAGTGCTGCTCATGGTTAACAGAGTATTGCGTGGCCAAGAAGCTATCTGATTATGTGTATAGGGTATCATTTTCACCGGGACAAGCAAGAGAATAGTATTTGGGGTCTTTGAGAGACAAGAACTATGTTAAGTGTTTGTTTTTTTTGTGCCAAAGTGAAAAAAGATGTAAAAAAATACCATTTTCCAAGTTATGATTCAATTTTAGCAAAACCGCAGAAGTCCAATTGTTTCAAAATATGTATATCTCAGTAGGCCTGGGTCTCTAGTTTTCAGAATGGTGACATTTGTGACCTGTTTCAAATGTTTTGACACTCCAGGGGCTTTGCGAACAAAGAATGACTGTATTACTTTTGTTGCAAAAAATGGCCTTGAAAAATGCATTAGTGCTGCTCATGGTTAACAGAGTATTGCGTGGCCAAGAAGCTATCTGATTATGTGTATAGGGTATCATTTTCACCGGGACAAGCAAGAGAATAGTATTTGAGGTCTTTGAGAGATTAGGCATATGTGATGTGGTTTTGTTTTAGCAGCAAATGAAATGAAAAGCAATGCAATTGTTATTTTCACATACTCTGCACCAAACTAATACACTTGTAAAAAACACCAAAAGTGACAGAATTGAAAAGTGAATACTTAAATAGTTACCTTAGGGACTCCGCTTTTTAAATATGTATGTCATGAGGATGTATTACTGTTTTTTTTTTTTCAAATAAAGGCTTGTAATCATTGGTAGTGTGCAATGAGAAAACAAAAAACACAACATAGAAAAAATGCACCTTTATTTCCAAATAATATATTGTCACCATACTATGTACTAGGGACATAATTTAAATCTTGTGATAACCACGACAGATAGGCAGATAAAATGTGTGGGTAAAATGTTCAGTAGCGTTGTTCATTTTAAAACTATAGAGGCTGGAATTGGAGAAATAGTGTATTTTTTCATTTTTTCCCTCGTTTTTCTCTTTAAAATACATAGACATTTTAGTAGTTACTAACAACAAATGTCACCCTCCAAAAGCCAAATTTGTGGTGAAAAAAACAAGATCTAAATAATTTATGTGTGATGAGTAGTGATAAAGCTATTAGCGAATGAATGAGAGCAGCGCTGACAGGGGAAAATTGCTTCAGTCCTTAAGGTGAAAATAGCTGTGAGGCTGAACCGGTTAAATTGATCCGATTTTCGGATTGATTTTATTAATTTGATCGGATTGATTAGGAGAGTTTTGCCCATTATCATTTATGATGGTTCATAAATGATTGTTCAGTAAATTGTATTGTTAGTGGCCACCTTTACTCCCCCACCTCCCTCAGATCAAGTCGTTTGGGTTTGGGCACCCAGTTGGTGATTTGGGCATACGGTTCCCCCCTTTCTCAAGCACACGGATCATAAAAAGCAAGAAAACTAAAAGAACATTAGTTTGATTGAAACAGAGTTCATGATATGACAGTGACATTATGAATGGACATTTGCCCCAGTCAGCGTTTAAACTACGGTAATTAATAATAATTATGCAAATGATGACACTACAGTAAAACTTCTATTTCCCGCAGAGTTGTAATAGTGAGAGATCTACAGTATATAGTTTTATGTTAGTTTTTAGTTAGTTACTGTATTTTTATGTTAGATATGTTAGTTTTTAGCTATGAAATCAATACCTGATGGCCAGATGCTATTGCCAAAGAAAAAACATTTGTGGAAAACAATGGATGGGGGTTTCTGTAATGACTCCTCACTGTGTCCTCCTGGAAGGTTTTGCTGTCCCAAAGGACTGTTTCCATATGGAAATCATATCACTGCATCCAGTGTCTCCCTGTCTCTACAGTGACAAAGCTCCTCTGTCATCCCATTGTCACTGCCTTTTGTCTCTGTTTAAATAACTAAACAGTGACCTTCTGTTCATCAGAAGCAATGAACACTCATTCACTGTATGAAGGGGGATATTCTGTAACAAACACCAGCAGCAATTATTCTGTGTAAATTTTCACACTATCCAAACTAGTAATACAAAAGCATTCTAAAAAGGTTTTTAAAGGTTGACTGTTTGTCCTCGTTGGCACATAACAGTACTGTTAATGCGCTATGTAGCGAAGAAGGTGTCATATGAGAGTGCCTATGGCATGGTTGCTGAATTAATTGAAATGCCAAGTTCAGGCACATTTCGTAATGAGGCATTTAAAAGAATTTTAAATTAAAGCTCTAGTATTCACTCTTATATTTTTTAAACTGTTAATAACGTTAAAGAGGAACTGTAACATAAAAAGCTCCCCTGGGGGGTACTCACCTCGGGTGGGGGAAGCCTCCGGATCCTAATGAGGCTTCCCACGCCGTCCTCCATCCGTCAGGGGTCTCGCTGCAGCCCTCCGTGGAGTCCGGGCAGCGGTGACTTCATTATTTACCTTCCTGGCTCCTGCGCAGGCGCTCTGACGGCTGTCGGCTCCGAACTACACGGAAATACCCGATCGCCGTCGGGTCCGCTCTACTGCGCAGGCGCAAGTTTCCTGCGCCTGCGCAGTAGAGCGGACCCGAATGAGATCGGGTATTTCCGTGTAGTTCGGAATGGAAAGCCGCCACAGCGCCCCCGCTGGAGCCAGCAAAGGTAAATATTGAAATGACAGTCGGCACAGTCGCCGGCTGTTCGGAGGGCTGCGGAGAGACCCCCGTGGGACAGAGGACGGCGTGGGAAGCCTCATTAGGATTCGGAGGCTTCCCCCACCCGAGGTGAGTACTCCCCAGGGGATCTTTTGAATGTTACAGAGTCTCTTTAAATTGGGGACTGTGCCATTTTCATATTTGCTGCAGCTGTTCCAGAGAAATTCCTTTTGGAAAGATTGGTCATGTGACCCAGGACCAGGTCACAAATATTTGCAGCTGCCAGGAGGATGTTTTCCAGCTATAGGCAGCTGTCATTGCTGATTATAGAGCCACCTTATCCACCTCCTTCTGCTGTTTACAGGTTAGATTTGCACCTCTTTCACTGATTAATGTGTTTCTATCTAAGGATCTTACTTTCGTCAGAGATCCATCCACCTCCTGAGGGTTGTAACCCCTTTAGAGGAATCCTCTAGATTGTAAGCTCGCAAGGGCAGGGACCTCCTCCTAGTGTTTCTCATACTGCTGTAACTTTAACATATGCACATGTACCAACTACACATCAACTATGTATGTATTTGTACTTATTCTATTCAATGTCATCACTGTACAGTGTCTTGTATTTCATATGTATATTTGTTCCCCATTATTTGTTTGTACTATGTACAGCGCTACGGAAGATGTTGGCGCTATATAAATAAATAATCAGAATCAGAACCAGAATCATTTATTTTGCCAAGCATAACAGGGTTATGCCCGAAATTGGATTTGGCACAATACATAGCTCAAGAGGAAGACATATGTAATAGGTTCACATGCATGCAAAAGACATCAAGAAGAGGGACAACAATAACCGTTTACATGGATCGAACATGACATGACATAACAGATCATCTTGTGGTTCCTGTTAGTGTTGGGCGAACATCTAGATGTTCGGGTTCGGGGCGAACAGGCCGAACATGGCCGTGATGTTCGGGTGTTCGACCCGAACTCCGAACATAATGGAAGTCAATGGGGACCCGAACTTTTGTGCTTTGTAAAGTCTCCTTACATGCTACATACCCCAAATTTACAGGGTATGTGCACATTGGGAGTGGGTACAAGAGGAAAAAAAATGTAGCAAAAAGAGCTTATAGTTTTTGAGAAAATCGATTTTAAAGTTTCAAAGGGAAAACTGTCTTTTAAATGCGGGAAATGTCTGTTTTCTTTGCACAGGTAACATGCTTTTTGTCGGCATGCAGTCATAAATGTAATACACATAAGAGGTTCCAGGAAAAGGGACCGGTAACGCTAACCCAGCAGCAGCACACGTGATGGAACAGGAGGAGGGTGGCGCAGGAGGAGAAGGCCACGCTTTGAGACACAACAACCCAGGCCTTGCATGAGGACAAAAAGTGTGCGGATAGCAATTTGCATTTTGTCGCCATGCAGTCATAAATGTAATACAGATGAGAGGTTCAATAAACAGGGACCGGAAACGCTAACCCATCACAGATGTTCATTGTTCATGTTACTTGGTTGGGGTCCGGGAGTGTTGCGTAGTCGTTTCCAATCCAGGATTGATTCATTTTAATTTGAGTCAGACGGTCTGCATTTTCTGTGGAGAGGCGGATACGCCGCCGTTCTGTGACGATGCCTCCGGCAACACTGAAACAGCGTTCCGACATAACGCTGGCTGCCGGGCAAGCCAGCACCTCTATTGCGTACATTGCCAGTTTGTGCCAGGTGTCTAGCTTCGATACCCAATAGTTGAAGGGTGCAGATGGATTGTTCAACACAGCTACGCCATCTGACATGTAGTCCTTGACCATCTTCTCCAGGCGATCGGTGTTGGAGGTGGATCTGCACGCTTGCTGTTCTGTGTGCTGCTGCATGGGTGTCAGAAAATGTTCCCACTCCAAGGACACTGCCGATACCATTCCCTTTTGGGCACTAGCTGCGGCTTGTGTTGTTTGCTGCCCTCCTGGTCGTCCTGGGTTTGCGGAAGTCAGTCTGTCGGCGTACAACTGGCTAGAGGAGGGGGAGGATGTCAATCTCCTCTCTAAAGTCTCCACAAGGGCCTGCTGGTATTCTTCCATTTTGACCTGTCTGGCTCTTTCTTCAAGCAGTTTTGGAACATTGTGTTTGTACCGTGGATCCAGAAGGGTATAAACCCAGTAATTGGTGTTGTCCAGAATGCGCACAATGCGTGGGTCACAAAACAGGTTTTGTGACCCTAGGCTATGACCTCTTCGGCCTAGGACTGCATTGAACGCGACCCACGCATTGTGCGCATTCTGGACAACACCAATTACTGGGTTTATACCCTTCTGGATCCACGGTACAAACACAATGTTCCAAAACTGCTTGAAGAAAGAGCCAGACAGGTCAAAATGGAAGAATACCAGCAGGCCCTTGTGGAGACTTTAGAGAGGAGATTGACATCCTCCCCCTCCTCTAGCCAGTTGTACGCCGACAGACTGACTTCCGCAAACCCAGGACGACCAGGAGGGCAGCAAACAACACAAGCCGCAGCTAGTGCCCAAAAGGGACACCCATGCAGCAGCTCACAGAACAGCAAGCGTGCAGATCCACCTCCAACACCGATCGCCTGGAGAAGATGGTCAAGGACTACATGTCAGATGGCGTAGCTGTGTTGAACAATCCATCTGCACCCTTCAACTATTGGGTATCGAAGCTAGACACCTGGCACAAACTGGCAATGTACGCAATAGAGGTGCTGGCTTGCCCGGCAGCCAGCGTTATGTCGGAACGCTGTTTCAGTGCTGCCGGAGGCATCGTCACAGATCGGCGGCGTATCCGCCTCTCCACAGAAATTGCAGACCGTCTGACTCAAATTAAAATGAATCAATCCTGGATTGGAAACGACTACGCAACACTCCCGGACCCCAACCAAGTAACATGAACAATGAACATCTGTGATGGGTTAGCGTTTCCGGTCCCTGTTTATTGAACCTCTCATCTGTATTACATTTATGACTGCATGGCGACAAAATGCAAATTGCTATCCGCACGCTTCTTGTCCTCATGCAAGGCCTGGGTTGTTGTGTCTCAAAGCGTGGCCTTCTCCTCCTGCGCCACCCTCCTCCTGTTCCATCACGTGTGCTGCTGCTGGGTTAGCGTTACCGGTCCCTTTTCCTGGAACCTCTTATATGTATTACATTTATGACTGCATGCCGACAAAAAGCATGTTACCTGTGCAAAGAAAACAGACATTTCCCGCATTTAAAAGACAGTTTTCCCTTTGAAACTTTAAAATCGATTTTCTCAAAAACTATAAGCTCTTTTTGCTAAAAATTTTTTCCTCTTGTACCCACTCCCAAGGTGCACATACCCTGTAAATTTGGGGTATGTAGCATATAAGGAGGCTTTACAAAGCACGAAGGTTCGGGTCCCCATTGACTTCCATTATGTTCGGAGTTCGGCCATGTTCGGCCCGAACCCGAACATCTAGATGTTCGCCCAACACTACACGTGACCCGTTCGGCCAATCACAGCGCTAGCCGAACGTTCGGGTAACGTTCGGCCATGCGCTCTTAGTTCGGCCATATGGCCGAACAGTTTGGCCGAACACCATCAGGTGTTCGGCCGAACCCGAACATCACCCGAACAGGGTGATGTTCTGCAGAACCCGAACAGTGGCGAACACTGTTCGCCCAACACTAGTTCCTGTATGCACACAAGATAACTAAAGGACCAGTCTTACAAGTTAGTCAGTCCTGGGTCGTGGACAAAGTGAATGGCAGAGCCACAGCTCAGACTGTGGCTCACTGAGGGAGGTGGGAGTGCAGATGGGAGTATTTGGAGGGAGTTTAGGAGCCTGACAGCCGAGGGGAAGAATGAGTTCTTGTGTCTCGCGGTCTTTGTTGAGATGGCCCGAAGCCTCCTGCCCAATGGGAGCAGATTGAAGTAGCTGTTGCCTTGGTGGGAAAGGTCATTTGCAATCCTCAGTGCCCTAGATTGCAGCCTTGTGTTGTGTAGGTGGGCAAGTGGGGGCAGGGTTCCCCCAATGATCCTCTCCGCCGACTTGATGACCCTTAGTAGTTTGTACTTGTCGCTGTCTGTGGCGCCAGCATGCCAGACCAAGATTGAAGAGCAGAGAATCGATTCTATGGTGGCTGAGTAGAAGTTTGTAAGAATCTCCTGGGCCATGCCAAATTTCCTGAGTTGGCGTAGGAAGAAAAGTCTCTGCTGGGCTTTCCGCTGGATAACAGTGATGTTGGCACTCCAGCTGAGGTCACTGGAGATGGTAGTGCCCAGAAGACGAGCGCATGGTACTCTTGCAACCTCCATGCCTTCGATGAAAATGGGAGGAGGGGTGGAAGCAGACTTCCTGAAATCTATGACCAGCTCCACAGTTTTTGCAGTGTTTAGCACTAGGCCGTTCTCCCTACACCACTGGCAGATTCTCTCCACCTGCTGACAGTACTCCTGGACATTATCCTTGGTGACCAGGCCGACAATGGTGGTGTCATCAGCGAACTTGATGACCTTAACAGAGTCTGCCACAGATCTGCAGTTGTTCGTGTAGAGAGAGAACAACAGTGGTGACAGGACACAGCCCTGTGGTGCACCAGTGTTTGTTGTCATTACTTTTGAGTGGATATCGCCCAGCTTGACAACTTGTGTCCTGTTGGTGAGAAAGTCCGTGATCCACAGGCGTAGGCCAGGATGGACACCAAGTGCAGTTAGATTATCCTGGAGAGTGCGTGGGTAGATAGTATTAAAGGCCGAGCTAAAATCCAGGAGTAGTATTCTGGCGTACGTGTCTGGTCTGTCAAGGTGGTCATAGATGGGCTCCAGGCAGATGTTTATGGCATCGTCCGTGGACCTGTTCGCCCTGTAGGCGAACTGGTAGGGGACCAGAAGGGGCAAGGTGGAGAGCTTCAGGGTGGATAGGACCGCGCGCTCCAGGGTTTTCATGATGACGGACGTCAGTGCCACGGGCCTGAAGTTATTAAGGTCGGAGACACCCTGCTTCTTGGGGACCGGTATGATGGTGGACCTTTTGAAGCATGTGGGGACCTTGCTTTCCTTTAGTGACCTGGAAAAGATGGAGGAGAGGATGGGAGCAAGTTGCTGAGAGCAGGTTTTCAGGCAGATAGGGGACACGCCGTCTGGGCCAGGGGCTTTCCTGACATTAAGTGTCGACAGGAGGCGCAGGACCTCGGCCTCCGACACCACCAAGGGGGTGTTTTGGTCTGTGGCGTCATTTCTGGGGCCCGGGGGGGGAGTAGGTGTAGTTAGGTGCTCCCCAGGTGATTCCTGACCCTCGAACCTGCAGTAGAACTTGCTGAGATCCTCCGCTAGTTCAGTGCTGGGTGCTGCGTGTTGGGGGGGAGGCTTGTAGTTAGTGGCAGCCTTGAGCCCTTTCCATACAGCACGTGAGTCATTTGAGTGCAGGCTATGCCTTAACCTCTCAGCGTACCCTTTTTTTGGCAGCTCTCAGTTCTCGCTTTAGGTCATTTCTTGCCCTTTTGTAGTCCTCCTGGTTGCCAGACCTGTGTGCAGCCTCTTTGTGCTTCCGGAGTTGCCGTAGTTTGTTGGAAAACCACGGTTTGTTATTTGGGTAGACCTTAAAGGATTTGGATGGTACACAAGAGTCCTCACAAAAGCTGATGTATGAGGCAACATTATCTGCCCACTCGTCCAGATCCGGCGATTCAGATGACTTCCAGTCTGTACAGTCAAGACAGGCCTGAAGTTGGAGCTTGGCCTCGTCTGACCACACTTTGGTGGACTTGAGAGTTGGTTTTGCCGATTTCAGGCGCCTCCTGTAGGTTGGGATAAGATGGATGATGCGGTGGTCTGAGGAGCCGAGAGCTGCCCATGGCACGGCCTTGTATGCATCTTTCAGTGCCGTGTAGCAGTGGTCAAGGGTGTTCGGGCCTCTAGTGGGGCAGACTACATGCTGGTGATAGCGTGGCATCTCCTGGCGGAGGCTGGCTCTGTTAACGTCGCCCATGGCGATGAACAGAGAGTCTGGGAGAGACGTCTCCCACTGTGAGATGGTCTCACTGAGGACCCGCAGGGCAGATTTGGCCTCAGCATCAGGGGGTATGTACACTCCGACGAGGACATAAGAGGAAAACTCCCTTGGCGAGTATGACGGCCTGCAGTTAATGAGTAAGAGTTCAAGGTCTGGGGAGCACTTCCTGTCGAGCACTGACGTGGTGGAGCACCATGAGGAGCTAATGTAGAAGCAGATACCACCACCCCTTTTTTTCCCAGAGAGAGTCGGGTCGCGGTCCGCTCGGATTAGGTTGAAGCCAGGGAGATGGAGGGCAACCTCAGGGATGTCCTTGTGTAGCCATGTTTCTGTGAAACAGAGGGCCGGAGTGTTCCTGCCGAGATCCCTCCTGTCGCAGAGAAGGCGCAGTTCGTCAAGCTTGTTGGGGAGGGCGCGGACATTTGCCAGGAGGATTGAGGAGATGGCTGATCCCAGTTCTTTCTTCATTAGCCTCACACGGGCACCAGCGCGACATCCCCTCCGACGCTGACCTGCGCGGAATCCTGTAGCAGAAGCCAGAAATTTCTGGATGTGGTTCCAGACCTGGTCAGACAGGAGACAGTCCTCAGGGGACCAGGGGCTGTGTTTCTCCCACTCAAGGAGCTGCTCCCTGGTGTGTGTGATGAGCTTGGCAGGTGGCGTGGGTGGGCTCCGGCCCCAGGCTTGAAGGCGAGGGGTGGTGGGGGACCAGCGAGGGTTGAGGGAACATGGCATGCCTCATCAAAAACGCTGATCGCTCGCGCCGGTCATTAAGACAGCACAGCTGTAAAAGTTGAAGGTGTGCAGCAAAAGAAAGTTCAGCAAAAGAGATCAGGCACAGCACAGAGATCGGCAGGGACCAGCGGCGTGCAGTTGGCACAGAAAGAGATCAGTGGCTACAAGCAGGTAAAAGGGAGCAGCATGAGTGGGGGGCCAGGGAAGCAGCCAACAGTAGGGCAGCATAACAGGCAGAGGGGAAGGTGGAGGACCTTACCCTGGCTGAGGATCAGTCTGTGGATGATGGTCTCCGAGGTGCTTGCCCAGTGAGTCCAGGGGGGAGTCTTGCTTCCTGGAGGTGACAGTCTGAGTACGGCTGCGGTGCAGGATGCCCTTCACATACTGGCCTGCGGGGCTTGCCTCCACGTGGTAGGGCCTAGCTGTACAGAGTGGAACACGCTGGAGTCTGCCCGGAGGTTCAGCCGCTCATCCAGGGATGGTTTGGGCCATGAGTGGGGGAGGCTGGCTGCCCACCGGGGCACCGTTGTGACAGCTATGCTGCTTGTCTCTGGTGGTGGCTGGAGGTTGCGACAGCAGCGACCTTGCCCAGCATGGAAAGGAAGCCGCTCGGGGGAGAGGTTCCACGTGGGTGGCCAGAGATCCGGGATGCTGCGTGAGCAGAGCGGCAGCACGGATGGCCAGCGGGCGTGCAGACTGATGAAGGGAAAACTTCCAAGTGGAATGCAGCCCAGGCTCCCTTAGTTCTCCCGCTGGGACAGGCCCAGTGGTGGTGGAAGGCACCTGGTCCACTAGCGCTGGAGGAAGCCGACTCCTCCACGTGTGCGGCCCTGCGAGATCAGGCAGCTCAAGGGTTCTGCGGATGGTGGCCGGCGGCGGGACCTTCGCTGATCGAGAGCAGCCCAGGCCGGGGGTGGAAGGCTCCCTTAGTTCAGTTCTCCCGCTGGGAAAGGCACAGCGGCGGGGGAAGGCACACGTGGTCCACTAGCGCTGCAGGAAGCCGACTCCTCCATGTGTGCGGCCCCACGAGTTCAGGCAGCTCAAGGGTTCTGCGGATCGTGGCCGGCGGAGCTTGGCGTGCGGCGGAACCTTCGCTGATCGGGAGCTGATCAGGAGTCTTTGGTGCCTGCAGAGCGTGGTGGCCGTTGCTGGTTGGACGGCGGGAGGCCGGTGTCTGGTAAGGCCCCTCTGCTGGCAGATATATCCTTGGCAGTTTAGCTGAGCAAAAGTCTTTGAATAAAGCAAAAGTCTTTAAATAGGCTCAGATGACAAATTCTAACTAATACTAACTAATAAGAAAAGAAAAACTGAAACAAAATCGCTAATAACTAGCTAAATGCCTAAAGAGAGAAGAAAGTTTGCGGAGCTCCTGTGTGCCGTGGCTGCTTGTTCAGCGCCAGGTTAAGAAATAAATAATAATAATAATAATCTATGGCCTCGATTCATCAACACTTAGCAAATTTGTTAACAACAGTTTGGTAAAATACCGAATTTGTTAACTTCATTTCAGGATTCATCAAAGTTATCTACAGCTGTTAGCGAACATTCGTTAACGATTCGGTAACGATTCGCTAAAACGGAAGAAAGTGCAATTCATGAAAAATAAAGTGGGCGTGGTTTAGCGTTACATTTAGGATTAGTTATCTCCTTCACTGCTCTGTCGTTATTCCTGTCAGATCATTGCTGACAGAGAAGATGGAGCCATTTGACAATCTCGTTCTGCTGTTTTGGTGCATTTTTTTTTTTTTTTACATTTTGAATTTGACATTTGAAGCTTAGCACATGCAGCTGGGAGGGGTGATCAGGACACAGGACAGTTGGAACTGTGTCTCCTGCTCCCTGTCACCTCCTTTCAACCAAAAAGATGGCTGCCCCCATGACAAAGATGGCAGCCCCCATGAATCACAAACATTTGCCTGTTCTTTTAAAATGGGGTGGGTAAGAGATTCCCCTTTAAGCACGCTACTTTTTCTATTGGATTGATCATAATGGTACATGCTAGGCTGGCTTTAGCATGTAGTGTGGTTGGTGGTCTAGGGGGTAAGTCGGATACCTACTACACACTGAGACCTGGGTTCAAATCCCAGCCATGGTATGTAAGGTGGCTTTTGAAAAACTGCAATTCCCTACAAGATGATGGATGATAAGAGAGAGAGAGAGAGAGAGAGAGAGAGAGAGAGAGAGAACCCTATAACCCTATAAAACCCTTAGGTGATCGTTAGCAACCTTCAAAGACAAATCGAGAAAGAAAAACCTATTCCCTCCCCATTCACGATTAAATTGCATGTTCATGTGATTTTGACCCAAATATTGCAAAAAAGCCTCAAAGCACTTTCTGGTGGATACCCATCTGCCAAGCACATCGTTCACATACCTGGACCATGTCTTCAGGTCACATATATAGGAGCTTCTTTCCCCATAGATGTATATGGTCTCCTGCCTGTACAAAAACAAGTTTGCGAAGGTGGGAGCCGTGGAAGGTCCCATAGCCGTAGCTGATAACTGCTTAAACCACTCCTCCCCAAAAACAAAATCCACTATGGCCTCGATTCATCAACACTTAGCAAATTTGTTAACAACAGTTTGGTAAAATACCGAATTTGTTAACTTCATTTCAGGATTCATCAAAGTTATCTACAGCTGTTAGCGAACATTCGGTAACGATTCGGTAACGATTCGCTAAAACGGAATAAAGTGCAATTCATGAAAAAGAAAGTGGGCGTGGTTTAGCGTTACATTTAGGATTAGTTATCTCCTTCACTGCTCTGTCGTTATTCCTGTCAGATCATTGCTGACAGAGAAGATGGAGCCATTTGAAGTGGTTATGTATCAGCTGAGAGTGATTCAAAGGCGCAGAAGGGCAAGAATAAGGTCTGCAACCATATAAATTTGTAAGAGAATAGATTTATTTGCTATAACATGACATCTGCATTTCTCTTGAATCATCTTGTAAGAGAACACAGGCAGTGTCAGGGTTAACTAATTTGCTAGCTGCACTATAATTTTTTAGAAAAGGCTCCTATCAAATTGTGGGATTGTCCCAACCACTTTTAGAATCCTGGTCCAGGTGTAAAGCCCTATTCAGAATGTTGCTACGTAGTGCTGCTCAAAGGACTGCCTTTTACCCACAATTCCATGGGAATCTTATGGCCTTGTGTTAAAGTACCACTGTAAAATGGAAATAGCGACACATTACCGAATGGTTACCGAATTGTTATCGAATTCACACCGAATGAGGAAAAACCTTGATGAATACAACTAGAAATCGCTAAACTTCGAATTCGGTAATTTAACAAACTGGAAAAAGTTATCTCAAAGAGAATGATGAATCGAGGCCTATGTCCCAGGACAATATCCAAGCATTTGCATAGGAACTCTCTATCCAAAAAAACTTTGCGGCCCATCTCTATGACAATGCCAAAGACTTCCACCACCCCCAATCTCCTGTTATACAGGTTTACCACGTTGATGGCTGCAAAGCAATCTCCTTTGTGCCACTTGGTGTTTTCCACCATTTGTAGAACATGAGATGTATGTCATCTCCTGTTGTAATAAGAATGATAAGTTGATTTTGTCAGGCATACCTTTGATCTTCACTCATCTTCTGCTCTTGTAGGAGAGATAGATGAACCAATGATCAGAGGCTTACAAACTAATCATGTATTTGAATGGATCATGTTTCTACAAGATTTCTCTACAGGGAGGATTTTATGCAGGGTTCTTACGTATGAAATCATAAGATCAGCATTGAGGCCCGTAAACTAAATTCTTTAGAGCAGTTCAAGATGGCCGCCTCCCTACCTCTATTATACCAGGTATACTTGATTATTTTTTTTTTTAATCTATGCACATGTGTCTTTTTTCCAGACGTGCTACCCATCCTTCCCTGTAAACAAAGCATCCTGGTTACACAGCACACAAGATGCAGGGCATTGTTAAAGAAGATTTAAGAATAATCACAGAAATTAGTCAAGCAAGGTTGGAAAGCGGCTGGAAACAGCAGCGGGGTGTTGGATATTTAATGAGAGGTGCTACTAGCTGTACATAATGAGATCCTGATTACACTTCGCATATCTCAACAGCCCTTCGGTATTTTAAACTCTGTAAAGGGCTGAAATCAATCAAAACAGAACAGCACGCAAACAACATTCATCAGACAATGGCAAATAATGGCTGTATCTCTGAGTGGGTGGTGCCAGACATGGGCAGATTTTGATTTAGTATTGTCTTATAGTTTGTCTGTGAAATTAAAAGATAAGTAGGCTTATGATTTGAGGTCCTGGAATTGTGGTTCTGAAGAAGACTTCTGAGATTCCCTTGGACCACAAGAAGATCCAATCAGTCAATCCTTACAGAAATAAACCCTGACTGTTCATTGGAAAGAGCAATGCTGCAGGTGAAATACTTTGGACACGTAAGACATCCAATTCATTTTTTTTTCTGAGTATACTCCTAGGAGATCATTTTTCATCTTCTGTTTAAAATAACTGTTTAGCACTCTGCAATTGAAAGAATACTGTCAATGTTTCCTGGAGCTGAAGATAGATGTTGGAGGGAGTGTGGGGAAAGGGGAACTATGGTGCATATTTTTTGGATTTGCCCCTGATTAAGATCTTTTTGGGAGGGCATTTTATTGTATATAAATAAATTTAATATATATCAAATTAAGAGTGATCCTTTAGATGTTCTATTACTGTATATACTCGAGTATAAGTCTATAAATGTAGGTCTGATTCACTTCATAAAAGTATAGGGGTCGACTTATACACGAGTCACAGGCAACACTGAGTAATATGTGTACTAATACTGACATTCCCATTTGCAGCAATGTACCCTGTGGTAAGTGATACTTTGAGGAACGTAAATGCCAAGAAAACACAGGTCCGAAAGTCCTGGCCACAACAATAAACAAGGAAAGGGGAAGGAGGGAAATACTGGGCTTCAGGAAGGGGAATGAATAATTGCAGCACTTGGGGGCCCGAAGGAGTTATTGGCTGCACTTAAGGGACAGGAGGGGTTAATGGATTCAATACTCTATGCAGTACAGTCATTAACGCCTCCCAGTCCCCCAAGTGCAGCCATAACTGTGCTGGGTAGACTTATACTTGAGTCAATTAAAAATTCTAGCTTCAGAGGGTTGAATATTGGAGTCGACTTATACACGAGGTCGACTTGTATTAGAGTATATATGGTACATTGTTCTAGTATGTCCATTTCCAGGTATAAAAAGTCAGTTATTCCTCAGCTGCTCATAGCTGCTTAGAGTATAATTGCAGCAATTTGGAGGCGTCCTGATTCTCCTTCTGTGGGTGGGTAGTGATGATCATAATCTGCTAATTATGATTACACAAAATTACGCTTACATTTACACAATTACGCATATATGTAATTACAGATTCCTAATTCAATGGACCTTGTTTAATCATTCGTAATTACGCATGAATTTAGGCATAATTTATGCATAATTTTGTGCTAACTTTGGCAGTGAATAGCAAAACCCCCATACCAAAAGTGCTACATATGTTAAGAAGAATAGTGGGTAGATGTACAAAAAATAATTTTTCAAAAAGACGTCGTAGTTTTTGAGAAAATCAATTTTGAATATATACAAAGGAAAATGTTTTTTAAACCCAGAAAAATTACAGTTTAAAAACAATAAATTCATGCGTAATTACGATTAGGAACAATGAACTACAAAATGAATTACGCTATTCCCTCAAAATTTTGCATTATGATGCGTAATTGCATATTACGATGCGTACTTACGCATTGGCGTAGTTTCTGCTCATCACTATGGGGGGGTAAATGGGGTTAACCGGGTTAAAGATGCGGAGGAACAGATTGCGTTACAGTTCGATAAATGGGAGAGATATTGTATAAAATGGTCAGGACGGTTTGAATTTATGAATACTGATGAGTATAAAGAATTATTGCTCTCTGAGGAAGATGGTTTTTGATTTTGTTGTTTTTGTTTTTTATTATTTTGTTTAAAAAAATTAAATTATTATTTCTTTTGTTTGTGTATGTTGATTTGTTATATTTTGTCATGTATTATTTTGATTATTTTTTGTTAATAAAAATCTAATTATATATAAAAAAGAAAGAATACTGTCAAAATGATATTGAATATTCTGTTTCTAGCTGGTGGCTTAAAAAGCATTTTACAAATAAGTAGTGAAAATTTTACAGTGAAGATTCACGAACTGAAATTCATGGCGAGCCCCATTGACTTTAATGGCAGGTAAACATAAAAAACATTCAGGGCATCTCCTCAGACCCAATTTCTTTTAAAAAGGTGCCCAACGTGTAGAAAAACCCGGACTGTGACATAGTGGAGGGGAACAATGGCGAAATGTTCCTCCAAAGAATATGTATTTTAAGCAGAGGCTTTTTTCATATGTAAATGCTGAGAATCACATATAGTTTCACGAATAAAGGTCTTTAGAAGGGGTGCCATCTGTGCCTGCCTAAAAATGGTTATGTGCAGCCAGTGTCTGAGATGACTGAAAAATGTTGCATTTATCTGCCTAAATACTTTAACCGGTTCAGCACCGCAGTCCGAAAATCTCATGCATCCGAGCAACGTTCACCTCCCATTCATTCGCCTATAACTTTATTGCTACTTATCACAATGAATTGATCTATATCTTGTTTTTTCCGCCACTAATTAGGCTTTCTTTGGGTAGTACATTTTGCTAAGAATTATTTTTTTCTAAATCTATTTTTACAGGAAGATTAAGAAAGAAATGAAAACAATTCATTATTTCTCAGTTTTTGGCCATTATAGTTTGAAATTAATATTTGCTACCGTAATTAAAACTCATGTATTTTATTTGCCCATCTGTCCCGGTTATTACACCATTTAAACGATGTCCCTATCACAATTTATGGTGCCGATATTTCATTTAGAAATAAAGGTGCATTTTTTCAAATTGCGTCCATCACTATTTATAAGCTTATAATTTTAAATAATATAATAACATATTCTCTTGACATGCATATTTAAAAAGTTCAGACCCTTGGGTAACTATTTATGTTGTTTCTGTTTTTTTTAATTGTATTTTTTTTTTTTTTTATAAAAAAGTGTATGTGGGTAATTTTTGGTGTGGGAGGGAAACTGCTAATTTTAAATGTAAAATAATATTTTTTTTTTTAATTAAAAATGTATGTGGTTGCAGTTTACTATTTGGCCACAAAATGGCCACAGTGAAAAAAGTCCTGGATGCGAACGATCTCGCATCCAGGAACTAAAATGCTGGGGAGAAGTTTCCTGGGGGCAGAAATACCGCGCTCTCTGGAGAGAAAGCGTCGGTATTTCTGCGGGGAAGTTAGATCGGTGAATGGGAATTATATTCCCATTCACTGATAGGGGGGCTAGCAGCGGGCAGTGCCCGATCATGCGCACCAGCCGGCGGCAGCAGCAGTGCCTATCTGGACGAGGAAGCTCGTCCAGATAGGCCGAACTGGTTAAATTGCATCCACAGTATGTGAGGTCTGAAAAATTGGGCAATTACCTGCCTAAAACATTGTCCATGCAGCCACACTGGAGGCCTGAAAAATTTGTCAATTATCTGCAAATAATTATTTGACATTCAGCCACTGTATGAGACAGAGGCCATAAAATTGGGCAATTACCCGCAGAAACAATATTTTAGTTTCAGCTTTTGTATGGGACAGGGGCCAGAAAATTTGGTTAATTACTTGCCAAATAAATATATAAATTTCAACTGTTGCAACAAAACTTTTGTTCATATATTGCAATTATGTGACCCCCAATCAGAGGCTGGAGATCGCCGATCTCCTTTACGGCGCTGCTGTGACAACAGCGCCGTATAATGTAAACACCAGGGATTACGTCCCTGGGTGTTTACATTTAGCCTGCAAGCCGCGATCGGAGGCTCGCAGGCTGTTCTCAGAGCCCCCCGCATTGAACCGACAGGAAACTATGGAAACACAGGTGCGACCAGCCGCCGCCCATCGGCTTTGGCTGGTCGTTAAGTGGTTAACTGATGAGACCTATGCTTCCTGTGCAAGCTGTTGCATGATTACTGCATGCAAAGCTTTGCATACGTGTCACGTGACATAAAGACACAGCATTTAATTATAACTTGCTATTTGGAGAGGACCTGTTAAATGTATAATATACACAGGCAGGGCCGGCGCTACCATTAAGGCAAAGGAGGCAGCTGCCCCAGGGCCCCAGAGCTTGTAGGGGCCCCCAGTGGCTACAAGAGGAAAAAAAAATTTTCAAATCGGCCTTATAGTTTTTGAGAAAATCGATTTTAAAGTTTCAAGGGGAAAAAAAACACATTTAAAAACCTGCCGACTTTAATGGTTAATAGCAAATCCACCTTAAATGCTAGAACCCCTAAATTTGCAGGACGTGTTAAGGAGATCATTAGGAATAAGAGGAAAAAACAATTTTTCAAAAAGACCTTATAGTTTTTGAGAAAATCGATTTTAAAGTTTGGAATTAAAAAAGTATAGTTTTAAATGCGGTAAATGTAACTTTTAGTAGCAAACCTAACGGTAGTGTAATTTTACATGCATCAAACGAAAGCGCAATAAATTTCCTGACGGCCTGACGGGGTTTCCAGGGGGTCTATACGCAGCCGCAGCGCTTTGGCCAGGGATCGCTATACAGCCGCAATATGGCTATATGAAGATCCCTGGCATTTTTTCCTATTTTGCCAATTTTTTTTTTATGTTTAGAGTGTGGGAATTTGAAAAAAATAAAATAATTATGTGGGGTCCCCCCTCCTGACACTTTTTAACCCCTTGTCCCCCATGCAGGCTGGGATAGCCAGAATGTGGAGCTCTGACCGATTGGGACTTCACACCCTGACTATACCAGCTGCAAAAAAGGTCCCCTAATGCCGATTTTTGTTCCGGGGTATATGTTGGGGGGGCCCCCCAGGTTTATTTTGCCCTGGGGCCCCATTGTTGCTTAAACCGGCCCTGTACACAGGAAGTCTGCCTTAACCTCCTTAGTGGTAATTAGTTCAGCTCAAGGTGGATAAATCAAGCCAGGAGCGGTAACCCCGAGCTTAACTCATATTAGCCGCTGAGAGGTCTGTGCAGAGCAATTTGCGCGGTTCAACTCACCTCCCGGGGGATCCCGATGTCAGCCGCCCACCATTCTACTTCCTCTCCTCTGAGGCCCTGCTTTACCTTGGTGAGATCGCATCTGTCGTCATGACGACAGCCAGCAATCTCACTATAGGGTTACAGCGCCACCCAGAGGACGGAGGAAAAACTGCACCGCTGGATCCCAGGGAGGTGAGTGAGTGCTTGGCTGCTGCAGAACTCCCTAACAGCATGATTTTTTTCCAGGTTTTAGGACCTAAAAGCATGGAAAAAAATTGCACCGCTTTTAGACCTTAAAATCTGGAAAGAATCATAACGCCAAAGGGGTTAAGGCTGAAATCACCAAAAGCTAGCTGTATACTGTCAGCTGGTTAGTTAGATGCACTGCTGCTCTTCCCACACGTACTGTAGATATATCGTCAGTGTCCCAGTGTGTGGAGTGTTTGATAAGCCTACAAGTGAGGCCCCCGGATATAACATACGCATGTCAGGGATGTTGATGTCAGCAGCACGTGCTGGTAAAAGTACAGGGTGTAAATCACAGGCTTTATCACATCTCTGTTACACAGGCAGGCTGTGTTATCATCAGAGTTTGTAGCTGTGCTATTACGCTGTAAATAAGCCCACAGGGAAGAGGAACGCTGAAGCCATTCTGACTCACATGTTTGCTGGATGCACAATGTT